>NC_090807.1:55032120-55373192 GCF_036512215.1 Solanum lycopersicum
TTTTGATAGGTAAAAATTAAAGTGAGAATAGAAATTAAAGTGAAAATACAAATTACTTAATCATGCGTAGTGATAAGAACATATATAAAAGATAAATGACTTCAATATGTTGATCAAATTGCGATTAATTTTCTTTTTTCCGCGTGAAAAATTTCTTTCGATCACTATTATGTCCTTTCATGTTTAGCTAAAGTTTCCAACTTAGAGTATATTTTCAAAAACTGTATCGGGTTTGACCAATAATGTGTAACACTAAATATTTTTCATTGCACTATGATTAGGACTTTATGTCATCACTAATTGATAGGCTATTAAGAAAATATCACTTGTCTTCCCACCACAAGATGCAAATTGAAGAAAGAGCTTCTATTAAGAAAATTAGACATAGTTAATTAAATAAAGTTTCTGATAGAATATATACCTTCACTTAACAAGTAATGGACCAGGCCCCTTACTACACTAATGAATAAAAAGAAAGTTAAATGCAGTAAAATCAACACGATGATTTTACGTGAAAACCTCCTTGCTTAAGGGAGTAAAACCACGACCTGTCTCACAGGATTTTCAATCGTTTTCACTAATCTTCAAAAGCAAAAGTAAAACACGATTACACCAAACGTAAGAAAGAGTTATCAATCTTACAGTTAAGAAATAGTCCACTATTGCTTAACAAGCCTAAGTAGAAAACAATCTACCCACTAAGCTATCCCACCTGGACAACCTAGACTTTTAACACAACACACCAATTCCTTTGTAGATTCAGGAATGGTTTACAGTTTAAGAACAAGAGAATGCATTCCTAAACAACTAGACAAAAAGCTCCAGATATTGCTGTTGTTCTTGGAATAATTCCGCCTTTGCTTTGTAGTAGCCTTTGCAAGAGTTCTTGAAAATTTTTTATCAAGTTGCAAAAGTTGCACAAAATGTTTAGAAAAGTGCCTTTTATATGGGCAAGTCACTTTCCTAAACCTCTTTGCCATTGGCTGGAAAAGTCACACTTTCTGACGCCATCGGGAAGTGTGCACCTACTTTCTGTACCGTCTCCAGCTGGCAATCAACTGGCTCCTCATCATGAGAGCCTGGTACCTCTACTAGGTCCCTGGGTTTGTTTCATCTACAATACTCAAGCAAGAACCCTGCAATAGTCAATTAAGAAACTGGTACCTTTACAAGGTTCCCAAGTTTGTCTAATCATCAATACTACAAATAACATTTTCCCCCTTTTTGATGATGACAAACACTGAAGTCATAATCTAAGATCCTCTCCAACTTTGTTCACCCTTTTTATATTCCCCCTCACTGTATGTTCCCCCTCACTAAAATATCATTTAGCTACGCACTACACAGTTTTACTTCCCCCTTTTGGCATCATAAAAAAGAAACGCAGTAAACCAGAGATGTGAGCAGAAACACTGAAAAAGATCAAGGCTAAAAAGCAACTAATCAGTAAAGAAAAAGCATGCACAAGAGGAGATAATTAGAACAGCACAGGAATGAATTAACCAGTACGCCATAATAACATAAATACATTAGAACCAAACTGAACATTCTTCAACACATTGAAAAGCCACAAAAAAAATTTGACACAAGGGGGGTTCAACAAACTCGGAAGAGGGAGGAGGATGAGACAGGGATTGGATAACAAGAGTGAGTCGTGCATTGACAGCATCATTGTCTTTGATGGCCTTTTCTTGCAGGGCAGTTATCTTCGCCTTCAACTTAGTATTCTCTTTCTCCAGAGCTTGAACCACTGAAGAACCAGGTCCCTCACTTTGTGCAGTAAGCAGTTCTGCTTTGAGTATAGCAATCTCTGCCTCTTTACCACTTAACTGCACAGTAAGCTCCTCAACCTCATTCTTAAGCTGCTCCTGATCATCAATCAGTTGGGCCATTTTGCTCTTTGGATAGCCTCTTCCTTCAATGCATTCACACTCAACCAAGGTAATTTCGGAGATAGTCTGCTTAACTGTCCCCATTTTTCCCACACTAAGAGGAATTTGAAAATTCTTGAATACCTCCGTAAGAAAGTATCCATAACCCATTCCGTGAACACCTTTCCTCTCAATGACAGTTTTGTGGATATGCTCATGCATTAGACCAGGTAGGTTCAAGGCGTCGAAGTTGCACAACATCTCCATCACAAACAAATCAGCAGCAGTTTCTACTGTCCTCTTTTCAGTGCGAGGAAGGAGAACTTTGTTGATGAACTCAAAAACCAACTGATACTCACTCTTCATGATTTTCTTATAAATCCCAGCAACCTTGGTTGTGGGTGTCTTAGAAATCACAGCAGCAAACTCAGAAGAGCAAGTTCTACCCAATACAGACCCGGTGCCCTCTCTAGGCACCCTGAGAATTTTGCTCAACACACCCTCATCTAAACATATAGCAATATTATTTACTCGTGTGAGGATGCTCCCATCATCCTTGAATTGAATATTATAGTAAAATTCACGCACTTCTTCTTCATGGAGAATGAGGGATTTCCTGTTGAACAAATGTAACCAAGATTGGATCTCAACCATGTCGTGAAGACAGTCCATGCCAGGAAGAGTTATGATCCCCATATCAAAAATTCTTCCTGCCAAAACAGCTTGGTTTCTCAGACTGTCAACCACCTCCTGCATGTTGACACCCTCAACTTTCCTGGCTTGGGAACCAGGTCCCTGTGACCGCTTTCTCTTTTTCTCAGATCTCTTCCCTTTTGACTGTGACTTTTCAACCTTCCTTGTAACCCTTTCCCTTTTCTTTTATGACTTCTTCTTCTTATTTTTCTTGTCCACCTCTTCTTCAGACAACTCCACCACATTAGCTTCAGGTAATTTAAAATTTGATACATTGAAGGTTCTTGCACTTCTAACTGCAGCAGTAGAACGTGCACTTGCCTTCAAGGCATCAACCATCAACTTTTGTGCAGCAGACCTTTTAGTAGGTCGTCTCCTAGGGGCCTCCTCCACAACCTTTTCCTTCCCTTTTCTAGATCCCACCCGTTCTCTTCTATCAACCTTCCATTTTAATGGCTCCTCCTCACTAGCAGAGTCAGAGGAAGAGGAAGAAGAGTACCTACCTAAATCAGGGGTTTTATCAAAGATAGGTTGAGTAGGTCTTACCTCTTCCCTTTCCAAGACTTCAGTATGCTCTGCCCTTGCTTCTTCTCGCATCATGGCCAGGCTTTCAACCACGAGTTCTTCACTCGCTGCCAGTATGTTGGACTTGGAAGCCCTATGTTTTGGTAGATACCCTTCAAACATATTGTCAGGCAACATGTCTTGAAAAGGACCAGGTCCAGTAGGCACTGCAGAAGTATTTAGATCTATGGCAAAAAAAGGGTTATCAGGAGTGTCTTGGTGAGGACTGGGAGAAAGAGGAGGTCTGGCTTGTGTATTGGTTAGAGAATAGAAAGCAAGAGGCTCGATTTCACTGAGAGCATTCAACATTTGTTTGGAAGAGGATGAAGCAGAAGACATGGTTTTCACACTAGGAAGTATTTTGCTTGAATCAGCGAAGAGAAGAAAAAGAAGACGAAATTTGCCTTTCAAGTTTTTGCAAAAACCCTTCGTGAACAGTAAGAAGAAATTAAGAGACAGATGAGAGTTTCAAGAAGAAGTAATGATATTTAAAGAAAGTAAAAAGGTGCCAGGTCCGTGATTGGATGCGTCATTTGAGAAAGAAACGATGGGACTGATCAGTCAGAATAACCGATGGCTGACACGTGGCATTATCAACGGTCATATTATTTCAGTTTCAATTTAATGTATAAATGCTAACCTGGACAGGCACCAGGTACCATAGGACAGTTAAACTTCATTCCTCAGTTGTTCTAGTTGCTTCTCTTGTTAAGCAGGTCCTCACTGAAAGTATACCTACAGAAGGCACAAAAAGGGATCTTTATTCAGATATGCACTCTTCGCATCCGTTTGGTACAGCTTGAACCCCATGAATGCAGCAAAAGCTATTAAGATTCTAATAGCTTCCATTCTGGCAACAGGTGCAAAAGTCTCATCATAGTCTATTCCTTCTTCTTGATTGTATCCTTGCGCCACCAACCTGGATTTATTTCTAGTAATCACTCCATTTTCATCAAGCTTGTTTCTGAAAACCCACCTAGTTCCAATTACTGTTCTGCCTTCAGGTCAAGGAACCAGGTACCATACCTTACTTCTTTCAAACTGATGGAGTTCTTCTTGCATAGAATTTATCCAGTCTGCATCACTCAATGCTTCTTTAACATTCTTGGGCTCAATAGATGGTATGAATGCTGAGAATGCAACTAGATTTCTTGTTTTTGATCTAGTATGAATTCCAGAATTCAAAGGAGAAATGAGATTATCAAGAGGATGTGATGAGCTATGCTTCCATCCTGACCTTGGAGCAGACTGACTTGGCTGATCTGCATGTTCTTCTTCATCAAGAGTGACATCATCTTCTGGGGAGTCTGAAGTACTCTGGCTGGAATTTTGAGTAGTACCAGGTACCATATCATCCTTTTCACCCTCAGCAGCCTCATCAGGTAGACTATGATTCTGATCATCACAACCATTGTTCACTTGTTGATCTGCATCAACTTCACCTCCTTCAGACTTCTTTGATTTGAGCATTTTCATCACATCATCATCATCATTTGATCCATCATTCTTCAAGCTTCCATCTTCATCAAATATAACATGAATGCTTTCTTCAATGCATTGAGTTCTTTTTTTAAATATTCTGTAAGCCTTACTGGATGAAGAATATCCAACAAACACTCCTTCATCACTTCTGGGATCAAATTTTCCCAGATCATCCTTTCCATTATTCAGCACAAAACATTTGCACCCAAATGCTCTAAGATAGCTCAGCATTGGCTTTCTGTTGTTGAGCAGCTCATAAGGAGTCTTGTTCAAAATAGCTCTTATTAGACACGTGTTGGTAACATGACATGCTGTGTTAACAGCTTCAACCCAAAAACTTTGAGGAAGATTTGATTCAATAATCATAGTTCTGGCAATGTTCACCAAGGTCCTGTTCTTTCTTTCCACTACTCCATTTTGTTGAGGAGTTCCTGGAGTAGAAAAATTATGACTCATACCATTTTCCATGCAGAATCTATCCAGTGTTGAGTTCTCAAACTTTGTGCCATGATCAGATCGAATGCTGTAAATAACTTGATTCAATTTGGTTCGAATCATTTTGAAGAATACCACCAACTCTTCAGCTGTGTCTACCTTTGATCTCAAGAATCTCGTCCAGGTGTATCTTGAGTAATCATCAACAATCACCAAAATGTACTTCTTGCCATTTCTGCTTTGAACCTTTAAGGGTCCACACAAGTCCATATGAAGCAGCTCTAGTGTTCTTGATGATGTTACTTGATTTTTGGGCTTAAAAGATGATCTGATCTGCTTTCCTTTAATACAAGCTTCACAAATTTTATTTTCAGCAAACTTCAGTTTGGGCAGACCTCGGACCAGGTCCTTAGAAATTAGTTTGTTCAATAAAGATGAGCTTACATGCCCCAGCCTACGATGCCAAAGATCAGTATTCTCATTCTGAGCACTAAGACATGTTAGGTCATCTCCATGAGACGTTTCTAAGTTTGCCACATACATATTCTTACTTCTGTGTGCAGTGAGAATTACCTTGTTTGTAGTTAGACTCACCACAGTGCATTTCTCAGAAGTGAATTTGACCTCATTTCCTTTGTCACAGATTTCTGACACACTCAACAAGCTGTACTTCAACCCATCCACATGGTAAACATTGTCAATTGAATCTTCAAGAGATCTTCCTACTTTGACAACTCCCAAAATGTACTCCTTCTTGCCATCACCAAATGAGACACCTCCTCCTTGAAGGGTCTTGAGTGAGAGGAAGTTCTTTACGTCACCAGTCATATGCTTAGAGCAATCACTATCCATATACCAACATTGACTGCTGCTCCTTTCACTCACCTGCACCAAAAATCACTTGTTAAGCTTGGGAACCCATTTCAGCTTGAGTTCCCAGTAGGAAGACAAAGGAGTGATTAGATTGTATCTGGTCCAATATGATAGATTTTGAAACTTTTTAACAAAGGACATAGGAGCAGGGACAGATTTTTTCTTTGAAAATCTGTGAGTTGAAACATGCTTTGGAGGACCAGGTCTCTCTTTTGGTACATTTTGCCTTTCAGCATAATTAGAGAACCTTTCACAGGAGTTTCTCCAGCTAGCACACTCATCCTTCAAATGTCCATTCTTTCCACAATGAAGACACAACAGATTGTCAGACACAAACACATACTTACTGTGAGGATTATAAGGAGGACTTATGTTCAGACTTCCTAGTCCTTTCTTATTGAAATTACTCTGATTCGTTGTATTTGACAATAACTTTGAGGATTTGGTCCACTTAAGGGATTTTTCACGTTCTTCCTTAAGTTTCACAATATCATGTTCTAATTTGTTACTCTTTTCAAGTGACAGACCAAGGTTTTTCTCAGAGTTTTTCAATTTTTCTTGAATTTCAGCTTGCAGACTATTTGACATTCCATTCAGCTTTTCAGCTTCTTCAGTAATCTGATTCAACTGGTTCTTAAGTTCAGAGTTAATTGACTCTAAAGATACCATTCTTGACATTTTCTCTTCAAGTTTAACTTTGTTTTCAGTTAAACTGTCAAGTTCAGCATTCATGGTGTCTCTTTCAGATGTTAACTCTATCACAGAATCAATCATGACTTTTGCCAAAGTTCTCAATTTTTTAAGAGAATATTTATCCACGTCATTTTTCATATCTAGAAGAGTTACCTGATTGTCCTCTTCTTCATTTTCTATGTGAGCCATGAGAGCAAACATTTCATTGAAGACAGTTTCCTCCTCATACATAGCAACCATGGACATATCTTTTGGCTCATCAGGGTCTTCTGAATCACTTGAAGAATCTCCCCATGCAGCAAGAGCCTTTTTGACAACCATATCAGCAGCAACTTTTCAATCTCTGTTGCCAAGTACCAGGTCCCTTCTATTTTCTTTGTCACTCCTGTGTTTTTTATGTTCCTTGTTTTCATTCTTGAGCAAAGGACACTCTCTGATGAAGTGCCCAGATTTTCCACACTTGTAGCAAGTATAACCTTGAGTAGCATTTCGAGTACCGTTTGTTCCTCTTTTATAAACATAGTTTTTCCTCACAGTTTTTTGAAATTTACTGATGAGATATGCCATATCATCATCATCACTTGAATCTTCATCTGATTTATACTTCAGCATCAATGACTTGTCCTTCTTGGCTTCCTTCTTTGACAAATCATAGTTTCGATTCATCTCATGTGTTTTCAAATTACCAATCAAAGCATCCATAGTCAGCACCTTCAAGTCCTTGGCTTCTGTAATGGCATCAACTTTGCTCTCCCAAGACTTTGGAAGAATTCGAAGCACTTTTCTGACTTGTTTGGTCATGCTTATAGGTTCACCCAGACTTCGCAGCTCATTTGTAATGGAAGAAAACTTGGTGAACAGGTCATGTATTGTTTCTCCTTCCTTCATTTTAAAGTTCTCATATCGAGAAGTACGCATGTCAATCTTAGATTCTTTGACTTGTTCAGTTCCTTTATGTGCAGTCTTTAAGCAACCCCAAATTTCTTTAGCAGACTCACAGGCTGACACTCTGTTGTACTCATCAGGTCCTATCCCACAGACAAGAAGAGTTTTAGCTTTGAAACCTTTTTCAATCTTTTTCCGGTCAGCTTCATCGTATTTCTGCCTAGGCTTTGGAACAGTAATGGTCTTCTCTCCATCCTTTTCTTTCATCATCGGAACAAAAGGTCCATCCAGTACAATATCCCATAACTCGTTGTCTTCAGCCATGAGGTAGTCATGCATTCTTACTTTCCACCAACTGTTGAAATGTCCATTGAAACGAGGAGGTCTGTGTGATGACTGACCTTCTTCGAGGTTAAGTGGAGCTGCCATTCTAAAGCAAATATCACTTCCTTGGTGTTAACCAAATAGGAAGTGCCTGCTCTGATACCACTTGATAGAATATATGCCTTCACTTAACAAGTAATAGACCAGGTCCCTTACTACACTAATGAATAAAAAGAAAGTTAAATGCAGTAAAATCAACATGATGATTTTACGTGGAAACCTCCTTGCTTAAGGGAGTAAAACCACGACCTGTCTTACAGGATTTTCAATCGTTTTCACTAATATTCAAAAGCAAAAGTAAAACACGATTACACCAAACGTAAGAAAGAGTTATCAATCTTACAGTTAAGAAATAGTCCACTATTGCTTAACAAGCCTAAATAGAAAACAATCTACCCACTAAGCTATCCCACCTGGACAACCTAGACTTTTAACACAACACACCAATTCCTTTATAGATTCAGGAATGGTTTACAGTTTAAGAACAAGAGAATGCATTCCTAAACAACTAGACGAAAAACTCCAGATATTGCTGTTGTTCTTGGAATAATTCTGTCTTTGCTTTGTAGTAGCCTTTGCAAGAGTTCTTGAAAAGTTTTTATCAATTTGCAAAAGTTGCACAAAATGTTTAGGAAAGTGTCTTTTATATGGGCAAGTCACTTTCCTAAACCTCTTTGTCATTGGCTGGAAAAGTCACACTTTCTGACGCCATCGGGAAGTGTGCACCTACTTTCTGTACCGTCTCCAGCTGGCAATCAACTGACTCCTCATCATGAGAGCCTGGTACCTCTACTAGGTCCCTTAATTTGTTTCATCTACAATACTCAAGCAAGAACCCTACAATAGTCAATTAAGAAACTGGTACCTTTACAAGGTTCCCAAGTTTGTCAAATCATCAAAACTACAAATAACAGTTTCAAATAAGTTTTCAATGTTTTGAAAAGGCATCCTTCATGTATTTTATATATTTATTTTTCCTTTTCGAAAATATCATTTCCAAACCCTTGGGCTCCTCCAATCATTTGGGGTAGGTTTATAATATAGTTTTAAAACTCCATTAATTTAAATTTAGGTAGAAAAATTTATTTGGTATGTAAAAAGCGCTTCATATTAATAGGTGATTTCATTTTTAAAACTTAAATTCAAGATATCTAATTATAAAGAACGGAATACATATTATTACGTTAGTGGTGCATATTTTTTATTCCTAAACACAAACAATTACATGACCAGATCCTTACATGTTGGAATGAGATTTTTTTTTTAAAAAAAAAAACATTAAAAACAAATGGTTCTAATTAAGAAGTCAACATCCAGCAGGTTACGCAATAATTCATTGGATTAACATCTTAAAAAACCTTAATAAACACCATTATATGTATCGTTATTCATAATTATATTTGCCTAGGGTTGACTTACTATTTACTTGACCGTTTTTGTCTTCTTTTTCTCAATGTATTCGTTGGGAGTGGATGAGTTGTGTGCCAAACGTCCTCAACTAGTGTAGCTGAGTCATTATTAGTACTTCAATATATTGGTTGCAAAAATTTTAATAGTTTAATTGATTTACTGTTTAATTTTTACTTTGTTGATAGTAATTTTATTTTCCACCTCGTAATCCACTTCATCATTTCCCCTTGCCCTCTGTACCCCTATTATTATTATTATTATTATTATTATTATTATTATTAAAAGAGAAATGTATTGAAACATTTTTAAATTTGGTTCGAATTAATTATTAGTTTCATACAATCTTAAAAATATTTTTTTACTTAACTAACTGAACTTAAATACACTTCTGATCTTGCAGTATGAGTGAAATACACTTCTAACTTTTCGTCAAGTTTAGGGGTACTTTTTATCAAGTATCTCATGTTTCTACAAGAGTTAAAAAAGAAACCCAGTTATTATGTCACGTAGCAAATCATGAATGTATGTAAGTTCAGTTAATCAAGTAGAATAGTGTTTTTAAGGTTATGAATAGTTGAAATTAATAATTTATAACAAGTTCAAGAATATTTTCAATACTTCTCTTTTTTTATTTTTTTAAAAAAATCTTCATTCAATTTCGAAAAAAATGAAGTTAAAGAATAGCTTCTTTTTTCTTCAAATTAGGAATAGGGGAAGTGAAAATGAGAGGGGATTACAATGTGGAGAATCGAATCCTCACCAATAAGATGGAATTTAGATAGTCAACCAACTGAGATACTAGATTTATACAAAGTATAACTCATAATTAACCAGAGCCAGCTAACTAAGTAAACTATTTTTTCAAGCAATGTAACAATAATTTTCATAAACATCAAGTTGGGGCCAGCAAAACCTACGTGTAATTTATAACATTAATTAAAATTTGCGTGTGGAGATTCTACAAAAAAATAACTCAATTGCCCCTTGAAATGAACCTTAGGGTAATGTACAACAATAAAATACAATTAACAAGTCTACTATTGCATCTCAATGACTTTTTGGAATCCTCTCTGAGCCATTACTACATTATTTTACTCTTTATTCAATTTATTAATCCCATTTTCAACTCTTTTGAAAGCTCTAATATTCCTTTATATATATATATACATGATACTGTAGGAACCACAAACAAAAAAAACAAAGAGCAGCCGATAATAATATGGGTATATGTGGACTCGTTAGTTGTATATCATCGACATCTTTTGAGATTCAACCTGTTGATTTTGGTAATGAAAATGTTGTTCATTATGATGATAACAACATTAACGAGAACCAATGTGTAATTGGTTCTGTTTTTTCTCAACAAGGAAATAAAGGAATCAATCAAGATTCTGCTATTCTCTATCAGGTTTGTCATTTTGCAACATGTTTACTTAGTTTTTCATTGACATAATGCATAACCATGACCCTTAACTAGGTTTCAGTCGATAACTATGCCCTTCAACTTTGAGTCTGTACAAATAAAAACTTAAATAAAATTGAACAAGTAGAAACACGTGTCCTACATGACATAATACATTGCATATCAGTAGTTAAAGTTCATAGTTGTCAGCTGATGTCAAGGTAAGAGTCGTATTTGTATATTGTACCTTTTTCATCACATGGGGTGTATTAAAGATGGAAACTTTCCTTTTTATGGCAGGGATATGGTGTAGAAAATGGAGTTTTTGGTGGAGTTTTCGATGGGCATGGGAAAAATGGACAAGTAGTTAGTAAATTTGTTATGAATAAGTTGCCATCTTTGCTGCTGAAGTGTATACTTTCTTTGCCAAAGATTACTTCTCCGAAACAAAATGTTAAACATGTTGATGAGGAATTAGTGAAGAACAAGAATTTTGATAAGTGGAAAGACGCGTGTTTGAATTCATTTAAGGTGATGGATAAAGATATTAAAAGTCTTGAGAAATTGGATTGTTCATGTAGTGGAACAACTGCTGTCGTTGCTATAAGACAGGTAACGAAAAAAAAGTTCTTCTTTGATCATTAAAAAATCAAAAATTTCATTTTGTAGTTTGGAGAATGGAGAATCTAATTAGAATTTCATTGGTTATAGGATGATGATTTGATTATCGCGAATCTTGGTGATTCTCGTGCTGTACTAGGAAGAAAGACAGAGGAGGGAGTAATTGAGGCTGTTCAGTTAACTACTGATTTGAAGCCTAGCCTGCCTTGTAAGACTTCTTTTCGTAATATTGACATGACACACTTGTACTTGAGTTCCAAATTGTGCCTAATCGTAAAGTGTTTGATGCATACAGCTGAAGCAGAAAGAATAAGGAACTGTGATGGTAGAGTTCTTGCATTGAAGGAAGAACTACATATACAGAGAGTGTGGTTACCACATGAAGATGTTCCTGGATTGGCCATGTCGCGAGCTTTTGGAGATTTCATGCTGAAAAACTATGGCATAATCTCCAAGCCTGATGTCTCTTATCACCACATTTCACCAAATGACCAATTTCTTGTCCTAGCAACTGATGGGGTAAGCCTATTTACAACTTTGTACTAGTATATTTTGTTCTGTTTCTACAAGACTTGACATGTTTATTTTCATTTTAAATAAAACTAGGTATGGGATGTGCTGAGCAACGATCAAGTCGTTTCCATAGTGTGTGCAGCAAATAATGCAGCAGCAGCGGCAGAGGCAGTAGTACAAGCTTCTTTAGATGCATGGGAACAGAAGTTTCCAAACAGCAAGAGAGACGACAGCACTGTCATCTGCTTGTTCTTGCAATAACAACATGTTTCTTTGAAAAATAATCCTTGAGCTATGTCTATAAGCAAATACTGTTTTTTCTTGCAATCTCCGCAACTATGTCAGATGTTAGATGCACTTTGGATGCCATTATAATTAGTACTAGTATATATGGTCAATCAAACTTATACAACAAACTATGAAGATTGTTATCCATCTTGTTTTAGTGTTCTATCAAGAACTGTGGATAGCTAGTTGTCTTGAATGTATGCAACTTTTAATTATTGCTAAAAGTTTTCACTGTGTGAAAATTTATCAGAAATTATGAAGTCAAAGAAAAATAAGTCATAGCCTATCTCGTTCATTGAGCAAACACGAATTTATTTATCAATATTAGTTGTTCTTATATTCTTGGGCTTACTGTTTTAGCTACCATTTAAATAAATCTATAATCTCTTTGTGACTTCGAAAGACGAATCATTGTGATAGAACGAAGAATATAAGGAGTAAGATCTTTACTTCAGTAAAACAAAGATTTGATTTAGGACTGAGATATCCATATACCTATAATGTTTTACTTGGTTACAGATCGGAAAAATAGCTATATACATTCATGTTGGCTTATCACATTCTCGCTCAGTAGTTGTGATGTCAATACGGATAGATGATTAGATGCTCGATTTGAAGATCATGCTCATATTATTAAGGCTTAACCCATTGGTGCCGCCTAAAGTTGACATCAAATTTCACTTACACACCTTAACTAAGCTTTGTTCATTTTAGACACCTTATGTCATATCTCGTTGTGTCATTTTGACGATGTGAGTGGGGAAGGGTTGGGGTTAGGGTGGGCAAAGATGTAGAAGAGTGGATCTAACGCTTTATGGATCTACGTCTTCAATTTAAAACATTGATTTGATACATATATTAACTATCTTAAATTATCATTGATAGTGCATTCATCGTCTTTAAGTTGTGAATTCACCTCTGTGTTCAATCATATAAACTTGTGTGTACATTTGGTGCGAACATCTGCCATGTGTGATTTAATAAAAAGAAATCAAAAAAGAATAATTAAGAAGCTTTTATTAAAACGATACAAAATTTACCAAGTTTTTCTCTCAATAATATTATGAAGACGTGGTACAATCTCCGTACATCTCTCAAAGATGCATTTTGCTTAATTTTTCTTGATATAATATCTGGCTCATGGACAAGATGTATTAATTATTCAACCGACCATACAATTGTCAAACTAGGGATTTTTAAATATGAAAAAAAAAAGTTATTTTAATTATTATTATCGAAATGATGAGTCATATCTCTCATTATGCATCTCCACTCAATTATAAATGATAATTAAGTCTGATGCTTAACTATTCAAATTTTAGTTAAATATTAAGATATAATTAGTCAGCTATTTCTTATCAACTTTGTACGGCCAGCTGATCATAGCATACTTATATATCCTTTGCTAAAAAATATATTTTTTAATGTAGTATATAAGAAATGAACAAATGCTTGTTGAAACAACATTTTAAGTTTATACTTTATAGGCCATAAATAAGTATTATCAATTTGATTTCCTACTGCAAAATGATCAGATGAAGAAAAGACCAAGTTTAATTAGCAACAAGCTTAATTAGGTCAATAATCACAACACTTTATTAATTGGATAAATTACATATATACACATCTTTTCTTTTCATAATCTCCATTATTTCCTATCAGTTTTAAATTTTCCAAAATCCCTTATTTTACTTCCAAACTCCAAATATTTGATACATAAATCCTAACTTCCAAAATTAATATTTATTCCTTCCTTATTTCAATCCACAAATTACTCTCTATACACGTCAAAAATGTAATCAAAATTTTAGAAATTAATTTTTTATTTCATAAGAATAGAATTTCAGATTATAATAATAAAAAGTAAAAATAACATCAAAGTTGATAAAAAATCAATCGTTATTTATATATAAAAAAATAGATTAAGAAAATGAAAAATAAGTTAAAAGCAAAAAACTTATAAAAAGAAGCAAAAAAATTAAAATTGATTGAATCATAAAAAAATTACATGTTGAATCAAGATTTAGAAAAACTCTTTTACTTTTTGATGATGAATTCTTTTTTTAAAAAATAACAAATGATTGAGATTTGAGAATAACGTGGAGAAAGAAATAAAAAAAATAATAACAACAAAAATAAAAATCAACTAATAGAAAGAAAATCAATTGATTGATATACCTTATCAATCACAAATTACTATATTGTGGAAGAATATTTGTTATTTAATTATATTAGGATTTCTTTTCATATTTGATTATTTTATTATTAAATAATATTTTTCTTATTTCATTCATATTGTTAGAAATCTTTTGTTATAAATCAAAAACTAGAAAGTCGTATTTGATTTGCAATGTTTATACATGTTCAAAATTTAAATTTACATTGAAATACAAGTTCAAAAAAAGAGAAAGAAATAGTTGGATGAATCATTACACGATTATCATTGCCAAAGACACAATGTATTTATTTTGATTCTTAAATTAGTCTTGTTATTGTTATTATTGATTTTATACATCACTGCTACATCGTTGTTTGTTCTACGCATCTGATACTTAATTTTCAATGTATCTCGTTTATTATGATAAAAATACTATGCATCAAATTAAATATCTTGATACATAAATACGTAAACATTGATAATTTTATTGTATCAAATACATAATCAAATACTAAATGATACCTTTATAGATACACTTTATTTCAGCTTACACACTATTCTTTCACAACCTTATTGTATCAGATACATTATTATCAACAAAAAAAATTATAGAAAAAAGAATCTGATCAACTTGAAATCTTCCACAATTGCATATTTATCTTTCAAGGCAAACAATATATCATTCTTCCAGAATTATAGACTGAATAAAGATAATCTGATGATTCAAAAACATGTTATCATTAAAGAAATTAGTGATACATTCCGTAAAATAGTTATTTCTATGCATCAATCACAAAGAATCAAACAACTAAATTTATATACTTATATTAGGTACAAAATAACTTTTATCTGATACATACCGCATTCTTGAACATTTTGATGTTTTTACAACACAATATATGCATAATGTATCATCTATAAAGTATAGTATTTCATAAACAACAAGACATACAAATAGTAATGTATCATGTTAGATATTTGGTAATGAAACATAATTTATTAATATTACATGTATCACACAGTAATTTGTTGATCTTTAATTTCAAGATTACTTATTTAATGTATCTAATTAATAAGAGTATAGTACTTATCAATTTATACAACAAACACAAATACTAATGTATCACGATTGAATGGTCATCTCAAAAATATAAATAAAAATCGAATTAACAACACAATATATGTAGTTTCATAACTCTGATTGTCAGATCTATTTTACTATGCAATTAAAACTCTGATCTATTTTATACTATTTTATACATTGCAAATCGAGACTCATATTTTTCCAGATTTTTTAATGTCAGATTCTTTTTCCAGATTTTTCGTTGTCTTAGCAAAATCAAAATATTCATGATGTGCCTTCTCATTATTTTGTGATTTTGAATCAAAATTGGAAAGATCTACGAAAAATTGGAAGAAGAAATTTAAAATCCCACTTATGTATCATTCATAACTCACCTGATTTTTCAGATTCTTGAACGTATTCATGATCATGTATCGGCTATTTTTCAACTTTTAGAATCTATTATGATTGGAGAAAGAATTGAAAGATGAAAATTTGAATTGTTTGAAACCATTTGAATTTAGAATAGAATTGAGAAAAAAAATTTGAATGTTGAATTGAAGGCAGACAAATTTGGAAGAGAATTGGAGAAGAAAATTTGAATTTTGATTTGATTAAATCCGATAAGATTTTGAAGAGATTGAAATCAATTAAATTAGCGTGATTTGAGGAACTAACAATCAATTTTATGTTCTCTTTTCTATAAAAGTGTAACTGAATTTGTTTTAATGTATCAGATTTAATGTATCCGACTTATTTGCTATGTATCCGAATAACATTATTTTTAAGGATTCTCGTAAATTTAAAAAGAGTAGGGATAGAATGTAATTTAAATCTTACACTATGGGATTTAGGTAAGTTATACTTAATATTATTGAATGATTAGTTTAGAACATGTACCAAAGAAAATGGGCCAAAGGCCCCAAAACAAAAATGGGTCCAAAAACCAATCCAGACGGACAGAAATCAAAGTTAGACCCAACTCTCTCTCTCTTCCCCTCTTTATTTTACCGCATATGATATTTTTCCATTAGCTTTAGGGTTAAAAACATCAAATCCTCGCTAAGGCTCTATTTAGTTTTTATTTGAATCAATTCGATCAAGTCTAAACAAATTAAAGATAAATAAAATTTGAAAAATTAAAGGAAAAATGCACAAGTACCCTCTCAACCTATGCTCGAAATCTCAAATAGGGTTGATGATGAAGTATAGACATGAAAAAATAAACTCAAGGATCTCAATAACAATATAGAAATTCAATACTCTAAACTCAAGGATTAGACTCTCAAGAACTCAGAATTCAATGATATTTCTCATCTAAATAATACTCAATTCATAGGGCTTATGTTGAAATATAGACATGAACGAATCTACTCAAGAATCTTAATGGAAAACATATAGCAATTCAATAATTCGAGATAAAATTTCAAAAAGAAACAGGAACTAAAGAACTCAAAGTCAACTCATCTCAAGAATACTCAATCTAGGAATAAAATTCTAGATTACTCTTTTACTTATTTGAAAGTAGATGTAGGGAGTGAGGAAGAACTAGTCCAGTACTATGGTAGCCTTACATGTCGGAAAGAACAAGGTTCTTGAAGAATCTTGAAAAAAGAACTTGAGTAGAACTCTTGAGACCCTAACTTGAAGGAGAACAATCAAGAAAACCTTTCTTGAGATTCGTGAATTAGTTTCTTGAAATATCTATAGCCAAGAATTATGATTTTTATTAGGGATTCGTAATTGTATGGAGGAATTTGAGTTGGAAAGAATGAAATTCTTTAATAAAAACTTATTGTCAAGCCCCGAGCCTACACCCAAAATGTGATCGACACTCGAGAACCATTTTTGTCCTGACCTAGCTCAATACTCAGCGAAAGACTTATTAAAAAATAACAAGACTTTAAAAGCAAACCTTACTCAACTGTCTAAAAAGGTAAACTCATAATATTTTAGAAAAAAACATCTACCGGCCAAAATAGGCAACTCAAGTCTAGAACATTAAACACTGGAAATGAAAAAGACACATGAACTACAACTGTCTATCTATCTATGAAGCCTATAATTTTATGAGGGATGTCGGGACAAGACCCTCAATCATCTTATCAAAACTAAAATAGATGAAAATAAATAAGGGATCCTCCGAAAGAAAGGAGGCTCACAAAAAAACTTTAAACTGCAATTGGTATCAAGAAATCGCCTCTTGATAACCCTAAACCACGCGGGCAAAGATGTATAAGTACATGGAATGTACGAGCATATGAAGAGAATAGTGAACACAACATAATAGCTTGAACTTGAAAATAAGGAAACATGCTTACTTGCGTCAACTGTAATGACCCGTAAAATGAATTAGTGAAACTAAAGCCTAATGACCTTGTGTTGAGTTTGTACAGAGGGTTCTTGTTGTGTAATGTTGTCCGAAGAGTCAATATCATGATACGTCTTAGACTTCGTATTAAAGGGTCTTTTAATGGTAGTTAAGGGTGCAGGGGCTTGTGCCAAGCCAAGGAGGGCAAGGCCTAAGCTAAACGCTAAAGCTACCAACCTTGGCTAAGCACTGTCCCAAGATTTCATAGACCACTTCACGGTCATTGGTCTTGGCCACAGTCCTGAAAGTGTCCGTGAAAGTTACTTGTCCATGTGAGAGCCAAGGTTCTGCCTCAACTCAACGAACCACTCCACGGTCAGTGGTCATGACCATGGTCCGTATAGTTGGCCATGGAGATGACTTAGCCACATGGACCTCCAAGACAAGGGAGCACACTGCCTAGGGACCACGGCACCCCGTTGCCCAAATTTAGGGGTTTTAAGTAATTTACCTTTTATTATCTACTAAGTAGAGTTGATTTTAAATGGTTTATATCATTTACAAAAATAGTTTTAAGTCTTTAAACTCTTCTTTAACTCTTTATTTCAAAGCACCCAAATCAAAACCTCAAAGTTCTTTCTCTCTCTCTATTTTTACCCAAATCAAAACCTCAGTTCTTTCTCTGTCTATATTTATCTAACTCTAGGAGAAAGAAGAAGTGGGTTCTAGGATTTGTATTCTAGGCTTTTATTCATCAAATTTCTTGGGTAATCTTAGTAAAGGTATGATGATCCTTAATCTAGGGACATCTTTCATCCCTAGAGTCAATTCAGATGAAGTTTTATGAAAAATCTAGGGTTACCTCAATCTCATGGTTCTTCCACCAAATGATTTTTAAAGGTTTATAATGGCATATTATGGTTATATTATTGTTAAATTGATGATTTAATATGAAAATACTCTATGAACCCATAAATTCTCCAAATTTCTAATTTGTGCCTTCATGAAGTGGGTTAGTTGATAATGAATGCATGTGAATAGAACTTGTCTAAATTGCTTTAGATTATTTAAGTATGTCATTACTACCCATGCCCTACTTATGGTGAATTGTTGGTGTATTGGTATTTGAGATTTATGGCCTTTAAGGGCAAGCTATGAACAATTACTTGTTGAATTAGAATTGTGAATTTGATGTTGATCCAATTGAATGGTGGAGGTGTTTACTTAATGCATCTCTTGTAGTATATGTGTGTGAGATATCTATGAATGTGTTACGATTATGTTTAGAATGTAATGGCGTTATGATGTAAGTCTTCTTCTTAATTAACACATATGAATTAAGAAGGAATGAATGAATGTGGGAGCGGAGATGGATGCTCATCCGTAAGTTGAGATGGAGTGTCTAGTAACAATCTCTATATCCCTTCCTAATTAATGAATTTGAGATTTGAGATGGATGCTCATCTGTGAGATGAGGCGGAGTGTCTAGTAGCAATCTCAATATCTCTTTGAGCTATCTAATTTATGTGTGTTGGAAGGGATGGATACTCATCCATGAGATGAGGTGGGGTATCTAGTAAAAATCTCTTGTCTTTTAATGATGAACTACAAAATTAAATACTCTATGAGATTGTAGGCTAAGCACCGAATGGATATTAAATGAGATGGATACTCATCCATGAGTTGAGGCGGGGTATCTAGTAGCATCCTCTTTATCCCATAACTATGTGCCCACATAGGTCTAGGTAATAGACCCACTTAAGCTAAGAACCGGTTTACCTTAGGCAAGTAGACTACCTTCTTACGGTGTGGGGATTTATGACTCAAGATTTCATGATCTAACTCTCATGGCCTATGTCGATTAAACCTTTATTCCCATCATGTGATATGTGTACTATATTTACTTGAGAGGTTAAACAGTGTGAGAGTAGTATGGGATATTATTCATATATTTCACAAGTAGGCTTTGATAGGTTATAGTGAGTTCTCTAAGTCTCAATGACTAATGTATGGAAGTCCTCTAAATGATGTAATTAAAGAATGTTGACTCTTAAATGCTTCATGTGATGCATGCTATTTTTGGGTTATATTATGAGTTATTTTCCTTATCTTGCCTTATGAATTGGTATGTCTCTTATGTAAGATTATGTTGTAAAGGTGAAAGGGAATGAATAATAAGTTCACTTTTGGTTACCTTAAGGTGGTACCTAGTATGAATGGTGGTATGGGACGCCATTCATACATTGCAAGGTATAGCTTGAGGGTTACTTGAGGTGAAGGCTTAATGTGAATGTAAAGGTTCATGTGTTGATTACGTCCTTATGTGAAGATATGATTTGTATGTGAGTTATGTTTGGATATTATGACGTTTATGCATATGTTCATGAAGTTTTTATCAAAATGGTACATGCATGACTTTCAAACAAAATTTCCTTTTTAACGCATGTTTTTGCTTGGTCATACTTAGTACATTTCTGTCTACTAACTCATATTTCTTCATGTTTTACTTCAAGTGTAGGTTCTGGCAAGTGATCCGTTCTATCTACTTTCAAGTGCTTGGATCCTTTTCATCCAAGACTTGGTATGTCCTCATGGATTCGAGGACAAGACCTTAAGTTTCTTTTATTCATGTAATAGATATTTAGTAGTCGCTTTGAATGTAAAGGGTTGTGTCCATAGTATGTTTTGAGATTGTGTCTGAGATGGTCATGTGAGATTTAGACTTTCGCTGTATTTCAAGTATTTCTTTCAAATAAAGCTTTGATATTTTGGATTTAAATGAGTTTTAACTACGCATTATTTCTATATAGAATGTTATGAGGCTTTTCGGGGTCTTGTACGCCGTATCACGATAAGGGGGTGCTCTCGAATTGTGACATTTACTCAACTTAGCCTCAATTTATGTATACTCAACTCAAAGCAGTATAAAAACAACAATAAAAATGTAGTTTATATAGAGCATTTTAAAACAATAGATAACAACTCAATGTATTCAAAAGTACAATAATAACTCAGTTCGCATGTAAAAATATAAAATAACTCTATTGGGGAGATTTTCTAAGTGACAACCATCACTATGAGCTATGTAATGATACAGCTTGCCCGCGCTGCTAGAATTGGCATATACCTTGTCGGGGTGCAGAATTCCTCAACTAAGTAGATCCACTAAGAGTTATGCTTAAAAAGAAATTAATCATCTAAAAAGTATGACCCTTTTCTACCTTTGTTGGTTACATGGTTTATGAGGACTTTGAGTTATCTAAACTCGTCTTCATATCGGTGCTCAATACTACTCCAAAAATATAACTTAGCTCATATGTTTTAAACATTTCCTCATCCTTAACTTTGAGATTATTACTCAAAATATTTCTCTTAAAACAGATAGTACCCAAACTCCCCATGAACTCCTTTGGAAATTGGTGTTTCCCCTCATTTTAAATATAAAAACGTTTACTTTTGGAAATACTTAGTTCCCGTATATTTAATTTTAAAAATGAAACTCAACTCTCTTCGTCCTCTAACTTAAGTACTCAATTCTTAAAATAAGTTTTAAAAGATTGTAAAAGACTTCTCAAAATGACTCGAAATAACTCTCAAGACTTTACTCTTAACTCTACTTTGAATTTGAATTTTGAATTCAAGGGTTATGATTCATATCATGAATGATCTCTCGATGTTTAAGTGAGCATATCAAGTAGAAAACATAGGTACGATTCGAGGAAACTCACACGAAAAGAAGGTGGGAAGGGTAGGGGATCTGGCGACCCTGGCGCACTGAGTGGCGCAGGGTGCCAGACCTTAACCTACCAAACACTAGTTGGGACGCACCGAGTAGAACGGCACCCCAGGCCTCTGCCCAGAAAACCAATAAATTTCTTGTTCAAACTCATTCCCTAACTCATCTAGAATCGAACGATTCCCCTCAAAATCTTATGGGTCCATAGACCCACGTAATTACAACGAAATCCACTCTAAATTACTCAAGAACCATACTGAAACACAAGATCCTCATTGCAAGAGCTCAACGAAACCTCACTCCCCACTCTCCACCACATCCCACCTTCATATTATTTTCTAGAGAATTAAAGAATGTGTTTTGATAGAACTTTGAACTCTTCAACTAATTTAGAATGTTGAAGTATGACATTGCCAGTTTGTTATATCTTGACGGGAGAAGTCAAGAGTTATTCTATTATATCGTGATTTCATACCGTAGTGAACTTGGATCTCCTTTAAGAGAGCGAGAATATATTTATTCATTTCTTTCATTTTATTTTCAACCGTAATTTAAGGTATATTCACCAACACATTATTTTATACCTTTTTATTTTTCGTTCTCTTCATGATAAATATTACATGACATTATAATGAATGTGAAAATGACAATACATTCATAAATAAATATCTCCATGACAATGTTATACTCTACTACATGGTAAGGGGACAAGATGTACTTTTCAACATGAACCATAATATTATTCTCATTGTTGCAATTCATGAAAGTGAAATGTAATTATGCAACCATAACACAAATAGGCTAAACATTACATTAACTTTGAGCCAAGAATATCCTCTTCTAATCAAGAGGAACATGCTTGTGCTAACCATCATTGCAAATATTCTCGATACCACGTATGTGTTTCTTCCCGTACGAGCTTAATTTTCCACAATGTGCCTCAAATGTTTCGATCTATACATGAAAAAAACTCGTTAAACTCAAAAGAACAAAAAAAAACACGAAAAATACGACCAAATAATTAGGTTGCTACTTACATAGGATTTTAAGCAATCCCAATTGTCAACAAGAGGTTGTGCAGCAGGTCGAACGTGCTGCAGTACTTCACTACCTTTTTCAACTCCAAACAGAAGATCACCAATATGTTTTGCACTATTATCCACTTGACTTCTCTCTGCTATAGTTTTGATAAGTTTGACATGAGTTTCAAAATGCTCATCGGAGCCTTCAGGAGCATCTTGATACTGTCAAGATTACGAATAAATTAGAACGCTTTTTTAATTCTCTGTGTTATAATAGGTGAAATCAAATTTATCCAGATGAAGTAGGAAAAACTTAAAATTACTTTTGATGTCAAGTAGAAAAGTTCAACATAACGTTGGTCCACATTTTGTGACGATGATTCAGAATTCATGGAAACGTGACTATGGTTACAGAAGCAGCGCCCATATACTGGAAAAGTACATTGACACTTAACACTGTATCGCCATATTGCATGACATGTGAAACATATGTCAGATTGGCTGTTGTTCTGTTTGCAACCTGAGCAGCATTGTACACAATGAAATTATAATAAAGCATAAATATGGTGTATAGGATCTGAACAGAACTTTTAGAATATATGTACAATTGAGAGTATATATGTATTACAAGTCTTACCGCGTTATACCGGTCGTTCAAAGTTTCAGTTTGCCGATCTTCAGCTTCACTGTTTACAAGTGAAAACATCAATAAATTTGACACAATTAACAATGATGTATTATCATAAGAGAAGTATCGGAAATTGATTTTTTTTTTTTGTATAGTTCATTTTGATCCAAAAAAAGAAGGCATCTTTAGGACTAGAAAAGTTGTGAATTAGGCATGCTGAGCTGAAAGGAGGCAAGTAATTAATAAAGAAGGGAGGCATTACAAGCCGACTATAAGAAAAGCAAAGTTTTGTAGACGCGATTACCTATCTTACATCCAAGGAACACTATGTAAGTCTCCCATGCACACACCTTTAAACTCAGGAGGGGGACACTCTACCAAGCAAGGACCACCTGCACCCACTTGACAATATGTTCCCTAACTTCTTTCATTGGGATTTGATGCAATCTTTACATAAAATATTTAAACCTACTCACAAGCTTCTAAGTAAAATACCTAAACAAATAAGAAAAAAACATCATAATATTAGACCAAAGGAATTAAGCAAATGACATTAAGCATGCTTCTTTTTCAATATGTTGATCAAGTCATTCGCGTAGACAAATTCAGTTGGCATTGCTGTTCATTTTTAAACCATGAAATAAACATAAGTAACTTTTTATATAGGCATAATACTTGTATTGGACCCTAAACTTGGCTTCGAATTTTAACTTTGACCTCCAACTTTCATAATGCACAAACAAGAAATTTAACTATTCAACTTTTATATAAATAAACGAGATAATGCCCAAGTACCCCCTCAACCTATGCCCGAAATCTCAGAGACACACTTATACTATACTAAGGTCCTATTACCCCCCTGAACTTATTTTATTAATAATTTTTTACCCCTTTTTAGCTTACGTGACACTATCTTGTGGGCCCAACGATGGTTGACTTTTTTTTTGAACTAGTGCCACGTAGGCTAAAAAGAGGTAGAAAATTACATATAAAATAAGTTCAGGGGGGTAATAGGACCTTAGTATAGTATAAGTGTGTCTCTGGGATTTCGGGCATAGGTTGAGGGCGTACTTGGATATTTTCCCTAAATAAACACATGAGTCTTACATGACACAATACATGTAAGACACCACGTAGGATAAAAATGACATGTAGGACATGTGTGTCTATTTGTTCGACTTTATACAAGTTTAAGTGTCTACTTGTGCACACCCAAAGTTGAAGGGCATAAATGTAATTCGAATTCCAGTTAAAAAGCATATTTATGTATTATGCCTTTTATAGATATGCGATGATCTAAATTGCTATCGATACAATAAGCAGTTAAAAATAATTCCAAGGCCATCTTGTTCAGTATAGTAGATGAAAATATGGCCATTTTGACCACTATTCAAAACTTTACCACTTCCTCGTGATACCACTTTTGTTTGCAAGACTAACATTGAAGAAGTTGTCAGCATTAACATCTTCACCTACATAATCCAGCTTCAACAAACATAACAAAAATAATTGTTAACCCCTCCTATTTTATAATCTCGAAAATCCCTTTGTTTAAATATATATATATATATATATAATCTCGAAAATATATTCAAGCCAACACGAAAAAGAACAAACCTTAGGAACACCTTTGTAAACATCTTGTCCATGTGGACTATTGATGATAACTCTAGGTCTAGGATTCATAGTATTGTCAGCAATATCATCGTATATGAATACAATAATGTTTTCGTCTTTAAGACTACCTTTCTTGAGTATTTGGTAAGCATGACATACGTCAGCCTGAAATCAATCAATAAAATCACCAAACAAATAACATTTCATGATACATTATTTAAAGAAAATTTTAGTTTTATTAATAGATGAGAACCTGGTGCCTATAATTAAACCATCCATTAGAGCCGGCAACTAGGACAGCCCTTTGGTCCCTACAGTTTCTTCAGTTAAGAATTTAGAGATACTACGACCTTCAATGTTGGCACAAATTGAGAGCACAACAACAAGTACAACACACACATTGTACTTAAATATCATTGTATTGTGTTTTAATTTATGGTAAATTAACAAGCTAGGGGACTATTGATCAGTTGTATGAATCATATTGATGTATGAGAAATATATAGGACTTCAAGCTCCAACATAAGAGAATGACGTAGAATTCAAAGGTAACAATTACCATAAGAAGTCATGAAATGTGTCAAAGATATATTCTCATTGATT
The DNA here is from genome assembly GCF_036512215.1 of Solanum lycopersicum. Lineage (NCBI taxonomy): Eukaryota > Viridiplantae > Streptophyta > Magnoliopsida > Solanales > Solanaceae > Solanum > Solanum lycopersicum. The sequence goes on from NC_090807.1 coordinate 55,057,373, forward strand.
AATTTACAAGAAATTTATCCTCATGACTTATGAAAGTTTTGTCATGTTATCACATTGTTATTGTACGTTTTCTTTTTGGAGTTAATAACTTTGATTGGTCACTCAACTATCAATTGTTTTCACAGAAGTCATTCAACTTTCATTTTCAACTAAAAAGTCACTCACTATGATTTCTTTGCCCAGAAAGTCATTCAACTTTCATTTTCAACTCAAAAGTTACTCAACTTCTTTACACAGAAAGTCACTTAATCTATTTAATTGTTTTTCATTAAAATTTAGTGACATGAAATTTTAATTATTATTATAAATTTTAAGAATCAAATATATATCCATTTAAACCATTTAATGACCCGCTCCATTTAATCCGATCCGTTAAAAATATAATATTAAACATTTTATTTTACCATTAATCCCCCTAAATCATTCCCCATTGAACATTTTATTTTACCATTAATTCACTAAAAGAATGTGGGAGACAAGGGAGAATGATTTAGGGAATTAATAGTAAAATAAAATGTTCAATATTATATTTTTAACCGGTCGAGTTAAATGGAGCGGGTCATTAAATGGGTATATATTCGATTATTAAAATTTTGGTTAATGATTAAAATTTTATGTCAATAAATTTTAATGAAAATAACAATTAAATAGGTTAAGTGACTTTTTGGGCAAAGAACTCATAGTTGAATGACTTTTGAGTTGAAAATGAAAGTTGAGTGACTTTCTGTGCAAAAAAGTTATAATTGAGTGACTTTTGAGTTGAAAATGGATGTTGAATGACTTTTTGTGAAAACAATTGATAGTTGAGTGAGCATCAAAGTAATTAAATCTTTCTTTTTATGTCCATGAGAGTGGACCGGTACACTCCATTCGTTTCAATTTATATCACATTGTTAGTCTTGACACAATTCAAAGTATTAAAGAGGTCTTTTGAAATTTGTGATCGAAAAAATATCCTTTGACCATTTGTATTGATTATTATTTCATTAGGGGTAAAATAAAAAATTTAAAAGTTAAATTATTTCCAATTGTAGAAATGTTGTATTTTATTTTTTTTGGATTGACTAAAAGACATAACAATAAAAATAACTTTTAGCGGCATTAAATATTAATATTAATATTAATAAAGAGTGTTAAAGTCTTTACTATCATTAGAATCAATGTCTCTAAGACTTTAAAGACATACACAAAAGGTACTAATTACCGCTAAATATACATATATATTTAGTGGTAATTAATTCTTAATTGCTACTAATGATAATTTTTTATGTAGTGACGAAAAATGTCTCACATAAATAGGGACAAAGAAAATATAATTTAAAGGAAAAACTACATAATTAAGCAAACAAAACTACTACTATATATTATATACACAGTCTAGAGATAGACACTACAAGAAAAATGTTAATTACATGGGGATTTTCCTGGGATTAGTATGAAAATTCGTAGGAAATTTATTTTCTTGCAAAAATTTTTATACTAATTTTCAGAAAAATCCCTAAATAATTCACACTTTTCTTGTAGTGAGATACTTTCAAAATAGGAGATATTACGCGGATAAGCAAATATTTACTAGTTAAATAGCTAACATAGTTGTAGTTTGAATTAATTACCATTGACAACCTTTTTTTAGCTATAATTACGTATAATTATATGACAGACATACAAGTACAATTCACCTCTCTCCAATCTCTCCATCTCTAACTCGTCTCTCTCCCAATCTCACTCGCCTCTCTCCTACTTCTCCCAATGTCGCTCGCATCTCTCATCCCTCTCACAGTCTTGCTCACAAGATACACAAATACATATGTATGTGAATTACATATATACAATTATCTAACCGATTTACATAAACAATTCGATAAATATACAAATACAATACACCTCTATCCACTCTCTTTCCTCTCTCGCTCGCCTCTCTCCTCCCTCTCCCCAAGTCGCTCGCCTCTCTCATCCCTCTCTGTAACTAGAAATCATAATTAGCAAATTCTACTTTAGAGCCTAATTAAGTTACTTTTAGTGGCTATTTGTGAAAGTTCATCTTCAAAATTATATCCAACATATAGAGGGAATAGCAAGTCTCTCTTCTCTCGATCGTCACTTTCCTCCCTCTTCTCTCTTCCTCTCTTCCTCTCTCCTCTCTTCTCTCTTGTTCCGTTCTCGTCTTCTCTACATTTCATATTGTGAATCCTTCTTTGTCTCTCAATTATTTTTTATTTGGCATAATACATATATATGGACCCTAAATTTGGCTTCAAATTTTCACCTTTGATCTCAAACTTTCATAGGCACTAATAGACAATTTAACTATCCTATCTTTCAATAAATAAATATATGATTCCTACCTAGCGAAATGCGTGAAATGCATATATTCTGCGCGAGTGAGGGGTAATTTTCGAGGCCCACAACGGTAAAAAAAAATGTTGAAATGACAATTCTACCCTTAATGAATCTCTTTTATATTAATTAAAATTAATTTTAATTTTTTTTAGTTTCAAAATGATGTGTAAGATATTTTATTTTAAAAAAAAAGATGTGCAAAATGTTTAATTAGTTGGCAGTCACTGATTGACTCACTTATACACGTGGCAGCGTTTTTATTTCACGCACTTTAGCTCCAAAAATCGCGTGTTTATTTATTGAAAGATAGGATAGTTAAAGTGCCTATTTGTGCACTATGAAAGTTTGAGGTCAAAGTTAAAATTTAACGTCAAGATTAGAGCGCAATATATGTATTATGTATTTTTATTTTGGGTTCTTAATTTGTTGTTCAATGTTTGGATCTCAAATATCTTCTTCTTGGGTTGATCCTACCGACTGTATCTATGTATCAAAAAAAATTATTGTAATTGTGTATTAGAAAAAAGTGAGACACCTATTATCAAATTGTATCTTCTTCAACTGATACAAACAATTGTATCTATGCATCATAGAAAATTGTATATGAGTATTCGAAATAATTGGTACAACGCAACTATTATCATATTGTATTTGTGTATCAAAAAAAAAAAGTTAATACAACTATTATTAGAAAAAGTTATATATGTGTATTTAATTTAAGAGTGATATAATACATTCCTTAACATGGCTTTAGTTCACATTTATATCCTCCAACATAACTTTGAATATGCACAAACGAACATTTAAACTTGTGTAAAATTAAAAAAAAATAGACAAATACGTCTTATGTGGCATCCTATATGAAAATTTCACTTGCTCTCGATATGTACACCAAATTAAGTACGTTGTTTTATCATTATTAGGGATGAAAATGCGATAAAAATACGTAATAACAAATTAGTTTATTTACTTATCACAATTTATATAAAAACACATATGTATGTAATTAGTAAAGTGTCAGCAGCGGATCAATGTGTTTCTTTATAAATATAATCGACAAGCGGACATATAAATTAAGCCCCACGATACAAATTATGTTGGGATAAATTATTCTTAGATAAATTATATTGGGATAAATTATATTGTGATTAGTTATTCTAGTTATGTTGGAAGTAGTTTTTATTATTTGTTTGGTATGTCATATTCAAATTTATATTCATTACATAATTTCTAAAAATAAGTTATTTGTTTACAAAAATACCCTCCACCTTAATTTTTTTGCAAATTTTAGGTATTCATTCTTTTTTTTAAAATCATCTTATTTAACATAAATATTTTTGTGTCTGCATTTTCCATGATTGTGCCTTGTGTTTTGAAAATTAAACTTTCATCTTATTTAACTTAAACAAGTTAACTTTCGACTTATTTAGCTTAAAAATAATACTTTCATCTTATTTATCGTTAAATTAAAACCCTCATCTTATAACTTAAAAATAAAACATTCATCATATTTAACTTAAAAATAAAACTTTTATTTTAAGTTTGTTAAAGTACAAGAAATTTTTTTATTAAAATTATCTATATTTTTATTGATATATAAAGTTTAACATTAAGAGATTAATAAACTATTTAATTAAAAATATTTAATTTATCAAAATATAAATAAACATAAGAATTAGGCAAATAAATTCAGCTTATAATATATCATAACTAAATTGATTCATAATATGTAATTTCTTTGATAAAAAATTATCTTAATGTACATGAATGTACAAAATAGTGTTTAAGAGATATTTAAGGGTGTATTTTTTTTATTTTGCATACTTTATCCCAAGATAAATTATTCTGAATTACTATTTCATCTTCAGGGAAGGATAACTTATCCTAGCTCTAACTATTAATCCTAAGATAAGTTATCTCATCCTTTGCAACCAATGTCCCACTAAAAGTTATCTCTAATTCAGCTATCCTTCATGTATTTTAGTCATGAATTCTATTTTTTGTAGTTTTAATGATATAACAAATTCAGGAACCTTGTAAAAGGAGGGGCTTGCTCTCGAGTGAAAATATACGCACAAAGTGTGAGACGGGAAAAAAGTACAAAATTTGATGCACAATCTCCTACAGTGACAGAAGTGGCATAAACCTTGACCAATGGCATGGCCTTGAAGGTTGTGACTATTCTACATAACGATGATATCCAATAGTCACAACTTTAGTTTTTGCAACTTAAAAAACATCCCAAGAACTCTTACAAAAGCTGAGAAAAGGAGTGAAGAATCATCCTCAAGATCAACTCGAATCAGGAAGAGCTGGAAGCTTAGTTGTCTTAGGATTATTTCTTCTGCACGTGTATTGTAAATCTGTTCCTAAATATATAAAGGATTCATATACTTTGGTTTGTTAAAAAGTCTAAGTTAGTTGAGTCCAACTGGTTTAGTCGGCAGGCTTGTGTGTTGCTTAGTCAAACTCTAAGTCATCCGGAGCGTGGTGATTTAGTGGGCAACCTGCATGTTGTTTAGTTGAATCCTAAGTTGTCTAGTGGTGATAGTTTAGTGGGCGGAGTGACATCTATTTAGGCTGTTCAAGCAATAGAGTTATTGCTTGGTCGTGAGATTAATAACTTCTTCTCACATTGTTGTAATCGGGTTTCACTTTTGCTGTGAAGATTAGTGAAGACGGTTAAAAATCTTGTTTGACAGGTCGTGGTTTTAATCCCTTGAGCAAGCAGATTTTCACGTAAACTGCTTGTGTTGTTTTCTGTCATTATTTACTCTTTGTTCTTATTTCGAGTGTGTTAATGAACCTGGTCCGTTGATTGATAGTGGACACACGTGTTCTATCAAATTCACTCTTGCAAAATCAATCTCTGAATACAAGTTTTTTTTATGTTGAAGTGGGTGATTTTAATGTTGTTTCAGATTTTCAACTCAAATCGTCAAAATCCAGGACAATTAATTCGTGTCTTTTAGACGAGAGAAAATTGTTCAAATGATATTTAAGACCGTAAGTTTGAGTCATCAAGAAAATAAAACGGTGGAAGCTCGGGAGGGGTAAAAATAAATGTTAAAAAATCAGTGTTTTACCTTCAATTTTAATTAGCCTATAATACTCCATATTTTAATACATTAATATGCCCTTTAACTTGGATTCGAATCACATTTATGCCCTTCAACTTTGGGTGTGCACAAGTAGACGCTTAAACTTGTATAAAGTTGAACAAATGGACACATGTCCTACATGTCATTTTTTGTCCTACGTGGTGTCCTACGTGTATTGTGCCATGTAGGACTCATGTGTTTATTTATTTAAAAGTTGGATAGTTAAAGTATTTGTTTGTGCATTAAGAAAATTGGATGTCAAAGTTAAAATTTAAAGTCAAGTTTAGGATCCAATATATGTATTATTTCATATTTACATACCCAACATAAATGTACAAGTTTCTTATTTCACTTTGAAGCTTTTCAAAACTGGAAGCCTTTGAACTTCCCCTTCAGATCTCACTTACAGTAGCAAAGATTAGCTTACATGACATTTTATATACTCCTTCCATTTCAAAAAGACTGGCCTAGTTTGACTTAACACAGAGTTTAAAAAAAGGCATAATATATAAACATGACCCTTAACTTGACGGCGATTGACAACTATTACCTTTAACTTTGGGTGTGCCTACTTATGCACATTTAAAGTTTGAGTGCCTACTTGTGCACATTTAAAGTTGGAGGGCATAGTTATAATAAAATTTTTGAATCTTGTGGTCCTAAATTAAAGTTATGTCAAATCACAAATGTATAAAATTGTCTTATAATCTTATCTTGTGGTCTTAAATATGTCACGTGAAAAATTGAAATTAAAATATTACTAGAAAAGGATAGAGGTCATTTTTTTAAAAAAAAAAAACAAATTGAAAAGCAAAGCATGTCATTCTTTTTGAAATAGACGGAGTATCAAATATATGAAAATGGAAAAATATTGAACATTCATAGCATCTCTAATTAACTCCATCTGACTCAACATGGTTCCAATAGGAAGGAGGAGTAACATTATTAATTTGCTAGCTACATAAGGTGAAACTTTGCAGCCAACCATGACTGATGACACAAATTAAACAAGCTAAACATAAATTGCTCTCAGCTCTACAAAGGACCACATGCTTGTACAGTTGCAGCAGTCATTTGCTCCCTCTCAATTCCAGCATTACAAATATTCGCGATACCACGGATATGTTTCTTTCCATATGAGCTTAATTTTCCACAATGTGCCTCAAATATCTCGACCTATATATATAGATATACATGAAAATAATAGAACAAACGATCATGGTTCCGTATACGTGAAAAAGAACAATAAGAAGAAATGTTTTATAATTAGGCTAAATACTTACATAGGATTTAAGACAATCCCAGTTATCAACTAGTGGTTGTCCAGAAGATCGAACAGTTTGTAGTGCCTCATTACCATATTTAACTCCAAACAGAAGATCTCCAATATGTTTTACGTTATTGTCCACTTGACTTCTATGTGCTACAACATTAATAAGTTTGGCGCGAGCTTCAAAATAGTCATCAGAACCTTCAGGAGCATCATCGTACTTCCAACATACAGAAAGAACTATGAATCAGATTATCTTTTCGCATCTTTCTTGGCAAGGAAAAAAAATTAAATTATATTGCATATGACTTGATGTGTTGCAAAGAAAGGTGGGGACATATATACTTTGGATTGCCAGTAGAAAAGCTCTGTTTCTCGTCGTTCCACATTCTGAGACGATGATTTATAAGAATTCATGGAGACATGAGAGTGGTTTATCGAAGCAACGCCCATATATTGGAAAAGAGCATCAACACTTAACAACATATCACCATATTGCATGACATGAGAGCCATATGTTAGATTGGCTGCTGTTCTGTCTGCAATCTGATCATAATGAAACATAATTATCATCCAGAGTTTCAGTTTGTCGATCATGAACATCACTGTATAACAATATATCAAGATATAGGAAGAAGTTTCATTAATATTATAGTTTTGATAACTTTAAATCAATTGATTTTCCCTCGATCAGGGATTAGAGAAGCTGTGTTTTACGTTACCTGTCCTCCATCCAAGCAACACTGTACAAGTCTCCTAAGCACACACCTTTAAACTCAGGAGGGGGACAAGCTACAAGGCAGGGATCGCGTGCATCACCCACACCACAATATGTTCCCCAACTACTTTCATTGGGATTTGATGCAGTCGTTACATAAATATCTAAACCTTCAGGAAGAAGACCGTCAAACATGCTTCCATACTCACAAGCTTCTAAGTAAAATACCTAAACATATAACAAAAGACAGCATCCAACGGAGTATTAGACCGAAGCTTTGCTAATTATTTTCCTTCCAAGGAAGCAAAGGACATAATATCGACTGAAAAGAAGCAATAGTTACCAGTTTACTATATGTCCCAGAACCAAGCTTCTTTTTCAACACATCAATCAAATCATTCGCGTAAACAACTCCAGTTGGCATTGCTGTTCATTTTGAAACATGAAATAAAAAAATATGAACATATAATATGTGTGTGTGTGTGTGTGATGACGATCGAATCACTTACAAACAATTCCAGGGCCACCATGATCAACATAGTAGATGAAAATATGGTCATTTGGATCACTGTTCAAAACTTTACCACTTCCTCCAGTTATACCACTCTTGTTGGCAAGGATAACATTGAAAAAGTTTTCAGCATTAACATCTTCACCTACATAATCCTGTCTCAACAAGAAAATAACCCGGCCCTCATCAACGTACGTAACACACATTCTAAGTATTTTCGAGGGATTGAATTGCTCAAAAAGAGAGGGAAAAAAAAGACACATACCTTAGGAACACCTTTGTAAACATCTTGGCCATGTGGATTATTGATGATAACTCCAGGTCTAGGATTCATAGTGTTGTTAGCAATATCATCGTACATGAATACAAAAATGTTTTCATCTTTAAGACCACCTTTCTTGAGTAACTGATAAGCAAGACATACATCAGCCTGAAATCAATAAATAAAATGTCATAACAAATCATCACTCAATTCTAACACAACATTTCTAAGTTCGTTGTTAAATCGCTTGTAGCTAATAACCTGATGCCTGTAATTCCACCATCCATTAGAGCCAGCAACTAGGACAGCCCATTTGGTCCCTACAGTTTCTTCTGTTAAGAATTTAGAGACACTACGACCTTCAATGTTGACACAAATTGAGAGCACAACAACTAGTGCAACACATACTTTGTACTTAAATATCATTGTTTTGTATTTTATGGTAAATTAACAAACAAATAGGATAATTGGAGTATTGAGTTGTATAGTAATATTGATGTATGAGAAATAGATAGGACTTTAAACTCGTTTAAGCCAACATTAGAGACATACTATGATCAAGACAAGTAGACAACGTAGATTTCAAAGGTCTAAAGGAATTTTTTTTTTAAAAATGAAACATATATCTAGACATTGATAAATATTGCAATATATTTATTCTCCTTCTTTTACAAGAAATTTCTTCACACCTGTGACAAGTTTTTCATGTCCTTTTTTTTGTTTTTCACCTGGTGTTTGGAATCTGTATTGGAACCCGTATTAGAGGTTCAATGAAATTTGGATCCATGTCATTTTTTTTATTTTTCACTTGGTGTTCGGAGCCGGTATAAACTGTATTGGAACCCGTATTGGAGGTTAAATTAAATTTCAGATCCATGTCAACTTTTTTTGTTTCCTACCGATGTCCCGAGTCTATATTGGAGGTCCGACTAAGCTCGGATTTATGTATAAAAATATTGGTTCCACACTCAATGTGCGGAACCTGTATGGAGTTCCGACTAAATCAAAATTCATGTCAATTTTTTGGTTTCCGCCAGCCACCGTTTCTCCTAAATTTGTCCGACTATAATCTGGATCCATATTTTTTTTATTTCTCACTCGGTGTATAGAGTCCATATTGGAGCTCCGACTAAGTGCCTATTTGGATTGACTTATTTTAGGTGTTTTTAAGCCAAAATAACTTTTAAGCAATTTTGAAGTGTTTGGGTAAAGTTAAAAAGTGCTTCTAAGCACTTGTTGTAAAGCCAAAATAACTAAATAAGTCATAAGTTAGAAATTCTAACTTATGGCTTTTGGCTTATAAGTCATAAGCCAAAAGCTAATCCAAACAGACTCTAAATCATCTGGGTCGCGCACTGCATGACTTTTTCGGGGGTGACACTTCTAATAAGATTTTCTTCATGTCTAGGGCTCGAACCGAGACCTTTGGTTAAGAGTGCAACAACCCCACCTCCAGCCCACAATTCATGCTGGTTATGTTTTCATGTCATTATAACATCCGTACTATACACTCATGTTCTCTAATTTTTTTAAAAATTATTTTGGTATTGTGATGCACATAATTACCAAAATCAATTATTTTAACAAACCAAACGACCATTTAGTAATCACCCACACAAGGTCAAATTAAAGATAGATAATTATAATTACTCCAATTTTAGAGGGATTAAAACCAAACATGTGATTCCAAGGAAACGAGGTTCTAGGTTTGTTCTCTCTCACCATATTTTAAAGGAATTATGTACTATGAAAATGAAATGCCACATAATTATGATGACTAAAGGTTAAGAAAGAATTAACTAAATCATTCCAAACAAACAAATTCACATAAAAATAGATTCTCAAGTCAAATCAACATTGTGTCTACGGAAAGTTTTATGATATATATACAAAGTCAGGTGATGTTCTCTTGAAGTTAACAATTAAGTTTGTCCGTAGTGTATAAGTTAAGTTTCAAACAAAATTTTGGAACAGAGATTCCGAAAGCACAAACTTTTTGTTAGCCCCTCCTTACCTGCTGCCTATTCTGACCGGCCATCGGAAGTATACAATAACAATGTCGAAGCATAAAGCACCGACTGATCGTGATACTACTAGTGTAATGTCCTCCAATGGCACCACCTTGACAGAAATAATAGAAGTAACAAATAATGCACGAAATAAGAGATCTATTTCCAATAAGATGTGTTAGAATACTGACCCCAGATTTGCCTAAGGAACAAGTTTATTCTAGTTGTTCCTTTGCAAATAAAAGTAGTTACGTTATCTAAAGCAAACAAAGTAACGACACAATATTTTGTTGCAGAAAACCCCAGCTCATAATGGATAAAAAATCATGACATACACCTCTGTAGGATTTAACTCCACTTCATCACTGAGCCTTAACAAAAGATTACAACCATATATAACCTGAAGTTGAAAATATTTTATCAAAGCAAAATTAATTTTTTGGGGAGGGGGTGAGGTTGGGGGTGGGGGGTGGGTGGGGGTTAGGGATCGGGTGAAAAAATAAAATTTTGAAATTGAAATATTTTTTTATAATTGATGTTTTTCCAAAAAAAAAATGTAATTTGAAATTGGAGGAAAGTTTTGGAAAATATTTCCTTAATTTTTGAAGGGAAGCCATTTTTCTTAATTTTGAGGAAAATGAGTTGATTTAAAAAATATTTTTAAAACTTTTGTCCCAACCAAACATAGGAAAATGTTTTCCTTCATACCAAACACACTCTTATAGACTTGAACTCTTCAAAATCTTTTTCAACCTGAACATGATTTACATGTCTTGAACTCTCCAAACCCTTTCCTAACTTGAACTCGATTTACATATCTGACCATGCTTTCTACTCCGTTTCAGATTTGAAAGTTATTTACGTTGTTATACTTCCTACAATTTGTTTATGCTTCCTACTTCGTTTACTCTTCCTACTTCGCTTAGGATTTCTTCATGAAAGAAAACCTTTTAGCATTGATTTCTTGTCAAAAAATCAACCCTTCCATCGTCTTATAACTTATAATTCACGTGGTTGACCTTCTCCTTATCCCAGTCGAATTCGATCTGAAAGAAATATGCATGTCGGCGTAGCCGGTTCACTTCATTTCTTCCTCTATTTGTCAATTATCAAAATCTTTCTCGATCTAATAAATTCCTCATTTCTTATGATGACAAAACATTACTTTTTGTGTGAATAGATCAATCTATGTTATGTGAGTTTCTTAAAACTCAATACACAAAGCAAACACATTAGAGGATCAAGTTAGACCGATTGGGTTATAAATATTACACAAGCATGTACTTCTCCCTTTTTGACATCATAAAATACTATGAAGGCATAAAACATACTGAGAGAAGCAAATTTGATACTCATGGTCGTTGGGGATATCACCTACACAAACACTTAAAATCAAGAATTCGGTTAGCTATAACAAAGCATTTGCATAAACATAGGAGATAGACATGAACTTGAAACTCAAACCCAACATAACATTAATCAAAAAGCATATGCAGCACAAATGTAATTAAAATTAAAGATAGATCAAGCACTTGTTATGAGAAAAAAATTAGAAAGTCAAAAGCTAGAGTGGCTAATAGAAAAAGATCGAGCATGAGAAGGCAAATAAAAGTCCTCTTTTAGCAACAAAAAAAAAAATCTTTTAAATTAACAAAATTATTAGTATTCTCAATTTCAAAGGTAGCCTTGGTCTATGCAAGTTCAATCATGAGCTTTGTGTCTTATTTTTCTTTAGCAGGCCTATATGTTCAAGATCATAGTTCATATGCAGCTGGTCCATAGCATTCTTGTAAATGGCAGATAAAACTTCAATTTCAATTTTTTCTCTCTTTTTATTTCTTGGAGGAACTGATTTAATCAATCTTGTGCCCTCCGAAGAAACAATACTCCACTCATCTCCAACCCCCAAATTAGTAATCACCTTGCCTAAGAGCATTGTCTGCTTCCCAAAGTTCATAACTTAAAATGTACGAACATCAAGAGTGTCTTATTATCCAAGAGGTTCACAAGAATTTAATCCATATTCATTTTATTTACTATCGATAGTCAGATTGACCAGCTTTTACTTAACATAATCTTAGGAGAAGCATATTTTTTGACTTGGTTCTTTGATCGTTTTTATTGAGATTTATGTTTGCATTTTTTTCTATGATCTCCTCATCTTTAATTTCAATAGATTCAGTAAGAGGGACAAATTTTCTTTAGCATCATTTGTAGAGGAACATGTTCTCCCAATCGGTTCCATAGACGTGGTATTATTAGGTGCAGTACCAACTATAATAATTTTTTACATCAATCCTAAATCCTAGTTTATATGGATCCCAATAGAAGAACTTGGTTTGGCAGAGGGGTCACCCCTCCCCTCCCCCCCCCCCCCCCCTTTGTTTCCTCCTTACCAGATGCACCCAAGTTGAGCCTAACAACTGAAATTTGTTCAACAATAGGGTCCCTTAGATATTCACCCTCACAAGATAAATCCTCCAAAATATTTTTAGGCACGCCCAAAACAGATTCCCCCTAAGAACCATCAGTATATAATTTCTACACCACAACCACTATTTTATAAGGCACCAAACTATAGGTGTCATCCACCAAAGTTATCTCAACCATAATATCAGATAGACTATCACACTTAGAATCTCCAAGAATGTCATTAAGAACCATAAATTGCAATTAATCAGCACAAACGTGTTTCTTAAAGAACACTTTATTCCACAATTTTTAAAAAAGAGTATTTCTTGATAAAGAAGTTTATGAAAGAGAAGTGTGTGAGTTATAAAGACACACTAGGACAAGTCTTTAAATAGGCTTTCAATAAGATATTTGTTTAGTAGTATTTTTTTAGGCAAATTTTGTGTTTTATTCAAAAACCAAAACAAATTACACATACATACACTTCCGGGGCATGTCCTAACCTATACTTAGCCCAACATTTTAAAAGAAAACATCTAAAAAAGAATAACAAATAAAACATGATAGGCCCACACAATATGCCTATAACTCTAACTTAGATAGGGTTTCCTAATTAAGGACTCCTCATTTCCCCTCACCGCCTTCTTCGATCTCCTCGTTTACCTCGTTGTTGTGGCGTTTTTCTAACTAGTGACTTCCCTGTTCTTTTTCTGTTGTGTTCTCATGTTCTATGAGTCATGCTCGATGTTCTTTGTTGGTTCTTATCTATTGGGAGAAATTGTTTGTGAAAATTTATGTTGTAGACTGCCCAGGCCCCTTATTCCTTTATGGTGATACTCTTAACTAAGGATATTGTAATTTTTCACTGTTTATAATCATCCTCCCCTCCATTTCTAGGCTATTAAACTCTGTGTACGAACCATTTCCCTTATCAATATCTATGTTTGCCAAATGATCTGCTAGCTTGTTACCTTTCCGTAGAATGTTTTGGATATTGTATTGTTTGTCTGACAAGCATTTCTGAATTTCTCTTACCATGTTAGCAATTATCCATGGGCTTTTCCATTTTTCCTCTAATACTTTGCACATTATCATTGATTCGGTCTAGAAGATATTTTGATTATGTTGTGACTTCTTACAATGCTTACTTGCCATTAATATAGCTTTAGCTTCTTGCAACTGTATTTGTAGTATTCTATATAATTCTTCCTTCTGCATATTTAACATTTCTCATATCATCTCTCAACGAAAAGGCATAAGCACTGAGTATCGGATTTCCCCTAGAAACACCATAAGTATTATTTTTTAACCAACGAAATGATGGGAATTCCTAAACACCTTCGTAACCTTCATTCCAGGATAGTGATTCTCCAATACTCTTAACATATCTAGCCAATTTATAGGACATTTCAGTCGTGGTTTAGCTTTATCAAGATGTATATGTTCCTATTATTATTGTGAATGATTCGTGCCACATATGTCTTCTTTCCTGCATGTTTCTTCCGATTTATCTTTCTCCATAATTCCCATATTATAAAACTTGGTATAGCTTTATAAATGGTCTCATATTGCTGCCAACGTAAGTCCCCCACCACAACATTATAACTTCTCTAAGTTGAAGCTCGTCCATGTTTAGACATGCAAAAGAACAAAAGTAGGATCAAGTCTTGTTAGGTAAATTAGATTTCAGAAACACGTGAGCTAGTGTCTCTTGTTGAGTTCTAGTCCCCATCTTCTCAATCTATAGTCCACATGAATTTTTAATTTCAATGCTCTCCACAATATAAAGGTCATTTTAAAGGGTACACCCTTTGCCCATATCCACTTATAAATTGTGATTTCCTCTTCCTTATGTATAATGTAATGCCAAGATGATTTAAGGGTGAATTCTCCTCTCATCTCCAATATCCAACAAGGTTTGTTTGTCCTTCCTTCACTTCTTGGGGGCTGAATATTCTACAAATTGTGATTTACTAACTCTTGTGGGATTATTTCATTTAATACTTTTGTATCCCATTCACCATGCTTAGTTAGTTCATCAATTGTTTGTATGTATCATCCCAAGAAAAATCTTCTGCCGTAACATCATATAAATCACCCAACCCAGTGCATTTTTCATGCCAAACTGATGTTGATCCATTCCTAGTGTGCCATAATATCTGACACTCAATGAGATCTCTAGCCTGTAATATTTTTTTTCCATACTTGTGAACCCCCTTCTCTAGTTTTCCACATAATTGTATTGACATGAATATTCTTGCAATACTTATTTCTCATATGCTCAATCCATATCGATGGTTTAGTTCTGAAGTTCCACCATAACTTACAAAAAAGTGCCATTGATAAATCTCGCATAAGTCTGAATCCAATCCTCTTTCCTTCTCAGTCAGACATAAATTACTCCATTTTGTCCAATGTCTTTCTCTCCCTCCAATGCAACTGCTCCAAAAGAATTGCACCATCATTTTTTGACTTGATTTAAGACATTGGTTGGAGGGTTTATAACTGATAGACCATGAATTTTTTATCAGAATTGCTCTACCACCAAATGATAGAAGTTTGCCTTTTCATGATCGAATTTTAAATCTAATTCTTTGAAGCATATGGTGATAGTAAGATTTATGCTTCCTTTTTATAAATAAATGGGACAACCAAGATATGTGAAAGGAAACTCTTTCCTTAAAATACCCTTTGTGACTTCGTCCATTACTGCCTCGCCTTCCAATATACTGTTGTGCAGATAGATTGCACTCTTCTTTTTGTTCACTTTTTTCCCTGATATATCTTCATACCTACTCAATTTCTTTGTAACTAGTTGCATTGTTCTCACCTCCGCTTTGCAAATAATTATGATATCTTCGGCGAAGGCCAGATGATTCAATTTGCGAATTTCTTTGAGCATTCTAAAGCATTTAAATTCCTTCTTTTTCATGAGTGCATTTAAAGCTCTTGACAATACTTTAGATGCAATAATAAATAGAGTGGTTCCCCTTGAGAGTCCTACGAGATGAAGAGTTTTATCTTGGGTAAAGATGTGGTTATATTTCATCACAAGAAAATATGATTAGATTCATTCTAGAGGACGTCAAATATTGTGCATATGACATGAATATATCTTTTGGGACAAGTTGAAGGAATAGGTACATGTGCATTGATTTTATATTTAATTATAAATAATTGTAGTGCGCATACCTTAGATCTCTTGATAATGCTGAATTTTGCTCTAATTTAACTAAGTCTCTCTCCTGTGACAGATGCAACTACAATGTTATAGTGCATAAGTAGCTTAACTTTAAAAGTGGTATAGAGACATATAACTAAATATACATAGACTGAGCGTAAAATTCAATTTTAGAAGGTAGTATGTGCAATGTTCATTAGCCATTGAGGGATACTCATGTGATTTTAATAATCTTCAGTTCAAACATGTTCCTTTAAAAGTGTTTCTCTATGTTGATCACCCTTCTTAGTTGATGGACTCATAATTTCCGTACTATGATCATCTGAGTGCGCCTCATAAGACTTTTCATGTTTGTAATTTTGAAATACTGCATAGGTTTGATCGGTTTCTTTCACATGTTTCTTCATAATTTGTTCAGAGATCTTTGACAACTCAATATTTTCATGCAGGCTTGTCTCTCTTATTACATAACTGTAATATACTAAGTGGATTTTGGTTCATTCCTTCAATATAATGCCTTCTTTCAATTTTGTATTCTTTAGTCTTGCCTATTTTTCCAACTTCTTTGGTTTGACCAAAAAGAATTTTCACCACTGAACCTACTATTCCATCTCTTTCTTTTGCAGTAGAGGAATTTCTTCTGATTTCACTGGAGCAACAGGTGTTCATATATGAATGTTGCTTGCTTCCTCTTACTTTTCCTGCAAATTCAAAGATTAGATTAAGTCCATACTACTTGGGTCCTTTGTATAGATAGAATGGATGAATGAGATCTCTATTGATCCATATTGGTAAAACATTTTTAGATTTTTTCTTTTGCCCCAACTTGTTCATGTGATGTGATTCCTTTCTCTTAACATGGTTCATTTTTCTATTTGAGGCATTTTTGAAGTTTTTATTCATGTGAGTTATAACTGCTGGGTAGGTACCCCTTGATTGACCTGTACTACCACAATGTGTGCACAAATAAGATATTTTCTTAGGGACTTCTTGAACAAAACTTATTTCACCTTTAGTGTTATGTGTTCTATTACTGATCAGAGTCACAATCATTGAGGACTGAGTCTGTTTTCTTGCCCTCTCAAGCTCATACTTAAATCTAGCCAATTTATTATTCTAGATTTTTTCCTTTCAGAAAATAGTTCATATTTTAACCTCTTTAGATTTTGGTCACATCTGATTTGGTCACCATTAGTTTTTCTTTTTCACTTTCTAGTAACACACTGTTTCAAATTTTCTGATTTGAGAGCCAAAGTGCAGGAATCAAGTTGTTGTACTTGTTCCTTACTTCTTTAGGAATTGATTTTCTTTCTTGAGATCAAAGTTAATTTTTTCAAGATCAGTATTTTCAAATTTTAAGCTGGTCAAGGAAGCCAATAACTGATCTTTGTTTTCATCCAACTCTTGAACATCATCTATGTGAGTTAAAATAAGGGAAGATAATTTTTTCTTTGAAAAACATTTTTGTTTACTTTTAAGGTCAAAAAGATTTACCTCCCTTTTCTCAATTATTTGAACTTGTTCCCTAAGCTATATGCATATCATTTCCTGATTCTTTTTCTTTGCATGGAGGTAGTTTTTTCTCATAGTTTCCACCTTTCTTGAAGAGATTTTTGAGGTTTTCACTGATCATGGATATGTCCTCATCATCCAGATCAGATTCATCACTCTCAGTTGCTTTGGAAGAGAAAATCAGATCTTTGTTTCTTCAACTCATTTTTGTTTCATCAACATTCATCTCGTAAGTCTTTAGATTTCCTACAAGTTTATCTAAATTCATGGTTGTCAAATCCTTTGTTTTCTAATTGCAGTGACCTTGATCTCCCATTATTTAGGTAGAGTCCTCACCACTTTATCAACAAGTTCCTCAGTAGTGTATATCTTGAAAGAGTTGGTTTTGGTTCTTGTGGAATCAAACTAAATGGAAGATGAATTAATATGAATATTTGGTAGGAAGATAATTAGTAGGAAATACAAGTCAAAGATTATATCTTGGTAGGTGAAAGTTAGGCAAACCATATAATGGTTTGCTATCTTAACCTTGACAATTTTGACACATAGCGATGTCATGGATGACATCAATAGGATGAATTTATTCCTATAAATAGGTAGCTCTTAATTCATTTTCAAATCATCCTTTCACTTGCCTTCTCATCTTCTAAGGCATTGTGTTCTCTCTCTTGTAGTATTCACTTATATTCTTTGTATAGTGAAATAAATATTGGTGCAGTTGTTCTTTGGTGGACGTAGGATCATTTTGATCCGAACCACGTTAAATATTGTTGTTCTTCCTTGTTCTTTAGTTTCACGTTTCCGCTAACAATTGGTATCAGAGCAAGGTTTTGTCTTAGTATGCTCTGTGGTTGCAGCACAGTCTGAACTTCTACATCAGAAAAGGATTACTTTGGTTTTCTGTAGTTCCAAATACATTGTAGTAGAAAAGGAAGAACAAATAAAAAAAATGAGTTCCATGAAGTTTGAAATTGATAGATTTAGTGGGCGCAACAACTTCAATATCTGGAAAATCCAGATGATAGCGTTACTGCGGAGGGAAGGTTCAATCCATGCTATTGACGGAAAGTACCCCGATAAGATATCGGATTCCGACAAGGAAAAGATTGAAGGAGATGCATTGAGTGCAATCCAACTGTCCCTTGCACCTAACGTACTTTGTAAAGTGAGTACAAGTACCGAAGAGACGGCCAAAGAGTTATGGGAAAAGCTGGAAGGGCTTTACCAGGACCAGTCAGTGACAACAAGGATGTTGTTACAACGGCGTCTTCATACATTTAAGATGGATTCAGGTACTTTGTTGCAAGACCATCTAGATGCGTTCAATAAACTTGTTATGGACTTACAAACTGCTGGAATTAAAAAGGACGAGGAGACACTTGCATGTTCTTTACTATTTTCATTGACTTCAAAATATCGTGATATTGAGAATTCAATGATGTATAGCAAACAACCTATTAAACTTGAGCAAGTGCGGCAAGCACTAAACTCTTGTGATGTGCGGATGCATTTTGAAGGAGACAAAAGTGACGAAGCTAGTGGACTCTTTGTAAGAGGTCGTACTAGCCAAAAGGGAAGGAGAAAATCGAAGTACAGATCAAAGTCTCGTGTGAACAAAAAGAATGCGGAGTGTTGGGGCTGTCACAAGAAGGGGCACTTTAACCGAGATTGCCCTATGTCGAAGTCCAAAGAAAAGGTGAGTGCATCCATTGTTGAGAAAGTACATGATAATGATGATGATTATGTACTAACAACATCATGCAATAATGGATTCTATGACAACAAATGGATCTTAGACTCTGGTTGTACTCTGCATATGACATTCCGTAGAGATTGGTTCAGCAGCTATGAAACAAGCAGAGGAACTGTATTAATGGGCAATAATGCAACTTGTAAAATAGTTGGCATTGGTTCAGTTCATGTTCGCTGCCATGATGGAATCATGAGGACTATTACAGAAGTCCGTCATGTTCCTGATCTAAAGAATAATTTGATCTCCCTGGGTACTTTAGATAAACAAGGCTATAAGTACATGAGTGAAGGAGGAACTATGAAAGTGACTAAAGGGTCTTTAGTCATGTTGAAGGTCAAGCTGGAGGATGGCCTCTGCACACATGCGGGAAGCACCATTATTGGCTCTGTAAATGCATCTACAGTGCAGTTATCTAATGATGATAAGGCAAAATTATGGCACATGAGACTAGAACATATGAGCGCACGAGGATTGGAGATGTTGAGCAACTGCAACCTTTTAAATGGTGAGAAGATCAGCACACTTGAATTTTGTGAGCACTGCGTCTTAGGGAAGCAGAAAAAGGTCAGCTTCAGCACAGGCAAGCACAAGACGGGAGGGGTGCTAGACTACATCCATTCAGATTTATGGGGTCCCTCTAAGCTTCCATCAAAGGGAGGAAAGATGTATCTTCTCACATTCATTGATGATTTTTCACGAAAGGTTTGGGTGCGTTTCCTGAAGACAAAAGGTGATGCTTTTGAGGCATTTAAAGAGTGGAAGATTTTGGTTGAAAATCAAATTGAGAGGAAAATCAAGTATCTTCGCACGGACAATGGCTTGGAGTTTTGCAGTGAAGAGTTCAATGATTTCTGCAAGGTTCATGGGATCGCAAGGCATAAGACGGTCAGGCACACACCACAGCAGAATGGAGTTGCCGAGAGAATGAACAGAACTCTTCTTGAGAAGGCTCGTTGTATGCTCTTATAAGCTAAGATGTCCAAAGTATTTTGGGTTGAAGCAGTTCATATTGCTTCTCATATTGTCAATTGGTCTCCAGCATCAGCGATTGACTTTAAGACTCCGAATGAGGTCTGGTCAGGTGAACCCTCTAACTATTCATACTTGCGAATATTGGGGTGTCCAACTTATTATCATGTTAATGAAGGTAAGCTTGAACCAAGGGCTAAAAAGGCCATATTCGTAGGGTATGTTGATGGAGTAAAAGGGTACAAACTACGGTGTTTGTCTTTACTCAAATTTGTTGTTAGTAGAGATGTTACCTTTGATGAATCCTCTATACTTGATCCTCGTAAAGTTTTTGTGGAGTTATCTAGAAATGAGAACAACGAGCAGGTGAAGCTACCGGTGGAGCTTACCAAGAAACGGGATCAAGAGACTTAAAGTGATGAGTCAAAAGATGCAGAAGAACTTACTTCCAATGAACCATACACAATTGCGAAGGGAAGGGACAAAAGGCGGATACGGAAACCGGAACGTCTTATAGAGCAAGAAAATCTGATTGCACAAGCGTTCGTAGCTGCAGAAGAAGAGATTAAGGATCTCGAGCCCTCTTCGTATATTGAAGCAACTTCTTGCAAAGATGCTGCACAATGGCAGTTGGCCATGATGGAAGAAATGGAGTCTCTTCACAGAAATGAGACATGGGTCTTAGTTAAAAGGCCAAAGGGGATAAGGATAGTTGGATGCAAATGGGTCTACAGAAAGAAAGAAGGTATTCCAGAAGTGGAAGCTGCTAGGTTCAAGGCGAGATTGGTTGTAAAGGGTTTCAGTCAGAAGGAGGGAATTGACTACAATGATATCTTTTCTCTAGTCGTGAAGCATAGATCAATTTGCGTGCTGCTAGCATTGGTTGCACAATTTGATTTAGAGCTTCAACAGCTTGATGTCAAAACTGCTTTTTTACATGGTGATCTAGAAGAGACAATCTATATGGATCAGCCTGAAGGTTTCCTAGCTGAAGGAAAAGAAGACCATGTATGCCAACTGAAGAAGTCTTTGTATGGTTTGAAGCAATCCCCTAGACAGTGGTACAAGAGGTTTGATGCATTCATGACTACACATGGATTTTCGAGGAGTGCATTTGATAGTTGTGTGTATCACAAGAAGATGTCTGGTAACTCTATGATTTATCTTTTGTTGTATGTTGATGATATGCTTATTGCTGCTAACAACATCACAGAGATAAATATTCTGAAGAAACTGTTGAGCAAGGAATTTGACATGAAGGATCTAGGAGTTGCAAAGAAAATCCTTGGAATGGAAATTTCAAGAGAAAATGGTGTTGTACATCTTTCTCAGAAGAGGTACATCCGAAAAGTTCTTGAAAGATTCAATATGGATATGAGCAAGCCTGTAAGTACACCTTTAGCTTCTCATTTCAAGCTTTCAGAGTTACAAATGCCTCAATCTATGGATGAGGTGGAGCATATGTCAAAGGTTCCTTATACGAGTGCAGTTGGTAGCATTATGTATGCTATGGTATGCACACGTCCAGATATTGCCCAATTTATAAGTGTAGTAAGCAAGTACATGGCAAATCCAGGAAAAAGGCATTGGGAAGCTGTCAAGTGGATATTGAGATATCTCAAAGGAGCTCCTGATGTTGGCCTAACCTTTCGGAAAAGTGAAGGTATTTCAATTCTCGGTTATGTTGATTCTGACTATGCAGGGGATCTTGATCGAAGGAGGTCCACAACTGGATACATCTTTACTCTTGTTGGCAGTGCCGTTAGTTGGAAATCGACTTTACAGTTGATTGTTGCTTTGTCTACAACAGAGGCAGAATATATGGCAGCAACGGAGGCAGTGAAAGAAGCTATCTGGTTGAAAGGTTTGGTGGCGGAATTGAGTTCAGCTCAGCTTAAATCAATTCTAAAATGTGATAGTCAAAGTGCTATTCATTTGATTAAAAATCAAAGATTTCATGAGCGCACCAAACATATTGATGTCAGATTTAATTTTATTCGAGATGTCGTAGAAAAGGGAGCTATCAAGGTTGAGAAGGTTATCACAGACGATAACGCTGCAGACATGTTGACCAAAATAGTTCCGCTTGCCAAGTTTGCACACTGCAAGGACTTGGCGGGAGTATGCATTAATTGATGCAACTCTAAGAGAACAACTGCTAGGTGGAGCTGGTATATTCAACAAAGGTTTGATTCTTCTTGTTTCTTACAATAGGGATTGCCCAGTAAGCTTAGAAGTTTTGGCCGGAGTTGTTTATACGTATGCTTGGAACACAAACCAAGGTGGAGATTGAAATAGTTGGTTTTGGTTCTTGTGGAATCAAACTAAATGGAAGATGAATTAATATGAATATTTGGTAGGAAGATAATTAGTAGGAAATACAAGTCAAAGATTGTATCTTGGTAGGTGAAACTTAGGCAAACCATATAATGGTTTGCTATCTTAACCTTGACAATTTTGACACATAGCGATGTCATGGATGACATCAATAGGATGAATTTATTCCTATAAATAGGTAGCTCTTAATTCATTTTCAAATCATCCTTTCACTTGCCTTCTCATCTTCTAAGGCATTGTGTTCTCTCTCTTGTAGTATTCACTTATATTCTTTGTATAGTGAAATAAATATTGGTGCAGTTGTTCTTTGGTGGACGTAGGATCATTTTGATCCGAACCACGTTAAATATTGTTGTTCTTCCTTGTTCTTTAGTTTCACGTTTCCGCTAACATATCTTCCCTAAAGACACCACTCCATTCACAATAATAATGAATCTAGTTATAATATCTTGAAGTGATTCACCACTCTCCATTTTAAATGCTTCATATTTAGTGCATAGTCTAGCAATTCCAAATTTTCTTAATTGGGGAGTTCCTTCTTGTGCATTTACCAGTATGCCCCAAATTTGTTTCGTTGTAGTACACCCAGAGATGTGACTATATTCATTAGGTCCAAGTGCACATACAAGGATGCACTTAGCTTTAGCATTCTTTTCGAGCATTTTATAATCAACTTCTCCATATTGAGCATTGGACTTTGGAATGACTTTTCCTTCATCACCCTGCATCACAGGAATAAGAGGATCATCAGTAACTCTCATTCATAATTCATAGTCCTTGGTTTGTTAATAATCCTCCATTCTCTCATTCCACCATGCGTAGTAATGTCCATTGAATAGTGGTGGTATGTTGATGTATTGAACTTCACTGTGTCCAAGCAGAGTTGCAGAATTCATAGACACCAACTGTTAGAATATTGACCCTCAGATTTGCCTAAGGAAAAGATATATTCTATTTGTTCCGTTGTAGATTATAGTAGCTACGTTATGTAAAGCAAATAAAGTAATGACATAATATTTTATCGCGGAAAACCTCAGCTCGTAAAGGTAAAAAAATCACGACCTACACCTCTATAAGATTTAACTCCACTTCATTAAACTCTGAATCTCAAAAAAAGATTACAGCAATATGTAAGCTAAGGAATTATAAAGTCTAATTCTTAGACACCAACAACCAACTAACTCGTCGACCCCACTTCAAGTTATGAATTCAGATTACAACTCTTGCAATCTTAGAAACTAACTCTAATTCCTAAAGTCTAACACAAACTTCCGAAGGTTTATGTTCCCAAGTTTTCAAGTTGCCCCAACTTGAAGACTCTATTCCTACTCCAGTTTATACTTCCCTGGATCTAGAAAGAATTAAGGATAAAACTCGATAAAAACTCAATACAAGCAACTTTACTTAAGAACTATAAAACTTAAGCCTATGAATCAATTCTTCGATTCTTGTTTCCTGTTTCCTTGTGTTGGCTGCACTTCGTAATCGGAAATCACTCAAATATGAACTACCTCTATTTTATAGTATTCTTCTTGTAATTCTCTGTTTGAGTGCGCAATTTTCTTAAAAGAAAATATTGTCGTATTCATAGACTTTGAACTTTTCAAAGCCTATTTCGACATGAACTCGATTTACATATCTGATCATGCTACCTAATCTGTTCCGGATTTGAAAGTTATTTACGTTGTTATACTTCTCACTCTGCTTATGCATCCTACTTCATTTACACTTCCTACTTCGCTTAGGATTTCTTTATGAAAGGAAACCTCTTTGCACTGGTTTCTTGTCGATAAAGCAACCCTTCCACTGTTTTATAACTCTTAATTTGCGTTGTTGACATTCTCCTTATCCCATCCGGGTTCGGTCTGAAAGGAACATGTCAGCTCCAAGTTCCTTTAGTATGTTCCTCTATTTGTCAGTTGTCAAAATCTTTCTCGATCTAACAAGATCAACTTTTTTTTTATGTATGTGTATCTGTACACATAATTGGTTCATTGTGAGGCGATCAGGATTTGTAATATGTACAGTGGACTACACATCCTGGATTGCCTCACAAGAACCAATTATGAAAGGAGAAAAATCCAGTGACCAACACTAGGCGTTATGAAAACGTTACTCTTCCCATCCTAAAATGTCAATTACTTATTTATCATGAGTTAAGATTACTTCTTGGGAATTAGCTCCTGAGTAATCACCCCTATAAAAGCTATAGAATCACTACCTTGTAAATCATCGGATTCTTTTACAAAATACTTCAATTTCTCTCTAACAATTTTGTTACTTGTTCATTAGCTTTGAGCAATCTTCAAGCTTTTCCTAAGAAGTGTATCTTTGGATTCAAGCCAACGCATACTACATTTGCTTATTCATTTTATGTTATCTCATTTATTATTTATGTACTTTTTTCATCTTGATCAATTCAATCCACTTGTGCTTTAAAGCTCACATAGAAATTCAACTATACCTTTTTTTGATAAACAGTAAGTGATTATATCTATTGTTTTTCTCTAGTACCCCAGAGTTTCAACATATGATATGGTGGAATGAGGTGGTCCGAAAGATGAATAAAATGTTGATGCTAGTTGCAATTGACGATCAGCTTAAATCAGGGTTGCTTGAACTTGATAGGTCGTTCATTCGTGTGGAGAATCTCACTCGTTACTTGAGATTTTTGTATCAGTTTCATATGAAGGGATTTCAAGTTATATTCCACTTGTGAAATTCTTGCATCCATTCTCTTCCTTGTTATTTTGTTCAACTAATTCAGTAGGACAACTTTTGCAACCTCGTAACAACAACATTAAACCTTCAACTAACTTAATAAATATTCAGTAAACCAAATTTTGACCCATATAATGATATGGTGAACAAATGAGTGTACAAAATGCATTATATTTACACAAAATGTTTGTGTAGTAGTATGCTTTATTTATATAGAAAAAAACACTTAGAAATTCATCTCATGAGTTTGTAGCCTTCATACGTTTGTCTCCAAAAATTCTACTCAGAACTCAATAATCTACAAAATGCGAATATCCATATACTAATACAAATAGTAACATCAGTACCTAAAAGCTTTGGCTTCAAGTACCATTCTTCAGAGAAGCACCTTGTTGCAAGTAGAGGCAAATGACAGTGCTGTCATCTCTCTTGCTGTTAGGAAACCTCTGTTTCCATGCATCTAACGAAGCTTGTACTACTGTCTCTGCCGCTGCTGCTGCATTATTTGTTGCACACACTATGGAAACGACTTGATCATTGCTCAGCACATCCCACACCTATTTTTATATAAAATGAAAATAAACATGTCAAGTCTTGTAGAAACAGAACAAAATATACTAGTACATAGTTGAAAATAGGCTTACCCCATCAGTTGCTAGAACAACAAACTGGTCATTCGGAGTAATGTGGTGATAAGAGACATCAGGCTCGGAGATTATGCCGAAATATTTTAGCATTAAATCCCCATATGATCTTGTCATGGCCAAACCAGGAACATCTTCATTGGGTAAATACACTCTCTGGATATGTGGCTCTTCTTTCCGTGCAAAAACTCTGCCACCACACCTCCTTATTCTTTCTACTTCAGCTGTATGCATCAAACAGTGTATGATCATTTAGTCACTAATAAACAAAAACAGCATATCCAGTGTAGTTCCACATAGTGGAGTCTAATGTACGCAGACCTTACCTCTACCTCACAAACTGTTTCCGGTAGACCATTACTAAGAACAATTTGAAATTGAATTATGCCAAGTGTGTCATGTCAATATTATGAAAAGAAGAGTCTTACAAGTCAGACTAGGCTTCAAATCCGTAGTTAACTGAACAGCCTCAATTACTCCCTCCTCTGTCTTTCTTCCTAGTACAGCTCGAGAATCTCCTAGGTTGGCGATAACTAGATCATCATCCTATAATATTTCCATATTAGATTCTCCAAAACTTTTAGCAATATTCACGATAATCAGGTCAAATGAAAGATTTTTCTCGTTACCTGTCTTATAGCAACCACAGCAGTTGTTCCACTGAAAGAACAGTCCAAATTTTCAAGACTTTTAATATCTTTATCCATCACCATAAAGGAACTCCAACAAACCTTTTTCCACTTGTTAAAATTCCTTCTCATCACATTTTGTTTCACAGAAAAGATTTTTGGCAGAGAAAATGTAAGTTTCAGCAGCAAAGATGGCAACTTAGTCATAACAAACTTGCTTACTATGTGTCCATTCTCTCCATGTCCATCAAAAACTCCGCCAAAAACTCCATTTTCTACACCATAGCGCTGCCATAAAAAGGAAAGTTTCCATCTTTATACACCCCATGTAATTAAAAGAGTATAATACATAAACACAATACTTAACTTGACATCAGCTGACAACCATGACCTTTAACTTCTGATATTCCATGTATTATGTCATGTAGGACACGTGTTTCTACTTGTTCAATTTTTATATAAGTTTAAGTTTTTATTTGTACAGACTCAAAGTTGGAGGGCACAGCCGTTGGCTGAAAGCAAGTTAAGATCATGTTTGCGCAGAAAAACTAAATAAACATGTTGCAAAATGACAAACCTGATAGAGAATAGCAGAATCTTGATTGATTCCTTTATTTCCTTGTTGAGAAAAAACAGAACCAATTACACATTGGTTCTCATTAATGTTGTTATCATCATAATGAACAACATTTTCATTACCAAAACCAACAGGTTGAATCTCAAAAGATTCAGAGGATATGCAGATTCCCATATTGTAAACTAATTATTTTTCTTTATTTTTGATGCTTAAAGAGAATCCTTTATATAAAAGAAATATTGTTATACTATTGGAAAGAGTTGAAAAAATGAGATTAATGAATATTCTGAATAATAATTGTGGCTGATAAGGATTAGAAAAAAAAAATGATTCAGGGTCAACAATTCACTTTTTTTAATTATGATGTATTATTTTAGATTACCCCAAGATTCAGTTTAAGGGGCATCTGAGTAGGATTAATTAACATAAGCACACTTTGATTATTATTTAATAAAGGTAATACTTCAGCTTTAACACCTCAGCAAATAGTTTATGATGAATCTTAATTTCTAAGAAGAAACCTAAGGATGTTAAGTGTGTTAAGTTGAACCTCGGTAATTATAATCCCTGGCCATCTCAAATTATTTATCGTATTTCATTTTCTACACACCCCAAAACATTAATTTTGTCTATTTTATTCATGTTTATATCTTAAGATATAATATTTCTTCATTAAGTATTCACTTTATTTGTG
Source organism: Solanum lycopersicum (assembly GCF_036512215.1). Taxonomy (NCBI): domain Eukaryota; kingdom Viridiplantae; phylum Streptophyta; class Magnoliopsida; order Solanales; family Solanaceae; genus Solanum; species Solanum lycopersicum. The sequence continues at coordinate 55,085,013 of NC_090807.1, forward strand.
TGTTATCGCCCTATAATTAAAGGGTATGTAATTTTTCTGCACAATTACTATTAAAGATAAAATAGAAAAAGATAATGAAATTTATCTTAAACTTTTAAAATACTACTTAATAAACAAGCTAAGATAACTAATTTAAGAAATCACAATGAGGAAGAGAGTATTCATTCTTTTCAACAATAGTTGTTCACTATTTACTTGACATGTATATAACCTTAAGAAATAATATATATAAGTGTAATATTATTATATTATATTTTAATTTTATTAAATTTAATGCATTGAGAAATGTGTTAGATGATAAATAATACTTTTAATAGCAAGGATAAAATAGCTATAAAAAATAAATAATCTCTTGATTTTCTAAATTTGACACGTATTATTGAATAATTGCTTTTAAAATAAATAACTATTGAACGGAGAGAGAGTAATTTAAACGAGTAAAGTGGGAAGTCTAGTTTTTTTTAGCTGGTAACTTAAACCAAAGATCAATTAGACATCTTGCGTCACTTTGAATGTGTTGACTTCTTAATACCGTTGCTTAATTTTAATTTTAGTGTTGACTCATTCCAACATGTTGTCATCATGGTAATATGAAGGAATCAAAGAATTTGGAAAACAAATAGATTTGACATTAGATTACTTGTTCATATTCTTGAGAATCAAACAATAATATAATATTTCTTTATGATTCCTATTTGCCACCGCATAAATTTAATATTCTGACAAATAAGGAAAGATGTCTTTTCCAATATTTGAAAGCTTATCAAGAAATTCATCCAATCATATACAAGTCTTGTTATTCCAAGCAATATTTTTCTTTGCTTCTTGTCTTAGAAGACAGATGTTTCTCCTTAAGTTTTAATTTATACCCAACTCTTTTGCTTTTAGTTGATTAAAAAGGAATAATTTTTTTTGATATTAGTAATAAATGATTTTTTTTATATTACTTTCGGTTTATTTTTACTTGTCATTATATAATTTGACACTCATATTAAGAAAATAAATATTAAAATAGATGTTTTATGATACTACCCCCTATTAAATGATATTTAGTATTAGATTTTGGAAAATTATTTAGAGAATAAGTGTTTAGTAGTAACGGTTAAATTTTAAAATATTTATTTTTAAGCTTAACGAGATAATTTATACTTGCATAAATATCCTAATTTATTTTAAATCACAATAAGTCTTTTTAACTTTTTTTCCTTAAACTTGATGTTCAATGAATATCATCACATAAATTTGGACCTTAATGAAGGTAATAACTAGCATTATATTCCTCTTTTAATTTATTTGAACAAACATTATTTATTCATTTCTCGTTTAATTCAATTTTTTTAAAAATAGTTTTGAGCAAAGAAAGAGGTAGGCTATGACTAGCTTGGCCAATCAATTAACAAAGTTGATAAGTTGTATCTGACTAATAATTAATGATATTTCTTAGTCAAATGTCTTATCAAGAAAAGTTTATTTGAATGTGTCTTATATTTAAGAGAAAACAATTTTAATATTATCACAACATAGTGCATTGTAAAGGGAGCTAATCTTTATACAAAATTTAGCATATATGATATATAATATTAGGTTAGCTTTTTTCTTTGTGAATAATATAACATTTCGTTATAAAGATTAATTTTCACCTTTAGGCGGTCATATGATATATATAATGAGGAATGAATATAATTATAAGATGTCTTTTCAAATTGTTGAAAGCTTAACAAGAATTTAACCTGTCTAATTTTATCTAGTGTCATGATTTTAATAAAGTCGATTTGGCCAAGCTATCAAAAAAGTTTTATTATTTAAACAATAGCACGTTAATGAATGGATGATGCAATATAACATAGTTCTAATCGAGGCTAGTAAGAAATTAAAATCCCCTTTTTAGTGTCAGTTAAGTTCACGTTTACATTATTATTTTTAAATTCAATCTGAATTATGTTGCTTATCATGTTATTTATCATGGTGTTTATGATTTCCACTCAAAAGAAACCAATAGATTGGAATAAAAAAGAAATTACTTAGCTAGAATTAGAGACTTCTATTGGTATGTTAAGTGGAAAATTTTGAATTTCAAATATTTTCATGACAAAAGCAAGAATATTATCTTTCTCATTACATAAAATTTACATTAAAGTTTTAAATATATGACATTTAGTGTATGGCATATGGAAGCAACTTGACATCATTCCTCTTTTCAACTTAAAATATTCATTTCTTACGGATATTTATTTATTTCTCGTAGAATCTATTTCTATTTTACGCTCTCCATTTTTATTTATATATCATTCTTATATTATCTTTAATATTTATTATTTTGCAAAAAATAATAGTGAAAATTATTTATCTGGATGATTTTTTAATATATATATATATATATATATATATATATATATATATATATATATATATATTGGTTCACAAATTCAGTAATATAAAATAGAGAAAATAGTATTTAGCTAAGGATGAGTAGGGTATGAAAGAATTGGCCCTACAAAGTTGATAAGTACGTTGTAGCTGCCAAACATACTTTTATCCCATCATTTGAACTAAAATGTGATATTCATGGAGCTTAATTTTGTGGTTGGATAATGGGAGATCACTCATTGAATTAATGTATACTAAAAGAGAGAACTTTTTGATAGTAATGGATACCTAAATTGAATTTCTATACATTTATTTGCATTTAATTAAAAACTTGTTTGACTATATTCAAATTTTTAAATAAACTATGATGACAAATGTCTTAATTCATGCGTCATATCATACTAAGAACAATTCATTTTCTTATCTTTATAATGTACAGAAATTGTTACGGTCAATGCATCATCATTTTCATAATAATGGAGATAAAAATTAATAAATGTATAAGAAAAAATGGATAATATGCAATATAATATCTCAATTAGAAACAGAAAATTAGGATTAATATCAGCATTATAGTGTTGTTGGCATCATGCATATGTGACTTAAACAAATAATTAAGGCTGATTAGAGGAGAATGATTGTGCTACTAAATTAGGTTGAAGGTTAACATAAGAAATATAAAAGATACAAGTACTAACTATGATGAATCACTTGAATATTTGGATAGAATTCATGTTAGTTAAATTGTCGTGAAAATTCTTTTTATATAGATGACAGTGAGATTTAATTTCATGACATTCATTTACTCTAATATCATGTTGAAATGTTAGACTATCATCTAAAAATTTAATCAATAGGAGAAAGCATATATATAATTATATTTTCAATAGGGTAATGGTGTGTGAAAATCTAATTAAACATATGATATGCAGGATCATTAAATAGAATACGAACATAATTGAATCAATTCTTTATTATCTTAATTTGTCAATTCTCAAATGAATGAAACATTTTTTTTTCTCTTTTTAATGATTCAATGACATTTTTAGCCTTAAAATCTTAAAATCTTTGGCTCAAATTAAGTTTAGATTACAAAAACTGGACTACTTATTTACTTTAATTTATTTTACTCATTAAATGTACAGAATTAAAATTTCAAAAATGGACTTGAAGTAGTAACTCAAATAAAAACATGCAAAAACTCGATTTATAAAGATTTTGAATTCATTTATGACAAATTATACGATGTTGTTTTCACCTTTTCAATTAAACTCGATATAATTTTTTAAATATTGAATTTTCCATTAGAAATGTTGCCTCATTTTGCTTGTGTTGACTTTTGGAATCTATTGCTCTTAAATTTTAATTTTTCATTCTTGCACGTAAGGATTTTTATGGGAATAAAAAAATATTCCATAAGCTATATAATTGGCGGTACCAAAGCAAATATATGTTGATAGAGATAACTGGTTATCTCGTTCAATATTAATTTGACACACTATAAATAAAATGATACTTTTGTTCTATAATTTTTTATTAAAATTAACTTAATATTTTAAAATAATACATTGAAAATGACTATAACTAATGATAAGAATAAAATAAAAACTAAGTGATAAATTAATAAGGAAAAACAACTTAAATACACAATTATAAGTTTTATATTCTCTAATTTTTCCTTCTTTTTTTAAATATTACATAATTTCTTTTATTTTAATTTTAGTAGAAGTGTATAGATACATAACATTCTCTCTCCTATAATACACAATCCCCCAATATAATGCCTATTTTTTCTCCACTAAAACACTCAATCTTCTAAATCAATTTTTGAATTTTGAATTATTAATTTTAATTAATTTTAAATAAAACACCCAATTTTGAAATTTTAAATTTCAAAAAACTGCACAATTTCTCTCCCGTTCTTATTGTTCTTCTTACTCCATCACGTCTTCAATTCTTCTTACTCCATCATCGTCTTTCTTCTTCTTAACTCAGCATCGGTTATTGATTTCTTCTTTTTCTTATTATTCCATCATCAGTTCTTCTTTTCTTCCTTTTTTTGTTTTGGTTAATTGTTCTATTACATCATAGTAATGGATCCGTTAATTAATAGAAGAATATATGATTCCGACGATGAAAATTGGAAAGAAAATAGAAAAAAAGTCTTTGCATGATCCTATGAATCTTCAGAAGGATTCAAACAAAGACTCCGGCAAAACATCAAAATCAAAGGTTGTCAAAATACAACAAAAAATGAAAAAGGAAGCAGCAAACATTGTTGTCAGGCCTACATTGTTTCGGGTTTGTATTTTTATACTTATTTTAAAATTGTTGTTGAAATTAGTAAAAATTTTAAGGAATCCAATATGCATCAAAAAATTATGAAAATTATTATCATGTATCAGACAATAGGTTTAACACATAAGTACTAAGTGGATTATAATGTTTAGTCTATGATTTGATACATGAATTAGATGTGTATCATATGATTTTCTATGTATCAACGGTTTTTGAAATTTTTTATCATGTATCAGTGATTAATTTCAATAACTGCGCCATCAAGTGTGCTTGCTGATACATTTTGAATCAGTGTGTATAGTGTTTTAGACGATGCATTGATACATGAAGTGTTTGCTGATACATTTTGAATCAGTGTGCTTGCTGATACATTTTGAATCCATCAAGTTTGTATAGTGTTTTAGATGATGCATTGATACATTTTGAATTCATCAAGTGTGCTTGCCGATACATTTTGAATCAGTGTGTATAATGTTTTAGACGATGCATTGATACATGAATTTGTTGTGTATCATAATATTTTTTATGTATCATGCGGTTTTGAAAATTGTATTCAAAATAGATGATATAATCTTTGATTTTCAAAATTTGAAATTAATATTCAATAATTTAATGCTGATTAATGATCTGTTACCGTAAATTAAGCTATTTTAGTTAACAAGTTTAAATGTACCGTTTTCCCCCATTTTTTTCTTAACAGTTTAAATTTACCATGTATCACTAGAGTCTAAAGTATCACGACACAAAAAATTTAAGGGATTTTTAGTAAATACTAAATTTGTCGGGACAGTGTAATTATTGAATTACACTATGAGATTCCTTAAATTTTTACAACAAAATATAACATTTAAAAAAATATGTGGACTCTTTAGCCCAATTTCTTCAACTTCTTGATTTGTTTGGATCCTTCCAACTCGGGACATGTATGTCAATTTCATGTCTTGACTTGATAAAGGAATTTTGAGCCTTCATGGCTCTCCCGAAATGCAACAAAAGAAGGTAAGAGTTTATGCGAACTCAAACGAGTTTTTACACGCATCCGGATCTACGCCGTATATCAACAGATTATGGTTTCGAGGGTCATCCATTACGAAAAGACCTTCCTCTGAGTGGATATGTGGAAGTACGCTATGATGATCCAGAGAAACGTGTGGTTTCTGAACCCATTGAGATGACCCAAGAATTTCGCTATTTCGATTTTGCTAGTCCTTGGGAACAGCGTAGCGACAGATGCTGGGTGGCATGGAACTAGTGGTAATTAATCCATCTGCTGATGGTATAAGTGGCACATACCCGACCTTCACTGGAAGTGACATAAAAAAGACAGCTGAATAAAAAAGAAAGATGTCGTAACAGGCTTTTCTTCTGTAGAAGACTTCTTCCGAATGGCATAATTGTCCGACACTACGTTCCTCGATCTTCAAAGAAAACTGACTCCTCCAACTCCTCCTTCTCCTTTAGGATAGGATCCTCCTTGGTTTGGTCCTTCTTTCACTAATGGTCTCACCATTTTCTAGTAGTAGTAGTTCGCGCGAGGGACTTTTCTATCGCTTGCCCTTGCCGGTTCAACGAACGAATGAAGCTATGATCCGGATAGAGATGGTGGTCTTCCTCTGATGTCTCCAAGCCGGCCATAATAGAATAGATAGGCGAAGCGGTCAATAGACAAATAAAGGAAAGGAGTTAAATGTAGTCCAACCAATACAAATACTGGGAAAAATACCTTAGCTTTCTGGAAAGGGCATTTAAAATGGGAAATTGACAATTCGAACAACAAATCCTCAAAGGAAATTGCACAGGAGTGCATGGAACAACAACAACAATTTTATAGAAAAAATAAAGAAAGTAATAGTCGCTTTAGGAAGTAAGCCAGCAAGTTGAAGAAATCACCCTTACCAATTAATGGATTTTTAGTCCTGTAATAATTTACTTAACAGTGTTACACTATCCTAAGCGATCCTTCGACGGAATAATGAGATCAGAACAAACTTAAAAAAAGAAGAAGAAGCTATAACTAGACAAGAATGCAAGATGAAGTGAACACGACTATAGGTAAAAGCATGAGAAAATCAAATCAATGCAAAGTATTTCAACTAATTTGAAACAGTAAGCAGAAGAGCATGAAGTAGAATATACAACAATGAAGGTCACTTAAGGGATTCAAGTCGAACCGACACATACGACTCTAAAGAAAACCGAATGAACCGAACTAAAGGTAACAAGGTTGATATGCTAATTATGATACTTGACAGTAGCACATACATATACTAGTGAGCATTGGAACTTAAAGAGTCAAAGAGAAAAGCAACTGGAGCATATTGTTTCTAAGCAAAAACGGAGCTAAAATGCATATATATATATATATATATATAAATTTAAAAAAACTGCGAACTCTTGTCATATTCACAATAACTAATGTCAACACAAAGAAAATCAGCTACTAGAAACTCCAGAGTACGACCAAGATCGATTGGGGTACTCTTTACACTACAATTGATATGCACTCTTTCAGTGAACAAGGTAGAACAAACCGGAGTAGTATCTATAATTTTCTGGAAAAAATAGCGCATTCAAACCGGAATGAACTGTGTCTAAGCGACAGAAACCAAAACCAAATATTTAAAGATAGACGAATCAGCCAAACTTCGAAACAACTTACACAAAGCCAGACCTCATTTTCCCAACAACACAAAAAAATCAATCTAAGAAACTAAAAAATAAAACCTTCAGGAAAAGAGGAACAAATTTTGGACACCTCCAAAACAAGTAATGCATAAACCACAACATCTCGATAGGAATGAACAATAATCAAAACAAGATCAGGATAAGCATAACCAACAGCAAGAAACTCGAAGAAACCATGAGTAGAGAAAAAAAACAAGCTTCGAACAAATACTAAATCACCTTGAAAACGAAATACATATTCATCATTTCAAAACGATCAATACTACAGGAAAAGATTTAAACCTGGACTATCATATAAAGTCCTTTTGAGTTGGCAGATGACAGAAACAGGATTTAACATAAATAGTTCAAACGATTGAAAGAGTCACGAGCTGTTTACCTTGTTGTAGGCAGCGAACTTGGAGACAGCGACGAGCAAGAGACCAATTCACCAACACACGAACACAAACACGAGCAAAATAAGAAAACCTTTCTTCAATATCTTTTTTTTTCAAAAAAAAAAAAAATCCGAAAAGAAATCCTTCTCCAAGATTTCCTTTTCACAAAAATCTCTCTGCTTTTTCTATTTAGAACGAGAAATTACCAACTAAAAAAAAAAAGTCAACTCCTAAATCTTTCTCCCAGAGTCTCCTACCCCTGGTTTGAACGCTAGAGAGAATATATATAAAGGGTTCCAAACTTGGGGAAAGATGGATAAAATTTGGATCATCCCTAGGCCCATTTCGAATTCAGAATCCAAGTCTTATCCGAAAATCGAATGTTAAGAAACTGAATTGGAGAAAGAAAACTCCATTGAAGAGTAAAAGGAAGAACAGAGAAGCAATGAGGAAGAGGAGGAAAAATCTGATATTGAAACTTAACCGTACTAATGCTACTTACAAGCATATATAATGACTCAAAACCCCAACTAATTTACTGACCTTTGCTAACAAACTAACTAACTAACTAACTAACTATATTTACACTCTTAACAATGTTTAATTACAATTAGTAATGCTAGGGAACTTGTACACATTTAGTTAGTTCTTTTACACCCCCCCTTCAAGCTAGGAGCTATGAAGATGTTCTTCATTCCTAGCTTGGACATTAAATACTTATGATGGCCTTTTCCAAGTGCCTTGGTAAGCATATCTGCAGGCTGTTCTGAAGATGATAGATAGGCAGTGATAATCATTCCATTCTTGATTTTCTCTCTAATGAAGTGACAATCAATATCTATGTGTTTTGTTCTTTCATGAAACACAGGATTGGCTGCAATTTGCAATGCTGAAGTACTATCTGAATGAATCGACACTGGTAAAGAGATATCAACTCCTAATTCCTTAAACAAACCAACGGTCCAAACAATCTCTGCAACAGTTGAGGCCATGGCTCTGTACTTAGCCTCAGCTGAACTTCTGGAAACTGTAACCTGCTTCTTAGACCTCCATGAGATAAGTGATTCTCCATATTTGATTAAGTAACCAGTGATTGACCTCCTGCTGTTTATGCATGAACCCCAATCAGCATCACAAAATACTTGTAAACTATCTCCCCCAATTGATGACATTAGAATTCCCAAACCTGGTTCTGTCTTCAAATATCTGACCAGTCTGAGTGCTGAATTCATGTGTGAAATTTTTGGTGCATGCATAAATTGACTTAGACATTGAACTGCAAAAGATATGTCTGGTCTAGTGGTGGTGAGATACAATAACCTTCCAATCAATCTTTGATAACTTGCAGGATCCTCAAGAAGTGTATCATTATGTGAAGAATCCATGTGATCATCATATTCTGTGGAAGTGAGTTTTAAATTCATTTCCATAGGTGTTGATACTGGTTTAGCACCTGATAATCCCATGTCAGCTAGTAACTCTAAAGTATACTTCCTCTGGTGTATGAGTATCCCACTGTCACTTCTAGCAAACTCCAATCCAAGAAAGTATCTTAGTTCTCCTAAGTATTTAATCTTGAATGCATGTTGCAAAGCTGCTTTAGTCTCATGAATCATATTGGAATCATTTCCTGTTATTAGTAAATCATCTACATACACTAATACCACTACTAATCTGTTGTCCTTCCTTTTAGTGAACAAAGAGTAGTCTCTATTGCTCTGAATGAATCCTGAATCAATCAAGGTAGTAGTTAGTTTAATATTCCACTGTCTTGAAGCTTGTTTAAGGCCATAAAGAGATTTCAACAATCTGCAAACTTAATCACTGCCAACTTTTCTATTAAGACCTTCAGGTGGTTTCATATATACTTCTTCATATAAATCTCCTTGTAAAAATGCATTGTATACATCCATCTGATGTATTATCCAGTGATTAGCAGCTGCAATAGATACAACAGACCTCACAGTTGCCATCTTCACCACTGGAGAGAAAGTTTCTTGGTAATCAAATCCTTCCTTTTGATTGTACCCCTTAGCAACTAGTCTAGCCTTGTATCTCTCTACACTTCCATCTGCATTATATTTGATCTTGTATACCCATTTACAACCTATAGCCCTTTTATCCTTAGGCAATGTCACCAGTTCCCATGTGCCATTATCTTCTAGTGCTTTGATCTCATTCTTCATAGCATCTATCCATCTAGGATCTTGTAATGCCTCTAAGTAACTTGATAGTTCAGTTTCAACAGAAAACTTTGACACAAAACTTTGATATGTAGGTGATAATCCTTCATAGTCTAAGACTGATGCAAGAGAGTAATTACATTTCTTAGAACCAGCTGTGACTACATCGTCTTTGTGCCAAACAGGAGGCCTAGAGTTTCTGCTTGATTTTCTTAAAGGTGATGGAGTAATGTCACATGAAACTTGTGATAAATCATTTACACAATCCTCACAATTCTGAGAAGAAGGAGAAACACTGTCTTGGCAAACAGTTGAAGAAGTAGAATCTGCAACTAGGACATCATAATCAAACATATCTGCAGGCTGTACTAGCTGAGTCTGTTTAGGAGTGTGATCATGAAAAGTAAAGACTGTTTCCAGGAAAGTTACATCCCTGCTAATGAAGAATCTCTTGTTTTCCAAATCATACAACTTGTATCCTTTTTGAGTCGTACCATATCCAATCAAAACAGCTCTAATTGCCATTGGACTAAACTTATCATGTGTAGTAATGTTAGTGGCAAAACACATACATCCAAGAGGAGGTCTTCCATATAATCTCTCAAAAGATGATACATTCCCTAAAGTTGTAGAAGGAATTCTGTTCAACACATGAGTAGCAGCATAAATACATAATCCCCAAAATTTGTCAAGAAAACCAGCTTGAAATTTGATAGCTCTTGCAGTTTCTAAAATATGTCTGTGTCTTCTTTCCACTACCCCATTTTGTTGAGGTGTATATGCACAAGAACTCTCATGAATGATGCCATGAAGTTTAAACAAATCATCACAATTGGTATTGAAGAATTCAGTGCCATTATCAAATCTTATCCTTTTAATCCTCTTATCAAACTGAGTTTCTATTTCAGCAACAAATTGTTTTAGCAAACTAACAACATCAGATTTAAGTCTCATTAAGAAAGTCCAAGTCCATCTAGAATAGTCATCAACTATAGTCAAAAAATATCTCATACCATCATATGTTTCAACTCTAAAGGGACCCCAAACATCCATATGTAGAAGCTGAAAAACACATGTAGAACTACTAGTACTGTGTGGAAAAGGCAATCTTGTCTGTTTAGCAAGAGGACATATATCACATTTATGTAAAGCAAACTTATTACCAAACTTGTGAAATGATGAAATCTTTCTGATGACTCCCATGGGAACATGTCCCAACCTTTGATGCCATATATTTGCATTTGCCTCCACACTCTGAATGGTTGTCATGCAATGGTGTGGTTGTAACATATTGTTGTGATCATACTGACCAGGCTGCGGGTAGAAAGTGTAAAGTCCATCTTCCTCTTAACCAATCATTCTCACCTTCCCAGATCCTAGGTCCTGTAAAACACAACAACTTGGGTAAAATGTGACACAGTAATTCAAATCTTTTGTCATTTGAGACACTGACAGAAGATTGAATTTGAAAGCTGGTACACACAATACTCTTCTAAGAACATCACCTCCTCCTATGTGACAATCTCCAACATGTGAAACCTTGGCAGAAGTACCAGTTGACAGCTGAACTTGACCTGCATTCTCTACCATAACTGAATTACATAAACATGTATGGTCTCTTACTATATGATGGGATGCTCCAGTCTCTATAATCCACTTCAGAGAAGTATGATTACCTGTCATATTTGCTGTACCACTTATATCTTCAAGTTTAGTTTGATCAAGCATTTTGAGTAATTTCTGATGTTTCAATGGAGTGAATAAAGGCATATGAGAATTGTAATGTGAAGAAGGCATCTGAGATTCATTGTTATGTGAAGAAGAAACACTTGGAGGCTGGAGTTGCATCTTATTAGAGAATGATGATTGCATCATCTGAGGCATCTGAGAATTGTAAGATGATTGAACTGTTTCTGTCTTATCACATTGATACTATTGAGACACATGTCCTGCATTATAGATAGAATTCCCAACAACAATTGTACTTCTTTTACCTTTGTATTCAGCAGGATATCCAATTAGTTTATAGCAATTACTCTTAAGATGGCCTGTTTTGTGACAAAAATCACACTTTAGAAGTTTATTACAATCACTTCTCATGTGACCTTTGATATTGCAGTAATCACAAAGAGCATTTGGATTATAAGATCTTCTAGGTTTATGACCACCAGGACCAGAATTAGACGTAAACATTACAGTAGGAACCATATCAGTCATTACTCTACTTGATCCAGCTACCGTTCTTTGGCTTTCATCTTGATTAACTATAGCATATGCTTGATTGATGCTAGGAAGTTGTGGCATTAAATGAGCTCAGATATTAATGAACTCTATAGAAGAGTTATCTATCGGAACAATACCCTTACCTTTCGCAGTTGCATCTCCGTACCTCCAGAACCCCGTAAGTTTCGGAAATCCGTTTGGACTTCCTGAAAGTAGGGGCTATGGCGTCTCTCCATTTGGAGACTCAAAGAATTTGGCTTCTAGCCTGACTATAATTGTCATTAAGCCCCATTAAAAACTGTAACATTCTCTGATGTTGTGATTGCTCAAAAAATTCTTTAGATCTAGAACATGTACAAGCTGGTGGAGGCATTATAGAATCATATTCATCCCACAAATCCTTCAATCTAGAGTAATACAATGACACAGACGAGACACCTTGAACAAGAGTAAAAATTTCCTTATGCAGCTGAAAAATACGAGAGCTATTTACCTTGTTAAACCTTTCCTTAAGATCTTCCCAAATCAAGTATGAATTTGAGCAATAGAGAACTCCACTATGAAGATCTTTACTTACATTGCACAATATCCACGAAACAACTATGGCATTACAGCGATCCCAAGTCGAGTCAAATCCCCTGTGAACTGTGTCTTCTTCACTATTCCATCGATAAATCCAACCTTATTCTTTCCAAGCAAATCTAACTCCATAGCCTTGCTCCATAAGGTATAGTTATCACTTCCAGTGAGTAAGATCCCAACATTCAACGATCCAGGTGAATCTGATGGATACAGATACAAAGGATGAAGATGATCAAAAGAAGGAGGAGCTGAAGCTGGTATGGAAGTTTCTGAAGCAGTTCCTTGATCCTCCATGAAATCGAAGAAGAAGAAAATCAACTAATAAGAAGAAATTCAACTGAAATATGAAAATCCTTTATTGGATATGTAGGAATTGTTCAAATCCAGGCTCGTGTGGCTTTGATACCATGTTAAGAAACTGAATTGGAGAAAGAAAACTCCATTGAAGAGTAAAAGGAAGAACAGAGAAGCAATGAGGAAGAGGAGGAAAAATCTGATATTGAAACTTAACCGTACTAATGCTACTTACAAGCATATATAATGACTCAAAACCCCAACTAATTTACTGACCTTTTCTAACAAACTAACTAACTAACTAACTAACTATATTTACACTCTTAACAATGTGTAATTACAATTAGTAATGCTAGGGAACTTGTACACATTTAGTTAGTTCTTTTACAAATATTCCTTCAATTCCAAGTGATATCGAACAAATTTAAGGCGAGGTGGAGGGATGAGATCGATTCCTTGTAATGGTTGGGCGACATAGAGTTATCTCACCTTGTCAAGGACAAAAACGTGTACGGTATTGTTGCTGCACAGGTAAAGCTGTAGAAAGAGCCGTTCGGGGCAGGAAAAGGGAGAGGGAGACGTTTCATGCGCTATCGAGTTCCTGGATTGAATCATTGTTCTTGGCTGCGTCGTTTTCGCCTGGTCATGTGAGAAAAATTGGGTGGGGTCAGGTTAAGGAAAAAGAGGTGAGGAAAAGCTCAAAATATTCCTCCATCTTTGAATTTAGAATCAAAATAATTCTTGTCTTTTAACATGGAGTCCTCCATGTTCCAACAATTGGTGTATATTTAGTACTCCCCTAAACAGCCGTCTAATATTTAACGGACTTATAAACTCTCACTTCCTATAGTGAACCAGGTTTGAGTGGCAGAAAAAAAGAAGAGAGACGAAAATAACAACCTCTATCAACGACGGTATAATTCAACATGTGGATGAGATATGTCGAAGTTCTGAATTGCCACCTGTTATTTCTTATCTCTTATACTTAATCTTTGTTCTTGGCCTTGCAACTTGTTCTTCAGTTCTGCAACAAATCAAGTTTTCAAATCACAAGATTTTTCTATTGGTGAAATCTTGGACTCGAACCTTGCTGGTAAGCTTATCATCATCTTCTCCACCGCCTTTGAATCAGGAAATGTTTCACCAAACAACCTTATTTTGCTAACAATATCCACAAGTTTTACAAAATACTCTTTCATAGTATCTCCTTCTTCCATCCTTAACATCTCAAATTCTCTTTTGAGAGTTAAAAGTTTGACAATCTTTACTCTCTCACTTCCGCCAGACTCGTCTTTTAGCTTCTCTATGCTTTTTTAGGTGTTTCACAAGATATTATTTTTATGAAAATCACATTTGAAACTGTTGAATGATGACATGTGAGATTCTTTGATTTCCTTGACTTTGCGTCTTGGTAAATCTTCATTTGTGCAACTATTGGATTTGGTCCAAAGGGAGAAGGATCATCTTAACTTTAAATCATTTCCCATAAACTAAGAGCTTTGATATAAGCCTTTATCTTTAGCATCCATACGTGGTAAATTTCTCCTGTAAACATGGGAGGGCCTGCACCCAAAAACCTGGTGGATAACATGTTACTGTTGCTAGCTCACTCACCTTAGAAGAACTGAAGAAAACTTATTTCTTTACCTTCACAGATCCCTTAAGAAAAAGTCCTCTTGATACCACAGTTACTATTTGAAACTAAAGAGAAAATATAAGGTTCAACAATAATTTTTTTTGTCATTCATCTTTGCATATTACATAGGTTTTAGACACTTATAGCAACAAAAGCTTTTCAAAAGTTAGTAGAGACCATACCTATCCAATCATTTTGACTTTCTTACAAAACTTATTTAGTAAAACAAGAACTACCTTTCCTTTTTAAACTAAACATAGTAATTAAAAAGAAACCAATAAACAAAAGACTACCTAGAAATCTCATTTTTAAGCAATCTACACGTGCAATTATGATTTTTATATATAAAAAAGTTAATTTTTATATGCTAATTTTTATTATGTTTTCATTATAACAAGTAATTATTTTGTTTTATCTTTGCAGGTTTATACCATGGAATTGACAATGAATACTAGCTACCCTAATGAAGACATAGGTTAAGCTAATTATCTTACAACTTCAACAAAATACTAATTTCATACTACGATAACTATTTGATATGTATGCAATGATATAAAAAAGATTGTATAAGAAAACATTATATATTTGTTGATTATGTACAAGTGCCGACTATAGTGTTAGTGACCGAAGTAATAGACTCTATTGTTGATATACCTCTTATTCGGTGAGATTCAATAGTAAAAAAGTTTCTAGAAGTCTTTACAGTTGATCTACCCGAAGTCCCTCATGAGAGAGAGACTTCGATATAGATATTCTTCCAAATACTCGTCCTATATCTATTCCTCCATACAGAACGACACCAGTAGAGATGAAAGAGATTAAGGAGCATTAAAGGACCTCCTAAAGAAAGATTTTATTTGACCAAGTGTTTCACCTTGGGGCACTCCGATCTTATTTGTGATGAAAAAAGATTTTTCCCTTAGGATGTTTATAGATTAACATAAGTTGAAGAAGATTACCATAAAAAACAAGTATCCTCTTCGAAGTATAGATGATTTATTCAATCCATCTGAGGTGCCACCTGTTTTTCTAAGGTAGATCTAAGATGTGGCTACCATTAGTTAAGAGTAAGGGAATGTGATACTCCAAACATAGCTTTCAAAACCAGATATAACATTATGAGTTTTGTTCATATCCTTTGGGTTGACCAATGCTCCTGCAGTATTCATGGACCTTATGAATAGTCTTCAAACCTTATTTAGAGATATTTGTTATCGTCTTCATTGATGAAGTACTAGTCCATTAAAGGAATGAATAAGATCATGCTAGTTATATTAGAATAATTCTTCAGACTATGAAGGATAGAGATTTGTATGCCAAGTTGTATAAGTGTCAATTTTGGCTGGAGTCTGTGGCATTCTTGGATCACATAGTTCCATTGATGATATTAGAGTTGATACCCAAAAGATTTAGGCAGTTTAGAATTGCCCTAAACCTATATCTTCAACTGATATTAGGAGTTTATTATGTTTGGTTGGCTACTATAAAAGATCTGTAGAAGTTTTGTTGTCTATTTTGTCTCCTTTGATGAAGTTGACTCAGAAAACAATCAAGTTTCAATAGTCTGAAGCTTGTCAGAAAAAAATTCAAGAATTGAAGAAGAGGTTGACTACTGTCCTAGTTTTGACTTTAACGAAGGGTACTCAAGGTTTTGTGGTGTATTATGATGCATCTAGGGTTGGTTTGAGTTGTGTCCTAATGTAGAATGATAAGGTTATAACATATGCCTCCAGACAATTGAAAGTTCATGAGAAGCACTAGCCACCCCATGACTTAGAGTTGGTTATTGTATTATTCGCCTTAAAGATATGGTGTCAGTATTTGTATGAGGTTCATGTTGATGTATTCACGGATCACAAGAGCCTACAATATGTGTTCACTCAGCTGAATCTCTGACAAAAGAGGTGGTTAGAATTGCATAGAAATTATGACATGAGCATTCTTTACCACCCAGGTAAGGCTAATGTTGTTGATCCCTTGAACATGTTTTCTATGGGTAGTACCACCCATCTTGAAGAAGAGAAGAAATAATATCAAAACGTATGCATAGAATTGCACGTTTAGGAGTACGACTCATGGATTCCACAGAAGGAGGAATGGTGGTGATGAATGGGGCTGAATCATAATTAGTGTCAGAAGTAACAGAGAAGAAAGACCAAGATCCTATTTTTCTTAAGTTGAAAGCAAATGTTCAGAAGCAAAAGGTATAAGATTTTGAACAAGGGGAAGATGATGTATTAATATATCAAGGTAGACTATGTGTATCAATGGTGGATGGACTCCAAGAGAAAATCCTGGAGGAAGCTCATAGCTCCAGATATTACATTCATCTGGTTCCACCAAAATGTATCGCGACTTAAGAGAAGTATATTGGTTTAATGGTATGAAGAAGGGACTGTCAAATTTGTGTCTAAGTGTCCAAATTGCCAACAAGTTAAAGTAGAGCATCAAAGACTCTGTGGTTTAGCTCAGAATATAGAACTTTCGGAGTGGGAGTGAGATATTATTAATATGTATTTCATCATAGATTTATCAAGGTCTCGCAGGTAGCATGACTCTATTTGGGTGATTTTCAATAGAATGACAAAATCAACCTACTTTTTGCCGGTAAAGACTACACATTGAGCAGAAGATCATGCTAGGTTATATATTCAGGAGGTGGTAAGACTTCATGGGATTCCAATCTCCATATTTTATATCGAGGTGCATAATTTACTGCACAATTCTGGAAATCTATTTAGAAAGATTTGGGTTCGATGGTCAACTTGAATACTACCTTTCATCCTCAGACAAATGGGCAAGAAAAGTGTATTATTCATAAAATAGAAGATATTTTGAGGGCTTGCGTGATTTATTTCAAAGGAAATTGGGATGATCACCTACCTTTCATTGAGTTTGCTTACAACAACAATTATTACTCTGGCATTCAGATGGCTCCATCTGAAGCTCTTTATGGAAGAAGATGCAGATCTCCTATTGGATGGATCGGAATTGGTGAATCAAGGTTAATAGTAACAAATTTAGTTAACTAAGCTATGGAGAATGTGAAGGTGATTCAAGAGAGGTTGAGCACAACGTAGAGTCATCAAAAGTCCTACACTGATGTTGGTAGAAGGTTATTAGAGTTCGAAGTAGATGATTGGGTACATTTAAATGTTTCACCCATGAAGGGTGTTTTGAGGTTTGGTAAGAAGGGGAAGCTTAGTACCCGGTATATTGGACAGTATCACATAGCCAAGAGAATATAAAATGTAGCATATGAGTTGGATCTACCACAGGAATTAGCAGTGGTCTACCTGGTGTTTCATATCTCCATGTTGAAGAAGTGAATGCGTGATCCTTCATTGATCATTCCAACAGAAAATATTGGGATGAAGGACAGTTTGTCTTACGAGGAGATTCATGTTCAGATTCTAGATCGGCAAGTTCGCAAGTTGAGGACAAAAGAGGTTGAATCAGTCAAAGTACTTTAGAGGAACCAATATGTTAAAGAAGCTACTTGGGAAGATAAAGAGGTTATGAAGAAGAGATATCCACATCTCTTTGTATCCGGAGAAAATGCTGACAAAGTTACTAATTCTCTTCTTAGTACTCTTTAAATTATGTGTGAGCATGTTGTTTGTGCATTTGCTTGTTGGGTGTTGGAACTAGATGTACCACCCTTAGCCTAGTGAGAATAACCTCATTCGAGTACGAATTATCCCAAGGGGGTTACATTGTAACACCTCGCAAATTTAAATGACTAGAAAGAAGCTTAAATTAGGAAAGAATCATTTTTGAAAAGAACTGAAAATATCGAAATTAGTTAAATTAGGAGCATCTTCGCGTCACGAACTTGTTCCATGACGGTAATGTCGTAACTTTTCTCAAGTATAGCTATTCAGAATTATTCCTAAACATCTTGAGGTCTTTCCAACCACAAATCATAATCATTGATCCATAATTCAATTCAAGGATCAGTTAAGAGTCAATTCAAGTAAGAGTTAAGATTAAAGTAAAGAGTCAAGTAAGAGAATTTCAGTTCATGTTTTCATAAGTCTTTTACAAACGGTTTAACTTTGTTTTAAGACTTAAGATTTGAGTCTAGTGAAGAATAAAGTTGAAGTTCTTTCTTAAAATAAGTATATGGGGACTATGTATTCCCAAAGTGGTTAAAAGAAATGTTTTCACATTAAAACAACAAAGGAAACTAGGATTTCCAAAGAGCTCCGAACTACTAGAAAAAAGTAATAGCTTTCTAAAAAGAAGCAAGCAAGAAAACTGAGATTTCCAAAATAGCCTTTGAGCTATGTTTTGAGCACTAATCTCAAATCACAGAAGAGCGTCTCTATAAAACCATGTAGCCACCGTGGGTAGAAAAGAGTCATACTTTTTAGATGAACCCTTTTCACAACTAGTGGATCCATTAGGCAATTCAGGTCCTATACCTTTGGCCGGGTATAGAAAGCGCTAGCATCTTGAGGTAGATCATTGTATCATCACTATAGCTCTTATATGATGATTGTCGGTTAGAGAAACTCCTATAACATTTTTTGTATTTTTATATACATTAATTTCTTATATTTTTTCTATAAATTTCAGAGTTATGTGGTATCCTTGCATATACATAGAGTTGACATCATGTTTTAAAAAACTTTTCTATTATATCACACTTGTTTTAAACTGATTTATAATGAAATGAGTTAGCAAGTATTCATGAGTTGAGCAGAGCCAAGGTAAGTGTTTCTTTCAGAATCTTTTTCAAGCCTATGTTTGTACTGTTTAACATTTCAACTTACATAATCGTACATTCAATATACTGATGTCAATTGTCTTGCATTGTTTTATAATGCAGAAACAGGTAACAAGGATCAGCATCTAGCGCAACGTTGATCCAGTTGAGCACTGCAGAGTCAGTTAGTGAGCCTCCTTGCATTCCGTAGGACACTTTTACTTGATTTCTAGTTTAGTTCATTAGGATGTTGTGGGGTTTGTCCCAACATCCATCTCAATTTTAGAGGCTTAATAGATGGACAATCAAATGTTAGTCCTTTGAGTCTTTTCAGGATTATCTTTTATTGTTAGGACTTGGGTTTCCAGATTTGTCCAAGTTTGAATATTTCAGTTTTAAAAAAATCCCTCAGTTATTACATGATTTCATTTCAGTTAAGTTTAATGATTATTGTCTTCCTCCGAGTAAAGTAAGTCAGCCCAAAGGTCCGCTTGAGGCCAACAATGATCATCGAGCGCTGGCAACGCCCTGGGTGTAGGCTCGGGGTGTGACACAATTATTTTATTGAAAGGAATAATAGAAAGGCTAGACTTAAAGAATTTAAAAGAATATGTGAGGAAAATAATCTTAGAGCAAGATTAATGCGCAAAGAAATAGAGACTAGGTGGAATTCTACGTATGATTTTTTTAAAAACTTGCTACATTTATAGAGTGCACATAACTACAACTTTTAACCAATATGTATATAGATTTTTCGAAGTCATGTTGCAAAAAATCTGATTGGCTTAAAATTAATGAAGTTGTTTTTTAAGAAAAAATTATGTCGCTACCGTTGTATTTTCAGTGCTTATTATCCTACCATTTGTAGTATTTAATTTATGTAGCCGACCTTGCTATATTGCTTAGTGAATAAACACTTAAAGAAGATTATACAATAGCTATTACTGAAATGATTGAAAAACCTATTCCTCCTATTTATTTGGTTGGTGCTATGTTATATATACAGTGCTTTAGATGTTCAAATTCATGAGGAACCTACTATATATAAGACTATGAGTGATACAAATGATCATAATTAAGCATTATATAATCATCATATCACTTTACTTGATTAATTGATTTTCAAAATTAATAATGTTAATTGGGGATCCTTCGGCAGAAGCAAATCTAAATTACGGATTAATTGACTTTCAAAATTATGAGTCAATTCATGTTAATGTTTTCTTTATGTTGTTAAAGAATTCATGTTAATGTTAATACAGACGAACTGGAAAAAATGATTCAAAATATGTAGAATTTACATTTTACAATTTATTAGAGACAAAGAGTTGTAATTTTGTAACTCTATATGTTGTAAAGTCAAAAGCTCATTTAGTCTTTGCGTTTCTTATTTTCTTTTTTTCCTTCATAAAATCACTATGTCTTTAATTTTAAATTGTAGACACTATAATAAGTCGATACGTGAAAAAAAAATGTTAACGATTATTTACTTTAAAAAATTCATGAAAATATTATATATTAAGTAGTATATTGTTTATATATTAGAAATAATATATATAATATAATGGAATTATTATAATATAATAGATAGTATATTGTGTGTAATTTTGTTTATATTGAAGTATATATGCAATATATAATGTACGTATTTTATTATATTAAGTTGTATATTGTGTATATATTAGAAGTATATATATAATATAATAAAAGTATTTTAAAATAATAGATAATATATTGTGTATGTATTAGAAGTATATATATATATATAATATAATGTAAGTATTCTAATATAATTGATTGTATATTATGTTTATATATTTGAAGTGTGTGTGTGTGTGTGTGTATATATATATATATATATATATATATATATATATATATATATATATGAATTAATTGCTCATATTCAACATAAAAGTGCGAACATATTTTCAAGTTTACTCTAAGTTGTAAATACTTTTGTTGAAGTGATAAATATTCTTTTCGACATTGTGATTGGAATAGAAGTGTAGTTTTAAATTGAACTTCATGTTGATTTTAAAAAAACACTCAAATAAACTGAAAAGTTTTGTGTAATATTTTCCATTTCAAGCATATATAATAAGTTGATTTGTTGTCCAATATGATACATTCTCCCTTTAACTATCCAATTTAATAGTTACTTATGATAAATTTAAAAGGGGAACTTTAAAATGATATATGTGAAACAAAAGGTAGAGCTGAACTTTCTACGCGTTAGGATTAGAATATTTGTTCATTATTTCAATCATTTTAAAATTTATTTATCTCTTCACCAACGAATATTTATTTTTTTAGAAAATTTAATATCTCAGGTTGATGTACATTTGATTCCCCAAAAGTATCAAATAGTAACACTTTCTGGAGGCACAAGGATAAATCATAAAATCAAATCAAATATGATTGATTGAGGATAAATGATAAGATGTTATAAATTATAATTATCATTTCCTCTACATTATTAATGTTATTTACTATGAAATCTTGTATGTAAGACAATACAGTGTTTTAATTTGAATAAAGAATAAGACATAAGTTTATTTTATAAATTCTCTGATATTAAATTCCCCGCATGACACATGTAATTTTACTAGATAAATGTAAGAGAAAATCTTGTCAAATTGGTCAAATAATTATTTAAATATTGGTCAAACAAAATTCAAAGCAAATTCCCCAAAAAATATGGTCTAATAAACATTTATTATAAAAATTGATATCCTCGTAATGTATAACCAAATGTCAATGCAATAAATAATTGTCAAGTTCTTGACATATTTGCTATAAATTTGCCATACACCAAGCTCAATATTCTCCATCCCAGTCGATTGGTTTCTTTGTTAATTTTAAACACAATGATATCTAGGTATAATATTGTTGGTATATTTTTCCTTGTTTTGGTCTCAATAGTTGTTACTATTGAAGGTCGTAGTATCACTCAGTTCTTAACCCAAAAAACAAAAGGAACAAAATGGGTTGTCCTAGTTGCTGGCTCCAATGGATGGACTAATTATAGGCATCAGGTTGTTATCCTAAATTAATTTTTTATATATAAAATATATATAGCCTAACATTTTTATGATTCAACTTCTTGTAACCTTTAATTGATTGTCTTGATGATGGGTAGATGACATTGTTGGTGTGATTGGCTTACGACGATGTGAATGTTTGACGTTTTGTTTGTGGTGACTGAAGTGGTTGGTTTGATCATATTTTTATCAACATCTATCAACTTTGTTTTATTTTGTGAATCATGTGGCTATTATTGATTTTTTTCAAGTTTTTACATATCTTGAGATAATTGAATTTGATTATTCTAAACTACTGTTTGAAGATATTTCACATCGAACCACAAAAAAAAATCAAGATATCCACAAAAATCTAGAGTTGAAACATCTGACTATAATTTGATTTGATTTGACTTATAAGTATAAAAACATGACACTTTGGTTTGACTTAAAATTTTTAACTCTTCCAGTATTAGAAAATATCAAGTTACTACCAACTTAAAGTCTAAAATGACGTTTCCATCCCCCTTCAAACAAACAAAAAAAAACAAGAAATATGTTAATTGAAATATAAAGGAGAAATAAGAACTATATACCCACTCTGGTCCAATTTAACACAGTTTTTATATGCCCATTCTGTTCAAGTTTAATACACTTTTTTTACTCCGTTAATAAGAATCGCCTTTGCACAAACGAAAACAGTTTTAATTTAGAACACTCTTTTATTGTTAATAATGATTTATAGCAAGTCTACAAATTTTAATAATGTTATTTTTTGTTTTAAATTTTGTGTTAAGTTAAACAAGTGGACAACTACAATAATTAAAATGTAACCTTTTTGTATGATTTCAGGCTAATGTGTGTCACGCTTACCAAATAATGAAGGCTGGTGGTCTTAAGGATGAGAACATCATTGTATTTATGTATGATGATATTGCTAACAATACAGAAAACCCAAGACCTGGTGTCATCATCAATAACCCACATGGCCATGATGTTTACAAAGGCGTCCCTAAGGTTTGTTCTTTTAATTTTGTGTTCAATTTTCAAGATTATGAGATTGTTTGTTAGCTAATGAAGGTTCTTCTCTTCCCTTTTTGTTGAATTAGGATTATGTAGGTGATGATGTTAATGCTAACAACTTTTTCAATGTCATCCTTGCCAATAAAAGTGGTGTTGTTGGAGGAAGTGGGAAAGTTTTGAAGAGTGGTCCAAATGACCATATCTTCATCTACTTCACTGATCATGGTGCCCCTGGAGTTATTTGTAAGTATCTTCCTCACATTAAGTCTTAAACTCTGCGACACTTTAATTGGGACAGAGTGAGTAGTTATTATCTTAGAAAAAAAGCTTGTTTGTTGAAAAGAATTGGAATCAAGAAGAAATATGACTTCCTGACATAATAAGTAGTATTAGTGGAGCAATTATGTGAGAAATAAGACCCCATTTTGAAGTTGTGAATGTGTATAATTCATGCTGCCTAATACTCATTCTAAATCGAAGCTTGATTTGTGATTCTTCAAAACTGATTGGGATATGCATTATTGTTTTCGTGTTTTATTATTATCAGCAATGCCATATAATGAAGTGATTTATGCACATGAGCTAGTTAACATGTTGAAAAAGAAGCATGCTTCAGGGACGTATGACAGACTGGTAACTCGCTAGCTTTGTTTTTTTTAAGGATTTCTTTCCCTATTTCAGAATGTTTGATCAGTAAAATTTAATGTCTGTATTTTATATTGGATGATGTGCAGGTGTTTTACCTAGAAGCCTGCGAGTCTGGAAGCATGTTTGATGGTATTCTCCCCAAAGGACTTAACATCTATGCCATGACTGCATCAAAACCTGATGAAGACAGTTATGGCACATACTGTGGCGAGAGTACTCCTGTTGATTCCTGCTGGGGTCAGTGTCCCCCTCCCGAGTTTAAGGGTGTTTGTTTGGGAGACTTGTTCAATGTTTCCTGGATGGAAGATAGGTATAAACAATTTTCGTAACCTCTGTTCTCGTAGTCCACACTGTAAGGAAGGAGTATGCCAAGTATAGATTCTTTTATTTTATTTTCTATCATTTATACTTGGAAATGACATATTATGTCAAACTAATTATTGTTTGCACCTATGAACAGTGATGTACAAGATCGAAAAACTAACAGCTTGCATCAGCAGTATAGTCGAGTAAGAGTTTATATTGTTATTGACAATTATTGTATATGCTTTAAACTATTTGCTAAAAAAAATACAAGATCAATTGTTTGGGCAATACCTATTCTTTCGTTTATTCCATTCAATTGGAAGATTTACGATTTCACTTGGTCGCTCAGGTTGCAAAAAGAACTGCTGCCAACTTAACATATCATAATTATGGCTCCCACGTCCAAGAATATGGTGATAAAGTGATGAGTTTTGATCCTCTCGCCGCATATTTGGGTGAAACTTCCAAAAATCACAGTCATAACTCTGTGGATGCAAAGTCATTCTCGACATCATCATCAAGGAATGTGGATCAGAGAAGTACTGAACTTTTCTATTTGTTCACCAAAGTAAGTACTCTACCTTTTTTTGATGGACAATTCATCTTTCTACACATTTCAGTTATTTTCTTTCTTTATGTTTGCAGCATCAAAATGCTCCTGAAGGCTCCGATGAGAAATATGAAGCTAAAGTGAAACTAAATGAACTTATGTCACAGAGAAGTCAAGTTGACAGTAATGTAAAACATCTAGGGGACCTTCTTTTTGGTGTTGAAAAAGGTAATGAGGTACTACACAGTGTTCGACCTGCTGGAAAACCACTTGTTGACAACTGGGATTGCCTTAAGTCCTATGTAAGTATTTAACATGGTGATAAAAAACAATGATTTTTGTGGTATTTAATTTGAATTTTCGTGTTTTATTCTTTTGATAAAAATATGACTACTCAATTCTTTATAATAGGTCAAGATATTTGAAACACATTGTGGAAGGTTAACAGTTTATGGAAGGAAACATGTTCGTGGTATCGCCAACATCTGCAATGCTGGGATTACAAGTGAGAAAATGGCTGCTATGTCTGCTCAAGCATGTTCAAGTTAGTAGAGGGTACTCTTGGTAGTTGGCAAATAGTATATTTTGCCAGTATGTGTCATCCTGCAAAATTTTATCTTTTCGCTGATAGCTACATTCAGAAAAAAATTGCTTAGAAGCAGATATTTTCCATGTACTAAAGCTTTGTTTTCTCAATTATAATGGCTTCTTAACCTTTTATGCTTTTACCGAGTCTTGTTCAGTTTTATCTAAGTTCGATTTTGTCTGACAATTGGAAATTATGAAGCTTTTAGCCTGGCAGCATGTAGAACTTCGCTGAGTTAACGTACATTATTCTAGCCGTTCTTTATATCAAAAACTTTGAAGAGTGGTAAGTGAAGAGAGTCGTAATCAATCATAATTTTTCGTTGTATTTGTATGAAGGAAAATTCTTCCATAAAATAATGAAAAAACCATATCATGTTTCATATAAAGAAAAAGATTTGCATTCTTATCTCTGCCACTGGCCTAAATATAAATATTCTGTAGTATTTCATTAAAATAAGAAACTATCAATTAATAGAATATATATATATATATATATATATATATATACACACACACACACAAATTGTCCATAAGATTGCTCTACTCATCTTCCCTTTTGCTTGGCATGGAATCCTTGTCCACCATCCCTGGATATTCTGATATATCATTGTCAGGTCTAGCCATTTCAAGATAATACCTAATCATTCATTAGAGAACGCATATTGGAAAAATTATCACCAAGGATGTACTAGTCTTTTTTTATAAACAATGAATAGTCTAAATGACACTAAGCAAAGCCAAGTTTGACGAGCCTCTGTGAGTTTTATATTCCATTGCCTAGGAGCTTGTTTCAACCCATATAGTAATTTAATGAGCCTACATGTTTCTCCCCCTGAACATTAAATCCCTTAGGAACATTGAATTCCTGGGGAAGTGTCATATTCTTAAAATAAGTCACCGCTGAAAAAATGCATCAAAAACGTCTATTTGATGGATATTCCATTTACAAGTTGCAGAAAGGGCTAAGACACTTCTGATGCTAACCATTTTAACCACTGGTGAGAAGGTCTCTTGGTAGTGTAGGCCTTCCCTTTGATTAAACCATTTGGCAACTAATCTAGCTTTAAATCTATCAACCTCACCAGAAGCTTGGTATTTGATTTTAAAGATCCACTTGCAGCCAATAAATAGCTCTCTTTGTTATATTATAGGATGATCCTCACAAATTCAGGGAACTAGTCCCTAACATTTTTACCATTAGATGCATAATGAGTTATAACTGTAAAGTTGTCTCGTTAATCAGTGGTTGGTGAGGCACCAGCGTACTGTACTAATCAGAATTGACCAGGGTGTTGATCTAACGGGTAATAACTCTTTATGGTTGATATTATTAATGCTGAAGTCAAGTGTCATATTCTTCAAAAAAGTTACCGCTGAAAAAATGCATCAAAAACGTCTATTTGATGGATATTCCATTTACAAGTTGCAGCAAGGGCTAAGACACTTCTAATTCTAACCATTTTAACCACTGGTGAGAAGGTCTCTTGGTAGTGTAGGCCCTCCCTTTGATTGAACCATTTGGCAACTAATCTAGCTTTAAATCTATCAACCTCACCAGAAGCTTGGTATTTGATTTTAAAGATCCACTTGCACCCAATCAATAGCTCTCTTAGTTATATTATAGGATGATCCTCACAAATACAGGGACCTAATCCCCGACATTTTTACCATTAGATCATAATGAGTTACAACTGTAAAGTTGTCTCGTTAATCAGTGGTTGGTGAGGCACCTGCGTACTGTACTAATCAGAATTGACCAGGGTGTTGATCTAACGGGTAATAACTCTTTATGGTTGACCAGGGTGTTGAAATCATTTGTTGAAAGGAGGAAGTCAGCCAACAAGTCTTTAAAAACTCTTAAAGAATGCAGCAAGGGACCTGGTCCCAAAAGTATGAAATGAAAAGAGGACGAAAATACAACTATCAAAAGACAGCCAACTGATGTGGTTGGTGCACAACCAGGGAAAGATTTAGGTGTACGGGTGGGGGTGCCACGACACCCAGTGTTTTCGGCAAAAACGTTGTATACACATGTATATATGTATAATAATTAAATATATATTACTTTTGTCATCTAGTGACTATACAATGGAATACCCCAATTGGCTAAGGTGAGTGTCTGCCACCTCATCAACCCGGGTTTGAACCTCAACAACAACATTTAGATTTTTTTGCTTGCTCCTTTTTTTCTTTTTCTTTTTCTTTTCTTTTTCTCCATTCATTCTTATTTATTTACTGTTCTTTATTAATTCAAATTAACCCCTTTTCATTCATCCTTATTTATTTACTATTCTTTATTAATTCAAATTAATCCCTTTTATAATTAATTTTTATATATTTTACTTACTCTTGCACTAATTATTAATCTATTGATTTGAGTGTAACATGTTTATTTTGTTTTATCAATTAGTGAGTACTGAATTATCAGCGGCAACTAAATATTATTAAGAATATATTTAAATAATAGTTTTTAGAAAAAACATAAGTTTCAAAAATGTTTTTTATTAATTTAAAGGTCTTTCGATCTTCACCGACGTTTTTCTAAGTAAGATGAATAGGCTGAAACTACAATTTTTATTATTTCCCAACTATATATCTCCAACATCACATAAAGTCAATGGAAGATAAATGTATTATGTTAATATTATTAGATGGTTTATATAAGCTCAAATTTTAACGTGACTTTATTTTTCTCAAAGTTTCAGCGAATAAGGCATCTAATTTCAAAAAGAGAATAAAAATTGAATTGTTTATTAATCTCTGATCACATAAAATCTAAAAGAAAATATTACTATAGGAACATTTGATCGATTTATTTATAAAAATAAAATAAAATTAATAACCCGAATTGTAACCCAAAATTAAAGCAACCAGTCCTTTTATCTTAATTGAATGTTGTGGCACCTCCGACTTTCAAATCCTAGATCCGCCTTTGTGCACAACCTTATATGATAGCAGGCTTTCAGTCAATGGCCTCGTTCCAAGGGTTTGTGTTCATTTCATTAAAGCTTCTTCTCCAATAACACAAACACCAGATTTTGGCAAACAAAAACTCACAAGCTAAAAGGTAAAGTCATCTTCAAGGTAGAACATTACTCATACTCAACAGAAGGATCCAGTAGAGCGTTGAAGCATCTTTTTTGAGTTTGAGTTTTGTATCTATTATTTTATAAGTTTTTGCAACTTAAAATTTCTCAAGAACTTTTCCAAAGGCTAACACTCAAAGTGAAAAGTCATTCTCAAGACCAACCTGGGCCTGATAGAGCTGCAAGCTTAGTTGTATTAGGATTATTTCTTCTACAGTGTCATTGTAAATTTGTTCCTAAACTATAAAGGGTTCAATGTTCATAGTAAAAGTCTAAATCAGTTGAGTCTAACTGATTTAATGGGCACCATTGTTTGCTGCTTAGTCAAATTCTAAATCATCTTGGAGCTAGTTGATTTAAAGGGTAGTGTGAAAGCTGGTTGGTTGAATTTTAAGTTGTCTAGTGGTGATAACTTAGTAAGTAGTATGCTATCTTCTTAGTCTTATTAAGTAATAAAGTTATTGCTTAGTTGTGAGATTAATAAATTCTTCTTACGTGATTGCAACTGGGATTCACTTTTGCTTGAAGAGATTAGTGGAAACATTTTAAAATCTTGTGTAACAGGTCATGGTTTTACTCTATTGAGCAAAATCTTGTGTAACAGCTGGTCGAGGTTTTACTCTATTGAGCAAGGAGTTTATCACGTAAACTATTTGTGCTGTGTTCTCATTATTGTTTACTCTTCTTTACTGTTCTTGATGAGTCAAGGGACCAGGTCCATTGTCTGATAGTGGACGCACACATTCTATTAACTGGTATCAGAGCGGTTGCTCTCTAGTTGGTTAACACCAAGGAGAGAAACCTGGAAAGATGATTGCTCCACTAAATAAAAATAAAGAAGTGTCAACGAAGGAGTTAAAGAAACATAAATCTCTAGTTCTCAAGGTGACATCTGAAGAAACTTTTGATGAAGATGAGGACATGACATACCTAACGAGAAGGTTTCAAAAAAATGAGGAAACAAAGAGGTTTATGAAAGGCATGAAACTCAAACCAATCTGCAAATGCAAACTACCTACACTATAAATGTAGAAAGCTAGGGCATTTAATCAGAGATTTCTCCATGCATGAAATTGAAGCCAAAGAGTATCAAATACCTAGAGGAGAGATAGATAGAAAAGAGTACCCGGTCCCCGATAAGAAAGCAAGAAAATTTGTAGCTGTCTATGTTGTGAAGAAAGCTTCTGCCGTCTAGGGAGACTCCAAGTGAGTCAGATAGCCTTCAAAGATGATAATAATGTGTTTGATGGCATGTTCGCATTCATGGAAAAATATGACGACGAGGAAGATGAAGAAAAGGTAACTCTCTTTGACCTTAAACAAAACTTGAATGCTTACTCTATTAGGAAGTTCTGAAATCTAGTTGTTGTTCTGATTGACTCTCTTATAGAGTTAACTATTGAAAAAGACTCTATGAACAACAGTCTAGACAATTTCAATAAAGAGAAATTAGCCTTGACTGATCATGCATCCATTATCGAGGAACAATTAATTGTTCTAGAGACTAAAAATCTAGAAATCAAAGAGAAATTGAAGATGTTGAGTGAGAAATGTGGCTGGGTCACCACAATAGGACGGGTATAGGAAGTTCAAACATCAGTCCTCCATATAATCCTCACAGTAAGTATATGTATGAATATAACAATTTATTGTGCCTTCATTGTGGACGCAATGGTTATATGAAGAAGGATTGTCCAACCTTTAGAAGGTCTCAAGAAAACCTTTCTTCGTACACTAGATAGAAAGTTGTACAGAAAAAGGGGACCTACTCCTACTGCCAGAACTCCCAAAATAAGAAAGAATTTTCTTCCTCATTGGTCAAAAAGTTCACTTATCATGCCTTATCTGTTTAGTGGGGACTTAGACTGAAATGGTATATATGTGAGATGAAGTAACATCAGGTATATATGTGAGAGGAAGTAACATTAGTCAATGTTGATTCATGAATGGCGGATGCTCAAAGCACGTGATTGATAAACTGAAACTTCGTCTCTCTCTCTCTCTCAAGTCACTTCAAGGTGGAGGTGTCTATTTTAATTTGGTAGGGGCAAGAAATAGTACTTGTTTTTGTGAAGGAAGGACTTGAAATTGTGTGATAACCGTAACAAAGTCAAGTTCCTATCAGATAAATGTGTGTTCACAACTTGATCTCTTAGATGATAATGTTTACAAAAAGGAGGTCCAAGAACATGTATTGATGATCTCAACACAGCTAGTTATAAGATTGTCACTTCCTTTGATGCTTAAGGTGAGAATACGATTTTTTGAGGCATGATTCTTGGCCAATTAAGCTCTTTTCTCCAAACAAACTTGTGACAAGGGACCTAGTCCACTGTCTACTCAAAATAATATTTGCAAACGACAAAGTTAGTGATGCTTGTGTTTAAGAGAAGCATATTTTAATCTTCCAAAAAACTTTTGGCTAAAGTGGTGAAAACTATATGTCCTGTGACCAATAGGGTGATATTAGGAAGTTTGATTTCAATGGTGATGAAAGAATTTGTGAGATACATTTTGTGTAACAAGGCTTATCATGTTCCTAAAAACAAGAATAGTTTATTAACAAAAGGTGTTCATGTGATCTTCTGATGAGTTAAAACCAATTGAGAATGTGCAAAACAAGAAGTTTCTGATATGGAAGAATTACTTTTCAGAGAGATGGGCTAAACAGTGAGCTTGTTGAAGAACATCATTTTCATGAATCCAGCAATCTTAAGGAAGTTGATACAGATGATGAACCTAATGAGGGACCCAGTCTTGCAGACAAGGCTGAACAAAGATGATGCAATTCAAAGTGATAATGTGATTTGTGAAGGTGAGAATGCACAAGTTGATCAAGCTCAGTTTGAAAGAAGCAAAGTATGCTACTCGGTTCCCGACAAGCTGACAAATTGCTAGAGTTCTTCTTCAATGATGGTTTCAAAAGAAAAAAAATAAAAAAAAATCCTCTTCTTTTTAACACAAGGAAATGACTTGTTTATTATCCAAGTACACATCGATGATATCATCTTTGAAGCAACTTCTGAAGTGTGTTGGGTAAAGAGTCTTTTGGACTCATGATTATTGAGTTGTGAAGTGACCATTATGGAAGAATTGATTTTTTTCTCGGAGTTGTAAATCAAGCAAACTTCTAAACTTTGCTATATGGAAGATCAAACTGCTGACATTTTCATTTAAGTTCTAAGCAAGGAACAATTTTTCAAGAATAGGGACCTAATTCCAACTCAGAGAAGCTATTGAAGAGGTTTCATATTATGGAAGCCAAGTCAACTGATATTCCCATAGAGACCAACTCGATGCTAGATTCTGATAGATATGTTCCAGATATAACTGATGCAAGTGTTAAGATTTATGCAAGATTCCATGGTTGTCCAATGGAATCAGATTTGACTGTTGCTCAAAGAATCATGAGACATTTGAAGAAGACAGGGACTTGGTTCTATTCTATCCATCAGGAGATGTTTTGACTTGGAGGAATATGGTGATGTAGAGTCTGTTGGGTATCACGCTGATAGAAAGAGAAGGATTGACTCATTTTCTGGGCTCATATCTCCTTAATGAGATATAAAAGACAACATTTTATTGTTCTTTCAAAAACTAAGGCAAGGTATGTAACAGATGCAGGCTGGTGTGCTCAACTCCCGTGGATCAAACAACAATGTGAAGTTCTTAGAGTGGTTTCTCTGGCTACCCATCTCTTATGTTCTATCACGAGTTCTCTCACTATGGCTAAGAACTCAATCCACCATAACAGGATAAGCATATTGATGTGATACATCACTTTCTAAGGGATCATTTTCAGAAAGGAGATATCAGTAAGATCAAAGAATTAATCGTTGGTATCTTAACAAAATCTCTGATAAGGGACCTGGTCAAGATAAATAAATTGAAGGTGAGGATGCTGAAACTGAACTGGATGGATCATGCCTGAAGAAATCAACCATCTCATGACTATGCAAAGGGAGTATCATTGTTTTTCATTTATGTATGTTTTAGCAAATTTAGTGTCATACCTTTTATAGATATACACACATGGTAGACTTGCTGAAGGAAAAGGGAGGTCAGGACAGATATAGACAATCACATTCAACCTACAGAAAGGGACCTGGTACGTTCTCAAAGAGAGTCGTTGGCATCCTGGGTTGCCATTTTAGGAGACAGTGCTTCCACCCATCTAGAATATATACAAGCCTCCTCAAATGTAGAAGGTTCCACATCAGTACCAAAGAGTGAAACAGATGCTTGATAGGAAGGTCTCAAGTGATCATACGCAAGAGAATGGTCAACGAAATAGACTGTCTTGGAGTCATGGTTGAGCTTACCAGAAGCTCCATAGTTCTTCATCCATAAAAGTTCTTAGATGCACCTATAAGACCTTCTTTGATCAAGAATACTTGGGGAAGTAGTGGGATCAGGCTCAACATGAACTACTAGATCAATAAGAGCAAAAGTTAGGAGTAATGCGCAGGATCATTGTCTGAGTAAAAATTGGTGGAAGCTGGAAAAACAAAGAGAAACACAGATTCTCTTAGACATACCATACCTACGGAGGACCATTTGTTTGTCTTTGAAATTATATAAAATATATTGATCAATGTGTTCACTATATCCCAGGTATATGGGCAACTATACCTGTAGGCTGAAATTTGTCATGAATATGCATATCGAACCACAAAACAAAATCAAGAAATTCACAAAAATCTAAAGTTAAAAAATCTGATACTATGGTTTTACTTAAAATTTTAATTCTTATTTATTAGATAATATAAAATTACCACCAACTTATTGTCTAAAATCACGTTATTATACAATAGTTTTTATTTAATAGACATACATTGAATGAAGTCAAAGAGAGTAGTATAGATATACATTGAATGAAGTTGACAGATTAGTAAAGTCCAAGCACGTGTTAAGTACCTAGCAATTCTCGCCCCAAAAAACAAACAAACAAGAAATACATTTTAATCAAAATAAATAGGAGAAATAAGAACTATATACAAATGAAAACAATATAACTTTAAAATACTCTTTTATAGTTGATAAATTATTTATAGTCAAGAGTGATAAAAATTAACAAATTTTAAGAATTTTTCTTTTTGTTTTGAATTTTGTTGCAATTCATCATAGCTACAAAGTTGTGAATGTAACTTGATTGTATGATTTCAGGCTGATGTGTGTTACGCTTACCAAATAATGAAGGCTGGTGGTCTTCAGGATGAGAACATCACTGTATTCATGTACAATGATATTGCTAACAATACAGAAAACCCTAGACCTGGTGTCATCATCAATAACCTACATGGCCATGATGTTTACAAAGGTGTCCCAAAGGTTTGTTATTTTTGTGTTTAATTTTTTAGAAATTTTTCAAGATTAGAGTTTTTGTTAGCTTATGAGGGGTTTTCTTTCTCTTTTGTTGAGGCAGGATTATGTAGGTGAAGATGCTAATGCTAACAACGTTTACAATGTCATCCTTGCAAACAAAAGTGGTGTTGTTGGAGGAAGTGGGAATGTTTTGAAGAGTGGCCCATATGACCATATCTTCATATACTATACTGATCATGGTACCGCTGGATTTATTAGTAAGTATCTTCATTGCATTAATTTGTTTTTTCTTCTGTCCTAATTTAAGGGTCTTACTTTTCTTTTTGGTTTGCCGAGTTTCTTTTTATATTTAGCAAGTTTTTCAATTTTGATATTCCATATGCAAGTTTAACGCCACAAGATTAGAAACTCTTTAGCTTCATGACACTTAAACTGGGACAGTTGGAGTAATTATTATCTCAGAAAGTTAGTTTGTTTGTTCATTGAAAAGAATTGGAATCAACTAGAAATGTGACTTTCTGACATAATAAACTTATTAGTTGAGTCACTATGTAAAAAATGAGACCCTATTTTGAAGTTGTGAAAATGTAACATTCTAATAAGAAATTCTTAATCCATATTTTGTCGCAGTTGTTGTGAATGTGTATAAGCAATTCATGTTAGGAACTTACCGTCTAATGACATAATTAGGCAATTGGAAAATTAAGCTAATACTCGTTACAAATCAAAGTTTGCAATTTGTGATACTTTGAAACTGATTAGGATATGCATAATTTTTTTATTGTTTTTATTATTATCAGCAATGCCAAGTGGAGAATCGATTTACACAGATGATCTATTTAAAGTGTTGAAAAAGAAGCATGCTTCAGGGACGTATGACAGTCTAGTAACTTGCTTGCTTTAGTTTTTTAGGGTTCCTTTCCCTTTGCGTGAATGCTTTAGGGATGTATAAAGTCTGTGTTTTATGTTGGATGATGTTCAGGTGTTTTACCTAGAAGCCTATGAGTCTGGAAGCATGTTTTGGCACATACTGTGGCGATGGTACTCTTGATGATCCCTGCTTTGGTCAGTGTCCCCCTACCGAGTTTAAGGGTGTTTGCTTGGGAGACTTGTTCAGTGTTTCCTAGATGGAAGATAGGTATAAATAACTTCTACATCCTCTGTTCTTGTAGTCCACATTGTTAGGAAGAAGTATGCCAAGTATAGTTTCTTGTATTTTGTTTCTATAATTTACACTTGGAAATGACGTATTGATATACCATGGTTTCACGATATAATTAATACTTTTTTCTTAAGTTTAGTATGTCCGAAAGCCTTTTTTGTGCTAATTTTGATATAAGTTTCTCTTTGTTTTGCAGGAAATCTGTCCAAAGCTGATTGCGGAGATTTTGAGCGAAAAATGCAGAAGAAACCACCTACGGATCTTATGACGGTCCGTCGTGCATGTGACGGTCCGTAGGTGGCAGCGCAGAGAAGCTGCTAAAGGAAGATGGGGAAGTCTGACCAAGTGTGGTATTACGAAGCTTGTGACGGTCCGTCATGGCTATGACGGTCTTTCCTGCAGGTTCATCGTGAAGATCAGAGAAGTGATTCCAGTAACCAGATTCCAAGAGTTGAAGTATTTTGAAACGAGACCCTCGACGGACCGTTGTGCCTATGACGGTCCGTCACACTTGCCGTCGAGGGGAAGGAAGAAAGCAGCAGAAGAAATTGCACCAAGCATGGGACGACGGAGTCCACGACGGTCCGTTATGACCACGACGGTCTGTCGCGTGGTCCGTTGACTCAGCCGCGTTTTGGCAGATTTCCAGTAATTAGAATCCTTGTTTAATTAGGTTTTTATTTTTTTATAAATAGTTCGAAAAACCTCATTTTTGAGGTTAGACTCTGGGAGATAAAACATCATATTATTAGACTTTGTGTTTGAGTGTTTGATTTTTAGAGATTCTTACAAGTGATTTTTGGTGATTAATCAAGCAATTTTTCGAACTTTACTCTTTCTCATTGAAGTAAGTACATAAATTCTTATTTAATATATTTGAATATTTTGTTTATGGCTATGAGGAACTAAACTCCATAACTAGGGTTGTGGGAACCTAGGCAAATAATGAGATAAACCCTAGCTAAAATAACAATTCTAGAATAGTGTCTTGCATGTATTAATAATTCTTTCGCTTAGAAGTCTTTTTAACGGATGATCAATGTTAGAACTCGCCTTAATGCTACTTGCCGGACCAAGGAGGTAGATAATAGGAAAAGAATTATTAACATAGATTTAGTGTATACTATCTAATAGGCTAGTATTGATTGGTACGAGGTAATAACTTAGTCAAATATCGAATACGATGCTTAATATGAGGTAAAGATAAGGGTTAGGAAAGCAACACACGCAGCCGGACCAAGGTGCGGAGTGAGATTTTCTAGATGCCGGACCAAGGATTTAGAAATACATAACTTATCACTTTGCATGCAAGATACTAGGAAAGAACTGTTATAGTTAGAATTACCAAGTTATGAACCTGTGGGAACACGTAAACCCTAGTTACTTTGATTAATTGATTAAAACCCAAAATTAAAAGCTGTTAAGTGTCTCTGTCAAGTTCGTTAGTTATTTTCACTTATTAGGAAATAAAAACCCCCCTTTTTATGTTTTTACTTTCTAAGGAAGTCATCAACCGAACAATAGTAATAACAAGTTGAAGTTAAGTCTAGACTATTTTCCTCGTGGGAACGATCCCAACCTCACTAGTTGGGTTATTTACTTGACGCGACCACTTTACTTCTCATTTGAGAAGTAAGTTTGAGCGTATCACGTATTATGTCAAACTAATTATTGTTTGCATTTATGTACAGTGATGTACAAGATCGAAAAACTAACACCTTGCATGGGCAGTATAGTCGAGTAAGAGTTTATACTGTTATGCTTTAAGCAATTTATTTGGACAATACCTATGCTTTTTATTCCATTTTAATGGAAGATTTATGATTCCATTTTGTCGCTTAGGTTGCAAAAAGAGTTAATGTCAACTTAACATATCCAAACTATTGCTCCAATGTCCAAGGGTATGGTGATAAAGTGGTGAGATTTGATCCTTTTGGCGCGTATATGGGTGAAACTTCCAAAAATAACAGTCATGACTCTCTGGATGCAAAGTCATTCCCGACATCATCATTAAGGAATATGGATCAGTGCAAGTACTAAACTTTTCTATTTGTTCACCAAAAGATTTGATTCTCCATGAAAATAATATCACGGCTAAGTTTCTTTTCAATTGGATCATATAGCCCGTAACCAAATTCATCTAGGCCATATCCAATGAAGATGCATTGCCTTGTATTGGCATCTAACTTTAACCTCTCATCTTTCGGCACATGTACAAAAGCTTTGAAACTAAATACTCTCAGATGGTCATAGGAAACATCCTTTCCATACCAAACACTATTTGGTACATCACTTTGCAAAGCAACAACATGAGATTGATTAATAACATGTGCAACGGTCAATAAAGCTTCACCCCAAAATGAGTTCGGCAACTTTGCTTCAGTTAGCAAACATCTAACTCTTTCCATCAAGGTCCTGTTCATCCTCTCAGCCAAACCATTAAGCTGAGGAGTATTGGGAGGAGTCTTCTGGTGTCTAATACCTTGATGCTTGCAGTATTTGTCAAATGATCAACAATATTCACCACCGTTATCAGAACAAATACATTTAAGTTTCCTTCCAATTTCTCTTTCAGTTAAAGCCTAAAACTTCTTGAAGACACGTAACACTTGGTTTTTAGTCTTCGAGATATAGACCTAAAGTTTTCTCGAGCAATCATCAATGAAAGTGATAAAGTAGAGTGCACCACCCAATGTCTTTGTCTTCATTGGACCACATAAATCAGAATACACCAACTCAAGCAACTCTATCTTTCTAGAAGAAGGGTAGGACGTAAAAGATATTTATTTTGTTTACCAGCCAAGCAGTGCTCACACTTTTCTAATTTAGCACTTTTGAAATTTGACAAAAATTTCTTATTGGCTAGAACATTAAGTCCTTTCTCACTGATGTGGCTGAGTCTCTTGTGTCATAACGTTGAGAAGTTATCGCTCTCAACTGCATTCACCATATCAACACAAGTAGATACCATAGTCAATTATAGACCACGACGTTTGTTACCACGAGCCAAAACTAAGGAACCCTTAATGAGCTTTCATTTTCCATCATCGTTGGTACTAACATATCTTTCATCATCTAAAACCCCAATAAAAATTAGGTACAGACGAACATTAGGAGCATGTTTCATATTGTTCAAAACTAGTTTAGTTCCAACACTAGTTTCCAAACAAATTGTACCAATATCAACCACCCTAGAAAAAGTCTCATTACCCATACTCAAGGTTCAAAAATCACCAAGAGTATAGAAAGAGAAAAAATCCTTTCGTGATGTCACATGAGATATGGCACCAGTGTCCACAACCCAGATTGACTCATCACAAGCAATATGTATCATATCCCCATCAAGGACAGTAACAAGATCTTTGGTGGTAACGGTGGCCAGGCAATTTTCATTTCCATCTTCCTTAGTTTACTCTTTGTTTTTGTTCTCCCTCTTCAAATTCCTGCAGAACTCTTTGTGTGCTTTTTCATGACACAATGATAGCACTCAATATCCTTAAGTCTTCCTCTAAATTTGCTCCTATTTTGTTCTCTATATTGAGAACCATGATTTTTGTTCTCCCCCTAGGGCCAGTTATCACGGCATCCTACGAAGAAGAACCTTGAGTTTTCTTCTTATATCTTCGTTCAAGACACTACTCTTGGCGGAATCCATAGAGATCACACCATCCGGAGCAAAATTTGACAATGAAGTTCTAAATGTTTCCCAAGAGTCTGGTAGGGAACCAAGTAAAAGTAAGCCTTGAATTTCTTCATCAAATTTGATGCCTATAGCAGATAATTGATTCATGATCCCCTGAAAATTATTCAGATGGTCTATCATCGGAGAACCATCATAATATTTTAAACTCAACATTAGCTTTATTAAGAACATTTTGTTATTGACAGTTTTCTAAGCATACGAACTTTCAAGATGCTCTCATAGGATTCGAGCATATGTTTCCCCAGAAATATGGTTCAACACATTATCGTCGACCCATTGCCTAATGAATCCACAAACCTGTTTGTGTAACAGATTCCACCCTTCATCTGTTTTATTATCAGACTTTACAGTGGTAAATACTGGTTTGTAAAAGTTCTTGACATAAAGAAGAACTTCCATTTTCCCCTTCAAAATGGCATAATTAACATCATTCAAAGTAACAATTCTGTTTGTTTTGGCTTTCATTATTTTTCTCGAATAAATATTATTATCGCAAATCAAAGTAAATTTTTTCTGATGTGGAAGTTCAGGTTGTGCTGCAACCACCTATCATACTCAAATAAACCTTGGCTCTAATACCAGTTTGTTGGGAAAATGCGGACAAACACAAAAATATATAAAGTAAAAGTAATGGAAATAAAATGAGAAAATAATGACACCAAGAATTTTACGTGGAAACCCTTCTAAATAAAGGGAAAAAAACCATAGGCCAAGAGGAGCAACTGGTATCACTATAATAAGGAATTTTACACTGTGTAGTCAAGAATACAATACTCAAAGTGACTACTACACACTGAAAAGGAAAACACTCTTTTGGTTTCCACCTTACTAAAATATCGTTCGCACTCTATTTTTCTTCACATACTATTTTTCTTGTATAGTCTATGAATACCTCAGTTTGCTCTCAAAATGGTTTTTCTATCTAATTTGGTGTATTTTTGAAACGAGCAAGGGCTCTGTATTTATAGGAGAAATCTACTCATAATGATGTCACCAGTGACATCACAAAAACACAAGATTTCAACCTTTGCACCTATGAAGATTTCTTGGTAAGATTTTCGTTGAAAAAGAAATAGTGAGCTTTGGCTTGTTGTAGCATTTGTTGACTCTTAACAATGAGCAACAAACATTAATCCAACATTTTCTGCATTTTAGTTCTCATTGTGTTTATCTACAATGGGTATGGACCCCACAAAGAGAACTATTGATTCAATATGGTTTATTTAGTTTCTTTAATAACCCATAGAGTAATTCCATTTGTCATTCCTTTGATTTGAGTCATCATTATAGTCCTTCGTATTGTAGTCAAGTGACTAGTTTGGAACTTCTTTTTCATAATTTGGAGATGAATTGGTTTTATTGTGTGATAATTAGATCATTGATGTATACTATGTTGTGGTTGATAGTGAGGCAAGGAAAATTCAGGATAGGCCTAAAACAAAGAAAACTATGCCAGATTTTCTATAGATTTATGTTAAGGCTTGCTTTGGGATTCATTCCCCTTAGCACCGATCACAGAACTAATTTGGGGCGTGACATTTTTATTTGCTACTTTATCTCCTTCCATCCTTCTATTGTTTTTCATAAGTTGCTTGCATTTATGTTGTGCCTAAAATTCCACTCTATTATTTCTTATCTCTTATACTTAATCTTTGTTCTTGGGCTTGCAACTTGTTGATCGGTTCCGCAATAGATCAAGTCTTAAAATCACAAGATTTTTCTATAGGTCAAATCTTTGACTCAAACTTTGTTGGTAATCTTATCATCATCTTCTCCATCACCTTTAAATCGAGAAAGGTTTTACCTAACAACCTTATTTTGCTAACAATATCCACAAGTTTTTCAGAATACTCTTTTACAGTATGTCCTTATTCCATCCTTATCATCTCAAATTCTCTTTTGAGAGTTAAAAGTTTGACAATCTTCACTCTCTCACTTCTGTGGGAATCTTCTTTTATCTTCTCCTATGCTTCTTTAACTGTTTCACAAGATATTATTTTTATGGAAATCACATCTGAAAGTGTTGAATGGTGACATGTGAGATTCTTTGATTTCCTTGACTTTGCATCTTGGTAAATCTTCATTTGTGCAACTATTGGATTTGGCCCAAGGGGAGGAGGCTCATCGTAACTTTAAACTGTTTCCCATAAACTAAGAGCTTTGAGATAAGCCTTCATCTTTAGCATCCATATGTGGTAAATTTCTCCTGTAAACATGGGAGGGCCTGCACCCAAAAAGTTGGTAGATAACATGTTACTGTTGCTAGCTCACTCACTTTAGAAGAATTGAAGAAAACCTTATTTCTTTACCTTCACAGATCCCTTAAGAAAAAGTCCTTTTGATATCACGGTTAGTATTTGAAACTTTAGAGAAAATATAAGGTTCAGCAATAATTTTTTTTGTCATTCATCTTTGCATATTACATAGGTTTTAGACACTTAAAGTAATAGAAGCTTTTCAAAAGTTAGTAGAAACCATACCTATCCAAGCACTTTTGACTTTCTTACAGAACTTATTTCATAAAAACAAGAATTACCTTTCCTTTTTGGGATAATGCCCAAGTACCCTCTTAACCTATGCCCGAAATCTCAGAGACACACTTATACTACACTAAGGTCCTATTACCCCCCCTGAACTTATTTTATTAATAATTTTTTACCCCTTTTCGACCTACGTGGCATTATCTTGTGGGCCCAACGATGGTTGACTTTTTTTTCAAACTAGTTCCACGTAGGCTAAAAAGGGGTAGAAAATTACTTGTAAAATAAGTTAAGGGGTGTAATAAGACCTTAGTATAGTATAAGTGTGTCTCTGAGATTTCGGGCATAGGTTGAGGGGGTACTTGTACATTATCCCTTCCTTTTTAAATTAATTAAACATAATATTTAAAAGAAACCATTAGACAAAAGAGTACGTCGAAATATCTCATTTTCAAACAATCTACATGTGCAACTATGATTTATACATATATAAAAATTTCATATGCCGATTGTTATTACGTTTTCATTATAACAAGTAATTGTTTTGTTTTATCTTTGCAGGTGTATACCATGGAATTGACAGTGATTACTAGTTATCCTAATGAAGACATAGGTTAAGTTAAATTGATACAACTTCAATAAAATACTAATTCATACTACAATAACTATTTGATATGTATGCAATGATAAAAAAATTGTATAAGAAAACATTATATATTTGTTGACTATGTACAACTGCCGTCTATAGTGTTAGCGACCGAAGTAATAGAACACATTTCTAAAGAAATTTTTGTATCTCTCTTCAAATTAAAGGTAAAATTTCAACTTCACTTGATAGTGATTTTCAAGTGTGATGTACTTTGCAACAAAAATGCATAATGATTTACTATTCATCATTTGTGGGGTTTATCCCAACATCCATCTCAGTTTTAGAGGCTTCATAGATAGACAATAGATGTTAGT
Source organism: Solanum lycopersicum (assembly GCF_036512215.1). Lineage (NCBI taxonomy): Eukaryota > Viridiplantae > Streptophyta > Magnoliopsida > Solanales > Solanaceae > Solanum > Solanum lycopersicum. Next base: position 55,127,226 of record NC_090807.1, read on the forward strand.
CCTTTGAGTATTTTTAGTATTATATCTTATTGTTAAGACTTGGGTTGCCAAATTTTGGCCAAGTTTTAGTGTTCAGTTTTAAAAACACTCTCAATTATTACATGCTTTCAATTGAGTTAAGTTTAATGATTATTGTCTTTCACTAAGTTAAGTAAGTTGGGCCAAGGGTTCACTTGAGCCTAGCAATGGTCATCGAGCGTCAGTCACGGCGAGGGTGTAGACTAAGGCGTGACAAACTTGTTATCAGAGCACAGAGTTCAAAAGTTCTAGGGAGTCTATGAATTCGTGTCTGTAGAATCCTAGTTAATGGTGTGAAGCGTGAGACATCTATGATTAGGAGCCTGCAACATTTAGGAAATTCCTCACTTCTTTCGTACTTACTTTGTGAATTTGAGTTTACTTCTAAAAAGTTTCTTTTTAACTCGTGCTTACGCGTAACAAAATATGAGCTAGGTTTGTTTGAAGACACCTTTTTGGGGCGTTTCTTAACCCCGTGAGCAAAGAGATGCTTGCCGACATGAGGAGCATGATGAGTTTATTCATCATTATCAGGTAAGGAAATTAAGGCAGCCATACTAGTAGGTGTCATGGACATAGAAAGGTTGATGATCCGTGTGAAACAAATTGAGAATTAAAAAACTAGGAGAGAGAAGAGTTAAGAATAAGAGGGTTAAGACATAAGAAATGAGTTTGGGCAGCAATAGAGTAATGTAAACTTGTTTTCTTTTTAACAGAAGCAGAAAGGACATGCTCCAGCACCTGCTGAAAGAAGCAATGTGTGTGCAATAGTCAGAATACTCATAACTTCAGAGCTAGACTTGCACATTCGCAATGTAGTAAGGCAAAAAAGGTTACTAAGAATCATGCATGTGCTAAGTGTGTTTAGAACCACTCAAAGGTCTATTATGGTGGTTCCACAGGTTGCTTCAAATGTTGCCAGAATGATAATTTTATAAGAGAGTATCCTAAGGAAAGACAGAAAAATGGTAAACATGGCAATAAAATCTAATATTCTTCAGTTGCTTTAGCAGATAGAGCTGCATCTAAATGAGCTACTTTAGGGGAAGTTGGACCTTCTTTATGCTATCACTAGTCGTCGAGATCAGAGGATTCGCCAGATTTTGTCACTAGTATAATCCAAGTCTTCAGTTTTGATGTTCTTCGTGAGCAACTCCTTGAGCCCTACAGTGTTTCTACACTTGTTGGTTAGTCTATTCTAGTAGAGAAAGTCAATTATGATTGTACATTTTGTGTCAATCACATGAATACCATGGATAACATGTATGTACTAGCTTCACTCATGTTATGTATCACTAGATTGTAAAAAATTCTAGTATTCAAGTTCCAATTTCCAATGAATCAGTTATCGATTTCAAAAGAAGTTTAACAGTGCCTAAGGGTCATTTCATTTCGTACCTTAAGGAAATAAAGTTAGTTTCTAAGGGATATGTCTTTCACTTAGTCCGAGTTAATGAATCTAGTTTTGAGATACCTCTATTCAGTCAGTTTCAATAGTAAAAGAGTTTTCAGAAGTTTTTCCAGATGATTTAGCCGGAGTCCCTCCTAGGAGAGATAGACTTAGGTATATATATTCTTCCAGATACTCGTCCTATATCTATTCCTCCATACATAATGAAACTAACATAGCTAAAAGAGCTTAAGGAGCAGTTAAAGTACCTCCTAGAGAAAGATTTTATTTGACCAAGTGTCTCACCTTGGGGCGCTCTGGTCTTATTTATGAAGAAAAAGGATTGTTCCCTTAGGATGTGTATAGATTACCGTCAGTTGAACAAGGTTACCATTACAAACAAGTATCCTCTTCTAAGGATAGATAATTTATTCAATCAAATTCAAGGTGCCACCTATTTTCTAAGATAGATCTCAGATCTGGCTACCATTAGTTATGAGTAAGGGAATGTGATATTCCAAAGACTGATTTCAGAACTAGAAATGGGCATTATGAGTTTTTGGTCATATCCTTTGGGTTGACCATTGCGCCTTCAACATTCATGGACCTTATCAATAGAGACTCCAAACATTATTTAGATATGTTGGATATCGTTTTCATTGATGACATACTAGTCTATTAAAGGAATGAAGAAAATCATGCTAGCCATCTAAGAATAGTTCATCAGAATTTAAAGGATAGAAAGTTGTATCCAAGTTCTCTAAGTGTGAGTTTTGTCTTGAGTCTGTGGCATTCTTAGGTCACATAGTTTCTGATGATGGTATTAGAGTTTATACTCAAAATATTTAGGCAGTGCAAAATTTGCCTAGACCCACATTTCCAACTAATATTAGGAGTTTCTTGGGTTTGACTGCTACTACAAAAGATTTGTAGAAGGTTTATTGTCTATTTCGTCTCCTTTGACAAGGTTGATTTAGAAAATAATCAAGTTTCAATGGTTTGAAGCTTGTCAAAAAAATTTCATGAATTGAAGAAAAGGTCGACGACTACCTCAGTTTTTACTTTACCGGAGGGTAATCAAGGTTTTGTGGTAGGGTTGGTTTGAGTTGTGTCCTAGTGCAGAATGACAAGGTTATAGAATATGCCTCTAGGCAATAGAAATTTCGTGAGAAGAACTACCAAACTCATGACTTAGAGTTGGTTGTTGTAGTATTTTTGTTGAAGATATGGTGTCACTATTTGTATGGGGTTCATGTTGATGTATTCACTGATCACAAGAGCTTACAATATGTGTTCACTCTTAGAACATAATCTCTATGAGTATTATTTACCACCAAGTTAAGGCTAATGTGGTTGTTGATGCCTTGAACATGTTGTATATGTGTACTAACACCCATCTTGAAGAATAGAAGAAATAACTAGCAAAAGATGTGCATACACTTGCAAGCTTAGGAGTTCGACTCATGGATTCCACAGAATGAGGAATGGTGGTGATGATTGAGGCTGAATCATCATTATTGTAAAAAGTGAAAGAGACGAAAGTCCAAGATCCTATTTTTCTTGAGTTGAAAACAAATATTCATAAGCAAAAGGTATTAGCTTTTGAACAAGAGGGAGATGGTGTATTGATATATCAAGGTAGACTATGTGTAACAATAGTGGATGAAAACATATATTTTGGTTGAACTAACCTAAATGTATCCATTTTCTTGCTCAAAACTCTTTTGTAAAGCTTATTTTCCTCTTAACTTAAATCTGAAAACATTTATAAACTCTTAGGGAATGCTTGCAGTACATCAAAAATGATCATTAGCAGCAATTAATTCTTAGTTGCCGCTAAATATATATTTTCAGCGGAAATCAGCACTCTTTGTATATGTCCCTAAAGCCTTTAACGACATTGATTTTCATGGCACTTAACTAATATCGATAAAGACTTAAACGCTCTTCATTAATGTCAATATTTATTGCCTCTAAAAGATGTTTATGTTGTAGTGTTAGTTCCCTTATTGCTTTTGAAAAATGAACTCAACTCTTAGGGAATACTAGTTTCCTTATATTACTTTGGAGGAATATCTTCAACTCTTTAATCTTTACTTAACCTGAAACTTGGGCCTTAAAATGAAATCAAAATGTTTAATAAAGACTCTTGAAACTTTAAGAACTTTTCTTTGACTTACTTTTTAACGTCTAAACGTAACTCTTAACTTTCCTTGAATTGAAGTATATATTCAAGGTTCATGATCTCATGTTTATGGATGATTTCATGATTTTCAACTTGGAGGATTCATGCGAAATTATGAGCATGAACTACTCAACTCGAGAACCCAAAGGTACTTATCATCTCAAGATTATTCGACTTATAGGGTTTATGTGAAATTATGGGCATGAACAATTCAACTCAAGGATTTCATGGGTCACATGAAATAGTCCCATGATTAGAAATATAATTTCAAAGGTGTTAAAAATAACTCAAGACTTAGAACTTGGAGATACTACTCCTCTCAATGATACTCAATTTATGGAACTCATGCAGAAGTTAAGGGCATGAACGACTCAACTTGAGTGTCTAAGTATCTAGATGGAACTCATGCATTAAAATCTTTTCATTCTCTTACTTACTTCCTCAAAACTAAGTTCAAATCAATGGTATACATCAAAGTATTAAAAATTGAACTCAAAAGCTTTCTTGAACTTTACTCTTAACTCCCTCTCTTGAATGTAAATTATGAATTGAAGAGTTTTGGTTCATAACATAGAAACTCTCATGGTGAAAAGCTAGACTCATGAATAGTTCTCATACTCACTTGCTCAACTCTTGAAACAAGTTACTAGAACTTGTAGAAGACTCCTCAAAAGGACTCAAAGGAACATTCTTAGTATGCTCGAAAGAATTCTCAAAACATAAATCTCAACTATACATTGAATTTGAATTATGAATTCAAGGTTATTATCATTATAGGACTGATTTTAGGTGTTTAGAAGTAGCTTAGATTATTTATAATGAAAAATTAGTGAATATGCACTTTGAATAACTCAAACGGAGCAACCGGAGGTAAACTGGATATGGCAGGAGACCCTGGAGCTATGGGTTGCATGGGGGGTAAGCCCCTGAACTTCTTTGCTCGTTTCTCAACCTAAATCGCCTAAAATCGAACGGTTTCTTCCCTAATCACTTGGATTCGATTACTTAACTTAATTACAATATAATATACTGAAAAATAGTCAAATTACTCAATTTAATATCAATAAATCATCAAACCCCTAACACCACAAGATTTAGAATGAACTTCAAGAACACCTATCAAGAACTCATCAAGAACTCTAATCTTTCAATTTTAAGAATGAAACTTCACTAAAAATAAGATGATTGACATGTGGGTGAACTAAACCAACATTATGGAAGCTTAAATACCCCTTAGATATTAAACCCATGATGAAAATCGGCAACTAACTCAAGAACGTCAATGTACGCCTTAATCATTTCCTCTTTTAACTTCTTTTCTCTTCTTGTCTCTTCTTGAACTCTCAACTAAAATCCTAGGCATATATTAGGATTATAAAACTGAACCTGAAAGTATTATACCCCTAAAGTATTACTAAAAACAAATTAAATCCGATTGGATAAGGAAAGGACCGAAATACCCCTTATATTTTTGACTAACTTTCCTTAACTGGACAACCTAACTTCAAAAGGTCATATCTCACTCATCCGAACTCGAAACTTAGCAAACTTGGTGGAGTTTGAAAGATAATTCCAAGATTTTTCCTATGATATCTTTTAAAAAGCCTTACTCATCATGTACTAGAAGTTATGGTCATTTGAAGTTGACCCAAAACTCATACTTAACTTAACTCTCAAAATTTCAAATTTTGCTATTACTAATTTAGTTCTTTTTTGGAACCCTTGGTGCTAAATCTAGTAAATTGACCTTAATACTTAAGAAATTTTAATTCTTCGGTAAAATCTCACTCATTACGATGAACGGTTTGAGTCTTAATTCAAATTTTTTTCTAGGGTGTTACATTTAGTCAGTTTAATCCTAGAAACATAACTATAACTTACCTAAGTCAAATAATTAATCAAAACTTAGAAATTATAAGCGAAAGAGAAGAAAGAGTCGACCTAACACTAGCTCCAAGAATGTGTTAAGTTTTCATCGGTTTCATCCCCGAAATCAAAAGATTTCTCTGTCGAATTCATCACCGGGTATGTGGGATTTCACTAAGGGGTTCCTTTCATCCATTAGTTCCCAAGATTTCAGTCAGATTTTTTATTCCTTTATCATGATTAAACCTAGGTTTTTTAAAAATTTAGCGGATCATCATGAGCTAGTTGTTTACATGTTGCAAATCAGATTATCATGTTATTACTTTGTTTCTTGTATGAATTTAAGAACCCTAGCCATGTATTTCTTTAGTTCTTGAATTACACATGCTAAGTTAGATAGTTCAGTATTTCAGATGTACATGCCTCATTTTGAATGTGTCATTATCAATTATTTATGCACATTCCAGTTTGCATGTCATTTTGAGCTATCCAGTATTATAGAAATTCAGTCATAATATGTTAATCGCTTAATATATTCGGAGTAGGATAATACCGAGTTGGACTAGGATTCAGCGTACCCATATAGTCCCAGAACTACGAGTCATGTAGGTTGTAACTCTCCTTCGTGGGCATCATTTTAGTGATCATGCTAGCATGCCTCTATACCTTTGGCTTAGTATATTGAATCTTTTCGATGGGCCGTATACATGTAATTCCACATTTAGCTCATGTGATTTTATCATCAGTTATTAGTAGCTCCTACAGTCCAGTTAGACTCCATTATATTAACCATGTTTCAGTATTCAGCCTTAGCATGTTAGAACATGGTCGTTGCATTCATCTTAATCATGTTTAGCATTTCAGTATGTATATCATGTTCTATTTATGCTCTTCCTTTTCTTGTTTTAGTTATATGTTTATTTCAGCTTTATTCTACTCCTTATGCTCAATACCTTCCAAGCACTAACGCATATATTATGCTACATCTTCTCGTGATGTAGGTTGGGGTCTCCAGCAGTCAGACCATGCATAGATCGGTTCCTGATCTTCATTTCAGCAGCATCAACTGTGAGTCCTCATTCTTCGGAGACTAGTGACATGTTTAACTTTATCATTTTTAGTCTTTAGTTTATGTTTTTGATAGATCTAGTTGGGGCATGTCCTGACATTTTTATCAGTTTAGAGGCTTATTTCATACATAGTTAGATTCAACTTAGTATATGAGTTTGATATTTCTCTTTGTATTAAACTCTCAATTTATCATATATTTAGTTTAGTATATGGCTATTCCCCATCACTTTCATTTTCATCATCTTTAAATTCCGCACATATTTATTGCTCATTTTATCTTCAGTATGCTCGTGTCATGCCAAAAAGGTTAGCTTGGGTCACTTATGATCATAGATCTCGTGTCCGCGTCTTGGGGATAGCTCGGCGCCTGACAATCATAGATCTCCTAGGTCTTTCCTTTTAAAGGTGTCTTCTAGAATTCCTTTTGTTGCCTGAATAAGGCTGAGATTGTTTCCAGTGCTCATCATGTCATCTAAATAGAATAAAATTATCACCAAGGATGCACCAGTCCTTTTTTTAAACAATGAATAGTCTAAATGACTTTGAGCAAAGTAAAGTTTGATGAGAGCCTCCTAGAGTTTTACATTTCACTGCCTAGGAGCTTGTTTCAACTCGTATAGTGATTTAATGGACCAACATGTTGGTTTCTCCCCAGCACATTAAATCCCTTAAGAACTTGAAATCCCCGAGGAAGTGTGATATAGACTTCTTCAAGTAAGTCACCCCTGAAAAAAAATGCATTAAAACATCTATTTGATGGATATGCCATTTATCAGTTGAAGCAAGGGCAAAGATACTTCTGTTGGTAACCATTTTAACCACTGGTGAGAAGGTTTCCTGGTAGTATAGTCCCTCCCTTTGATTTAACCTTTACAAACTAATCTAGCTTTAAATCTATCAACCTCACCAGAATCTTGGTATTTGATTTTAAAGAACCACTTGGAACCAATAGGTCTCTTGCGTCTAGGTAATGGAACAATTGTCCAGGTTTTGTTGGCATCTTGGTCTGTTATTTCAGCAGACATTGCTTCCACCCATCTAGGATCTGTACTAACCTCCTCAAAGAGAAGGTTCCACATCAGTACCAAAGTGCGAAAGAAATGCTTGATAGGAAGGGGTCAAATATTCATACTCAAGATAATGGTCAATGGAATAGATTGTCTTGGAGTTATGGTTGAGCTTAACAGAAGCTACATAGTCCTTAATCCATGAAGGTGCTTTGATGCACCTCGATCAGGCATAATTGGGGAAATAGTGGGATCGGCTCAACGTGAACAGCTGGATCAACAAGAGCAGTGATAAGAGTAATGATAGCAGGATCAATGTATGAGGAAAAAGTGGAGGGAAGTAGCCTCCATGTAGTAGAAGCTGGAACAATAAAAGGGAAACACAGACTCTCTGAACATAACATCCCTATGGAGGTCTTTGGTGTGTTCATTATATCTCATGTGTATGAAAACTACACCTCTATGCTGAAATTCATCCTGAATATGCATATTTTTTGCAAAACATAAACAACTTAGGACCCTCATATATTGCATAGAAGGCTTTACTTTGTGAAAGGCTTCATAGGGAGACTTACAATATAATACAGGTGCAGAAAGCCTTTTAATAATGTAGGCAGCACCATGAATACAATGACCCCAAAATCTTATAGGTATGTGCCCTGAAATTTGATTGCCCTTGCTATTTCCAGTTTATCTTTTCTCTCAGCAATCCCATTTTGTTGTAAAGTGTGAATACAAGTTCTTTGATGAATAATACCTAGGCAGGTGAACAATTTGTAACATTCAACATTAATAAATTCAGAACTATTATCATTTTTGATAGTTTGAACAGAGGAATTAAACTGAGTTTTCACCAGAACGGAGAAGTTTATCAACACAACACGAATATCACTCTTCAATTTGATATGAAAAAACCACAACATTCTACTACAATCATTAACAACAGTTACAAAGAATCTATTATCATCATGAGCGGGAGAGTCAATTAAGTCCTATGTAATTATTTAACTTTGCCAAAAAAAGCAAATGTTTTTTTTTGTGGAATTTCAGTTCTTTTTTTGTTTTTGTTTTTTTCTTTTGATGAGAATATGACTAGCCTATTCCTGAAAATAGGTATATTTGAGGCACATTGTGGAAGATTAGCAGCGCATGCAAGGAAACATGTATGTGGTATTGCCAATATCTTCAATGCAATGCTGGGATTAAAAGTGAGAAAATGTCTGCTCAAGCATGTTCAAGTTAGTAGAGGATACTCTTGGCAGTTGGCAAATACTATGTTTTGCTCAGTTCTATCCAAGCTCAATTTTGTTTGTTTATTTGGGGGAAATAATGAATCTTTTAGCATATGTAAATCCCATGAACTCATTAACCTGAGTTATTGTACACCATTCTAGCCCTTCTAATTTACAATTTTTTGAAAAGTGGTAATTCAGGAGAGTGTATACAATCATAAATTTTAAAGTTAACAGTTAAAATTTTCGAGTGGGAAAAGGGTCTGATATACCCCTCAACTTTGTCATTTAGAGCTGATATACCCTTGTTATGAAAGTGGCTCATATATACCCCTACTTGTAAACAAATGGCTCACATATATCCTTTTCCTCTAACGGAAATGAAAAAAATAATAATTTTAATCTAAGTTTTTATTAATTTTTTCTAAAAAATATAATCCTATATGAGTAAATTTAATCCTCGTCAAACATTTTTTTGATTTTTTTTGTTTCAATGACTAATTTATAATTATTATTTTGATAATCAAATATATTTAGGTTTCACTAATATTCTTGTAAAACTTATTGTAGATGACCAAATTTTTTATTCGAATACGAAATTAAATTACAATACATACAAAAGAAATAGTTTTATTTTTTTCTCTTTAAACTAAGGAATATAAGAAAAAACCAAATAAGAATAAGAAACTCAAATAATTATAATAAAAGAAGTCAAAAAATAATTTATGTATGAAAAAAATTAAAATATACCTTGAACTTTGATAGAAGAATCATATATACCCCTAAATAATTTTTAAAAAAAAATTTGAAGGAATAAATATAAATTTAAAACTAATTTTTTAACTTCCGTTAAATGAAGGGTATATGTGACTCATTTTGTAACGCCAGGGGTATATGTAAGCCGTTTGTATAACAGTAAGGACATATATGAGTAACTTTTATAACGAGGGATATATCAGCTCTAAATGACAAAGTTGAGGGGTATATCAGACCCTTATCCCTTTTCGAGTTTTTGAAGTTGTGTTTGTACATTCATTTTACTTGAATTTTTTTAAAGTTCTGTGAATGAAATGTCCTAAAAGCTAGAGAAGTTGAATAAAAATAAATATCAGACAAAATCCTGTCAAATTGGTCAAAATAATTATTTAAAGATATTGTCAATTAACTATTTAAACATAATTCTCAAAAGATATTGTCAAACAAACATTTACACAAAAATTGATATCCTAATAATCTATAACCAAATTAATGCTAGTGCAATAAATAATTGTCAAGTTCTTGACATATTTTCTATAAATTTGTCATACACCAAGCTCAATATTCTCCATCCTAGCTGATTGGTTTGTTTGTTAATTTTTAAAAAAAATGATATCTAGGTATAATATTGGTGTATTTTTCCTTGTTTTGGTCTCAATATCTGTTAATACTGAAGGTCATAGTATCTCTCAATTCTTAACCCGAAAAACAAAAGGAACCAAATGGGCTGTCCTAGTTGCTGGGTCTCGTGGCTGGATTAATTATAGGCATCAGGTTATCATCCGAAATTATTCTTTTATATATATATATAGCCTAACAATTTTTTTATGATTCAATTCCTTGTAAACATTAACTACTAGTCTTGATGATGGATACATGACATTATTGATGTGAATGTTTTACTACGATGTGAATGTTTGATTATTTAATTATTTGTGGTAACTTAAGTGATCCGATTATATCTTCATCAACATCTATCAATTTTTTCTTGTGTTTTGTGAATCATGTGACTATTATTGATTGTTTATGTTTCCTATAGGTCTTGATATAATTGAATTTGATTGTCCTACAATTAGTGCCTGAAGATGATTCACACCGAACCACAAAAAAATCAAGAAATTCACAAAATGTAAAGTTGAAAAATCTAATACTTTTATTTGACTTAAAACTTTAAACTCTTTTTGTATTTGATAATATCAAATTACTGCCAACTTATAGTCCCAAAACGCATTATTTTACCAGAGTTTGTGTTTAATAGGCATATATTGAATGAAGTCACATAGAATAATAAAGTTCAAGCAAGTGTTAACTACCTAGAAATTCTCACCCAAAAAAAGAAGAAATACATTTTAATCAAAATAAAAAGAAGAAATAAGAACTATATACCCACACTCTTATTTTATCTTGAACTCTAAAAAAAATCACTTATATATTCTATAAAAAATTTCTCTCAATTCACTTAATATGTACTAAAGAAAATTACTCTAATCAAATTTAACACACTTTTTAGCCGTTCAAAAACTAAATTACCTTTCAACAAATGAAAACAATGTAACTTTAAAATATTATTTCATAGTTGATAAATGATTTATAGTTGATCAGGAGTAATACAAATTAACAAATTTTAAGAATATTTATTTCTGTTTTAAATTTTGTGTCAAGTCAAACAATTCATCATAGCTACAAAAATGTGAATATAACTTGATTGTATAATTTTAGGCTGATGTGTGCCACGCTTACCAAATATTGAAGGTTGGTGGTCTTAAGGATGAGAACATCATTGTATTCATGTACGATGATATTGCTAACAATACAGCAAACCCTAGACCTGGTGTCATAATCAATAACCCACATGGTCATAATGTTTATAAAGGTGTCCCAAAGGTTTGTTCTTTTTGTGTTCAATTTTTGGGAAGTTTCAAGATTATTAGAGTGTTTGTTAGCTAAAGAAGGTTTTCTCTTCTCTTTTTGTTGAGGCAGGATTATGTAGGTGATGATGTTAATGCTAAAAACTTTTTCAATGTCATCCTTGCCAACAAAAGTGGTGTTGTTGGGGGAAGTGGTAAAGTTTTGAAGAGTGGTCCAAATGACCATATCTTCATATACTATACTGATCATGGTAGCCCTGGAATGATTAGTAAGTATCTTATTTGCATTAATTTTGTTTACTCAACTAATACACCTTTTGTCCAAATTTATGCGTCTTACTTTCCTTTTTGGTCTGTCAAGTTTCTTTTTACATTTAGTAAGTTTTTCAATTTTGATATTCCATATGCAAGTTTAACACCACAAGATCAAAAAGTCTTAAACTTCGTGACTCTTAAATTGGGACAATGGAAGTAGTTATTATCTCAAAAAGTTAGTTTGTTTGTTGAAAAGAATTGGAATCAAGAAGAAATGTGACTTTCTGACATAATAAATTTATTACTTGAGTGATTATGTGAGAAATGAGACCCTATTTTGAAGTTGTGAAAATGTAAAATTCTAATAAGAAATTCCAAAATCACGATTGAATGTTATACACTTGGTTATCGAATATATGGATAATGGGAAAATTTCCGTCTAATGACATAGTTAGGCAATTGGATAATTAAGCTAATGCTCGTTACAAATCAAAGCATGCAATTTGTGATACTTTGGAACTGATATATGCATAATTGTTTTCTTGTTTATCAGTAATGCCAAGTGGAGAGCCGATTTATGCAGATGAACTATTTAACGTGTTGAAAAAGAAGCATGCATCAAAGACGTATGACAAACTGGTAACTTGCTTGCTTTAGATTTTTCAAGCTTTCTTTCCCTTTTCTCAAATGTTTGATCAATGAAATTTAAAATTTGTATTTTATGTTGGATGATGTTCAGGTGTTTTACCTAGAAGCCTGTGAATCTGGAAGCATATTTGACGGTATTCTCCCCAAAGGACTTAATATCTATGCCATGACTGCATCTAAACCCAATGAAGATAGTTTTGGCACATACTGTGGTGAGAGTACTCCTATTGATTCCTGTTGGGGTCAGTGCCCCCCTCCGGAGTTTAAGGGTCTTTGCTTAGGAGACTTGTTCAGTGTTGCCTGGATGGAAGATAGGTATAAAGAATTTTTATAACCTCTGTTCTCGTAGTTCACATTGTTAGAAAAAAGAATAAATTCTAGTAAATTTTTTTCTGATCATTTATACTTTGAAATGTTGAATTATGTCAAACTAATTATTGTTTGCACCTATGAACAGTGATGTACAAGATAGAAAAACTAACACCTTGCATGGGCAGTATATTCGAGTAAGAGTTTATACAGTTATATATGGACAAATATTGCATATATTTTAAGCAATTTGTTTGGGCAATGCCTATGTTTTCTTTATTCCATTTTCATGAAAGATTTATGATTTCATTTTGTCGCTCAGGTTGCAAAAAGAACTGCTGCCAACTTAACATATGATAAGTATGGCTCCCATGTCAAAGAATATGGTGATAAAGTGGTGAGTTTTGATCCTCTTGTTGTATATATGGGTGAAACTTCCAAAAATCACAGCCATGACTCTGTGGATGCAAAGTCATTCTCAACATCATCATCAAGGAATGTGGATCAGAGAAGTACTGAACTTTTCTATTTGGTCATAAAAGTATGTTCTCTACCTCTTTTTGATGGAGATTCATCTTCCTATACATGATTCAGTAATGTTCTTTCTTAATGTTTGCAGCACCAAAATGCTCCTGAAGGCTCTGATGAGAAATATGAAGCTCGTGTGAAACTAAATGAAGTTATGTCACAGAGAAGTCAAGTTGACAACAATGTAAAACATCTAGCGGATCTTCTTTTTGGTGTTGAAAAAGGTAATGAGATACTACACAGCGTTCGACCTGCTGGACAACCACTTGTTGATAACTGGGATTGCCTTAAGTCTTATGTAAGTATTTAACATGGTGATAAAAGCAATGTTTTCTTTGTTATTTCAGTTCAATTTTCGTGTTTTGTTCTTTTGATGAAAATATGACTACTCAACTCTTTATAATAGGTCAAGATATTTGAAACACATTGTGGAAGATTAACAGTTTACGGAAGGAAACATGTACGTGGTATCGCCAACATCTGCAATGCTGGGATTACAAGTGAGAAAATGGATGCTATGTCTGCTCAAGCGTGTTCAAGTTAGTAGAGGGTACTCTTGGTAGTAGGCAAATATTATGTTTTGCCAGTTTGTATTAACAAATAGCTACATTCAGAAAAGGCTTCTTAGAAGCAGATCTTTGCCTTGTAACCATGTACTAAAGCTTTGTTTTCTAAATAATAATGCCCTTCGAAATTTTTATGCATTTAAAAAGTCTTGTTCAGTTCCATTCAAGCTCAATTTTGTTTGTTTATTTGAAAGAAAATGATGAAGCATTTAGCCGCTACTAAATGTATATATAGATCTCATCAACTCATTAACCTAAGTTATTGTACACGACTCTAGTCTTTCTTACTTGAATTTTAAAAAAAAAAACAATAAGTGAAGAGAGTTGTATACAATCATAATTTTGTCCATGTATTTGGTATGACTAGGGATGGCATAATGGATAAATAATATGGGTATCCATTCATATTATCCATTTTAAATGAATTGGGTATCCAACTCATTAAAAAATGAATAAAAAACGAGTAATATCCATATTATTCATTAAAAAGTGGATAGTTAAATGGATAAAATAGGTAAAACAAAAAAAACACGATATAGGATTGGGTAGTTAGAAAGTTTTTAAAAAAATCTATAAAAAAAATGAAACTTTTTTTACATTTGATTTGAAAAAGGGGATGGTAGGGGATAGGGGTGGGGTAGGGTGGGGTGGGGGGCTGGTAGGTGGTAAGGGCTAGGGGCTAGTAGGCAGTGGGGGTGGAGGGGGTCTAGGGAGCGGGTAGTAATTTTTTTTCAAAAAAAAATTAAAAATAGTAATGAAAAAATTAATAATTTGGTTAATTGTTTTTAGGGATGGGTTGTTGAGGGGGAGGGGGGGGCTAGTGGTTGGGGGCTGGGGTGTGGTAATATTTTCTAAATTTTTTTTAAAAATTAAGATTTTTTTTTGGACGGGGGTGTGGAGTGGGGGGGGGGGGAGGGTTGGTACGAGGGTGGTAATTTTTTTAAAAAAAAATTAATAAAAAAATTTAAAATTTTGTAAATATTTTTTGGGATGGGGGGGGAGGCTGATAGGGGGTTGGGTGGAATTATTATTTTTTTTTACATTTTCTTTTTCTTTTTTGGAGGGGGAGGGGCTGATAGGGGTGGAGTGAAGTGCTAATTTTCTTTTCTTTTTTTAAAGTTTTAACAGGATCTCTAATATAACATGGGAAAATAGTTACCCATATTATTCATTGGGTAACTCTACCCATTTAAAATATATATATATATATGAGTCGAATCGAGTAACTTATTCATTTTTGTTTAACTCGTTTTTTGATCGACTCATAGTCGACTCAACTGGCTCGTTTGCAACTCCTAGGTTTGACGAAGAATATTTGCCAAAAGAACTGGAAAAACATATCATGTCCAGATGAAGAAAAAGATCTACAGTGTGTTCTTTTGTTCTTCATATAAATATTATATACAATTTCATTATGGGCGTGTTTCGTACGGAGGAAAATGTTTTCTTGAAAAACAAGTGGATTTGTAATGACCCAGAAAATAAGTTTTGAATTTTTTATAAAATTACCGCTTTACTCATCTTAATAGTTATTCCGGTCACTTTAGATCAATTCAAGAAGTTGATTTGAAAATTTTTGAATTATTTATTAGTATGATTGTTTAGTTGACGGATGATTTTAAATAGTTAATTTAAGTTGGTGTTAATGGGTCAGTGTCATAATTTATTCGATATCCTATACTATTTGACCTATATTAAAATAAGTTAGCGGAGCTTAACATTTTAATCCACAATTTGTGAAAAAGGAAAAAGAGAGGTAGAAGCTCACCAATGCGGCAAAAAGCAGTGATGTGGTATCACCACTTTAAGAATGAGCAGGTATCCATTAAAAATTCTTTATTCTTGATTATCCAAATCACTTTTTCTTGTAGAAGGTCACATGTGTAAGATATTGGAGAAATTATTATAAAGTTATATCGGGTAATTTCAGTGTAAATTGTGGGACGGTTGACGGGTGCAAGGTTGAAGCAATAGGGTGTTGCCAATGATTGTTTAGCTACTATTTTGGATAATGATTATCCAATGATTAATATTAAGGGACTTTGGTTTGAAAATAAAAACAAAGGAATCAAATTGGATTCCTCTTGTTGCTACAACGCCAGTTTGCTGGGAAGTTACTTATAATTTTCTTGATATTTCTTTTTGATGTCATTGGAATTATGTTATTCAGAGGAATTAAGATTTAAATTTAGGCTTGAAACTTGGGAACTTTATTATAGATTTGGGTAACTTTTTGGGTCTACATTAGACACATATAATACGTATGTTGTCAGTTTTAAAATATTAGTGTGGTTACTTATTGGAATAGATTTCATTTATCTGAAAGTCCAATGAAAGGATAAGACTCAAGACCCTGAGTGATTGTTCGACTATTTGAGGCAGGTGGATTTCTAAACCCTTGTTAAGTATATGGAATTCTTGTGCTTCCTTATAATATGTGTTTGGGGGTAATGAGATTTGGTGATGGGTTGACTTGTCCATATCGATTAATTATAATGATGAAAAATGGGTGATAAAAGGCAATGTAATTAATTGTTGGCGTGTGATGGTGTTAAGAATGGTTTGAAAGGCTTATTGACTCATTGTTGATGTTTTGTCACGATTGTGTTGTTGTGAATTGTGCATTAATATGAAAATGATCATCTCCAAATTATTTGTGTGAACGTGTCATTTGCATTGTTCTAAGACATGATTGTGACGAGTATAATGTGAATTGAGAAAGAGTAAGAAATTAAAAAGGATGTACCATTTCTAGGGACGTATCGCGCGCTGCGACGGATACTATATTTCGAGGGATATATCGTACGCCGTGATTGATACCGTATATTGATGGACGTATCGCTCGCCGTGATGGATACTATTATCGAGGAACGTGCCGTGCGCCGCGACGGATGCATGGACAGATATGTCTCTCATGAGTCCATGATTGAGAGACACCGGGTGTGTATCACTAGGTCAGATATGCATCATTATACTTGAAATTGCATTCAATTGCACTGAACATCTTTATCATTAGTGAACTTGATATTGCGTTTTGTTGATCTTGTGAGTGTCTTTCTGTGGAAGATGTGATTGATGAATATTGAGTTTGTTGTAGAGGAATATATAATTGTTAAATTACTGTTGTTGAATTGTGTGTTGTGTAAATTGTGAATTGTTAAATTGGGTTGGTCGTATGTAGGTTGTAGTTGTGGAAGTTCAGTTGGGATGTAAGGAGTATGTAACACCCCAAAAAAAAATTGAGCTAAGACTTGAACCATACTTCGTAGTGAGTAAGCCTTTGCCAAGGAATTTAAAATTTCTTAAGTATTAAGATCAATAGATGTAGCACCTTGAGTTCCAAAAAGAGCTAAATTGGAAATAGGAAAATCTGAAATTTGGAGAGTAAAATTAAATATGATTTTTAGGTCAACTTCAAACGACCATAACTCCTACTACATGATGAGTTAGGTGTGCTACCAAGTTTGACTTATCTTTCCAACGACACCAAGTTTGTTAAGTTTCGAGTTCGGATGAGCAAGATATGGCCTTTTGAAATTAGGTTGTCTAGTTAGGGAAAGTTAGCCGGAAATAGTGAGAGGCATTTTAGTCTTTTTCTTATCCAATCAGATTTAATTCGTTTTTAATAATATTTTTAGGGGCTAATCCTATTTGGTTCAGTTTTATAATCCTAATATACGCCTAGAGTTTTACTTGAGAGTTCAATAAGAGAAAAAAAAAAGAGAAAAGAGGAAAGGATGAAGGCGTGCGTCAACGTTCATGAGTTTAGTAGCGGATTTTCGCTATTGGTTTAATACCTAAAAGGTATGTAAGCTTCCATAGTGTTGATTTAGTTCACCCACACACCAATTATATTATTTTCAGCAAAATTTCATTCTTGAAGTTGAAAGATTTGAGTTCTTGATAGGTGTTCTTGTAGTTCATTCTAAATCTTGTTGTGTTGGGGTTTTGATGATTTCTTGAGATGAAATTGATTAATTTGAGTGTTGTTTTCGGTAGATTGGACTGTTATTAAGTTAAGTAATCGTATTCAAGTGATTGGGGAAGAAACAGTTCGATTCTAGGCAAAATAGGGTGAGAAAACAAGTTACAAAATTGCTGGATTTTCTGGGTTGGGGCATGGCGCGATGCGCCTGCCAGAGCACCCCAAACCCTCCTCTAAACTTTAAGAGTTGGCGCCCCACGCCACCCATAGTGCCAAGGTCGCCTGCCCTATCAAGTTTTTCTTTCGTTGCTCTGTTTGAGTTCGTTTAAAGTGCACCTTAACTCCCTTTCGATTCTAACTACTCTAAGCTATTTCTAAGCACCTAACATCATTCCTAACATGATCATAACCTTGAATTAATAATTCAAATTCAAGGTAGAGTTGAGAATTAACTTTGGAGAATTCTTTTGAACATTCTAAAAAAAATTTGGATCATTTTATGGAGTATTCTACAACTTTTAATAACTTGTTTCAAAACTCGAGCAAGTGAGCATGAGAGTGAGGATAATGTATTCATGATTTTACACTATCAAATAGATCTTTCATATCATGAACCATAACTCTTGAATTGATAATTCACATTCAAGAGAGAGTTAAGAGTAGAGTTCAAGAAAGCTTTTGAGTTCATCAATAGTGAATCGTTTGAGGTAAACTATCGATTTGAACTAAGGTTTAAGTTAGTAAGTATGAGAATGAGAAGAGTCGTATACATGAGTTCCTTTATTAATATTTTGACCCTTGAGTCTAATTGTTCATGTCCATAACTTTCGCATGAATTTTATAAATTGAGTATCATTGAAACGAGTAGTATCTCTAAGTTCTAAGTATTGAGTTCTTATTACTATTGAGATTATATTCCTTATAATGGGACTATTACATGTTACCCATGAAGTCCTGGAGTTCAGTATTTCATGCTCATAATTTTGCATGAACCCTATAAGTTGAACAATCTTTAGACAAGAAGTGTCTTCTTTGAGTCCTTGAGTTGAGTAGTTCATGCTCATGATGCCTCATGAACCCTCTAAGTTGAACATCATAAAATCATCCATAAACATTAGATCACGAACCGTGAATCCATAATTAAATTCAAATAAAGTTAAGATCAAAGTCAAGAGAAGTTAAGAGTCAAGTCTAGAAGCTAAGAGCAAGTAAAGTTATTACACCTCGTAAATCCAAGGACCTAGGCTACACGCTCACCTAGTGTCTAAGGCTTTAAAACAGTTTTCTCAGACCTAAATGAAGGTAATAAACTTGATTTAGATGTATTAGAGCCTAAACGTCAAGGGACGACCATGACATCCGAAAACTAGCGAAATTGAACTAGTAGACGTCCTCATGTCTTGTGAAGGTTTAGGAGTGTCGTATGAAGTCTAAAACTTGTAAAAATACTTTAAATAGGTAAAATAATTTTTACATGGGCAAAGCTTCCAGTAACAACCCCCTAAGGACCACCCTAGGGGTCCTTGAAGAGGGCCCAAGCATTGGCAAGGAGGCTGCCAAAACAGCCTACTAAAATAGCCCCGATTTGAGGCTGTCTGCGCGTCGCAAGGACAGAATTAAATGGAAAAAAAATCCCTCGCGATGCAGGGTTGTCACAAACCTCTCTGCCTCAAATCAGATTCCAGAAAAAAGATTTGGAGGTGCCCCCGCGATGCGCAGCCATGTCCCAGATTTGATTGCGTCATTTTTAAGTCAAGTTGACTTCACAAAAAGACCCAATAAAGTGAGGGGTACTTCGGGTAATTTAGGGGATGGATATATATATATTGATTTTAGGTCATTTTTAATTCATTACTACCCACCCAAATCAAATCCCTAAATGAAATTAAAATCATTTACTTCTCTAGTTTCTCTCACTACTCCATAGATCCCCATTGAAGAACAAGACCAAGCTTTCTCTAGGGCTTCAAAATCAAGACTTTCATTGACCACTCTTGAAGTATTCTCAAGGTATGGAGGCTATTCACTCTTGGGACCCCTTTTCTCACGAGGTTCTTCAAATTTTTGATTTTAATATTCATCAAAAAACTTGTTTTCATTCAATTTCGTGGGTCTACTTTCTAGGTAGAATTATGTAGTCTTAATTAGATTATTATTGATGATTTATGTGTGTTTATATGTGGATTTATGTATCCCCTAAAGCATTTATCTAAATCTTTGCAAATACCCAGAATCCTCTTCTTCTCCTAACTCTGACTTGTGATATAAGTTGGTTTATGATCGACGGAGATATAATTGAAGTATTCTTGGATAGCTTACTATTATATGGTGATGATGAGTGAATTGTTGGTTAAAGGGTAAGATCTTGGATGAGATTCTTGAAAACCAATGGTAAGACTTTCAAGATTATGAATACTTTACTTCAATCATGTTGGTCTATTCTTGATGTTGTTGTTCAATTGAAGTATGAATATGTGAGTATGATAGGAATATGATGAGATTATGAATATGATAGCATGT
This sequence comes from Solanum lycopersicum, assembly GCF_036512215.1. Lineage (NCBI taxonomy): Eukaryota > Viridiplantae > Streptophyta > Magnoliopsida > Solanales > Solanaceae > Solanum > Solanum lycopersicum. Next base: position 55,147,370 of record NC_090807.1, read on the forward strand.
TATGAATGTGATGAATTGTGAGAAGATTATAGGTATGTTATGATGAGGGATTGAAGGTGATTCCTATATGCATTTATTACCATGATTATGATGTAATATACTCACTTAATGTTAGGTTGTGATGAAAGCAATTTCTCATCTTATAACCTAGGAGCTATGATCATGTTATACAAGAGGTTAGTCTCCTAAGACCTATGATATAAACTGATGTTAAGAAAGACTCTAAGATATTTTAAAAAGGGAATATGTAGCTTAGCACCGAGTGAACTTGACAGTGAGAGGTGTTCCTTCCAATGAGGAAGGTAGGTTCACCAAGTGTCTCATGAGATGGAAACTACAATGCAAATTAGCATAAAGAGAGTTTCTACAAACAATTTCCTAGTTTCTTAACTATGTGCCCCCATAGGAAAACTAGCTAGTGGATCCACTAGACGCTATTATGACGTATATGTCCTACCTTGGCAAGTAGGATGCCCTCTTTTCAGTGTGAGGGTTGAAACCGAATTCCATGTTTAGCTCACATGGTCTATTGTTGGTTATGACAAACTTTTCCGAAAGTAAAATGAATGAATAAAGTAAAAAGATACCTAACGACTAGGATGACTTGAGAGGCGCACTAGTGTAAGTAAAGGGATGGGACTTTACCTATATATTGCACATGTGGACCTTGAAGGGATTCTTAGGATGGTTTTCTTTATACATATATGTTATGAATGAAATGCATAAATGTTGATTCTATATGATGTTGGTCTCATATGATGTTGAATAAACCTGCTGATTTGTGGGGGCTGAGAAATATCGGCAAGACCGGCACGTGGACCAATTAAAATTAATAAAAAAATATAATATAATACTAAATTTAATATTAAATCGTCCAAACTCAAAACAATCAGGTTAATATTTATATTTAGATATTTATACTTTTACTTGGAAAAAAATTTTTAATACATATTATAAAGATAATTTTATTTGTGAATTTGATTAATGAGTAGTAACAATAAGTGGAACTTACATAAATATACTACAAATAAAAAATATTTAATATTTATAGCAATAACAATTTTTTCACTTTATCACTTTTAGTACATTAATACACTATTAATTTATATTACAAAAAATAATTTATTATTCACATATAATACAAGTTTTATTGATGGATAATACATTTAACACACAACTTAATACACTTATAATACAATGTGTCAACTTCTTACCAAACAAGTGAGCTTACCCGGCAAGCCTATAGCTCACGTACTTATGAGTTGGGTCGATCATTTTCTGGTTCACATAAAAAATGGGCTAGCTCGGCCTGACCCATAAAATATCAAAGCCTGGATGGACAGATGGAGTGGGTCAGCCCATATTGACATCCCTAATTGGTCAAATACAAGTTTAAATATAATTCATAATAAGATATTATCAAACAAACATTTATAGAAAAATTATCATAAAATTGGTCAAATAAAAGTTTAAATATAATTTCTTATAAGATATGGTCAAATAAACATTTATAGAAAAATTGTTATTCTCATAATCTTTAAGCAAAAGCTAGTGCAATAAATAATTGAGCTCTTGACATATTAGCTAGAAATTTGTCATACACCAAACTCAATATTCTCCATTCTAGTTGATTGGCTCCTTTGTTAATTTAAAAAACAATGATATCTAGGTATAATATTGTTGGTGTATTTTTCCTTGTTTTGATCTCAATATTTGTTAATATTGAAGGTCGTAGTATCTCTAAATTCTTAACCCAAAAAACAAAAGTAACCGAATGGGCTGTCATAATTGTTGGCTCCGCTGGCTGGACTAATTATAGGCATCAGGTTATTATCCTAAATTGTTCCTTTTTTATATAATTTATATCGCGTAAAAAAATTATGATTCAATTCCTTGTAAACGTTAATTCATAGTCTTGACGATGGATAAATGACATTATTGGTTTGATTGTCATACGACAATGTGAATGTTTGACGATTTATTTGTGGTGACTGGAGTGGTTTAATAATATCTTCATCAACATCTGTCAACTTGTTGTATTTTGTGGATCATGTAGCTATTATTGATTGTTTAAGGGTTAGACAGGTCTTGAGATGATTGAATTAGATTGTCCTACAACTACTGCTTAAAGATGAGTCACATTGAAACAGAAAAAAAAAAACAAAATCAAGAATTCCACAAAAATTTGAAGTTCAAAAATCCGACTATAAGTGATTTGATTTGATTTATAAATATAAAAATCTGACATTTTGATTTGACTTGAAATTTTAAATCTTTTTGGCATTAGAAAGATATTCCCTCTATCCCTATTTACTTGTCCATATTTTCTTTTATATTTGTCCCTGTTTACTTGTCCATTTTAACAAATCAAGAAAGAACAACAATTCTTTTCCTAAAATGCCCTTATTTAATTCTAGAAAATTTCCAATACCACTAAGTTGTAATGTATGCTTTTTGAAATCAGAAAATACATTTATTATACTTGGGAAGTTGCATAATTTTTTAAGTTAAAGGTGAAATTGTAGCTAACCTATGATAATAATTGGTGTCTTAATATGTGTGTCACATCTAAAGTGGATAATTAAATAAGGACAGAGGGAGTATCAAACTACTACCAACTTAAAGTCGTAAATTCTGTTATTTTCCAACATTTTGTATTTACTAGATATATATTGAAGGAAGTCAGAGAAACTAATAAAGTCCAAGCATGTGCTAAGTACCTAGAAATTCTCATCCCCCCACCCCCAAACAAAAAAAAACAAGAAATGCGTTAATCAAAGTAAAAATGGAGAAATAAGAACTATGTACCTTTCAATTTAACAATTTTTTTTAATCCGTTGAAAAAAAGTTACCTTTCTACAAACGAAAATAATTTAATTTAAAAAAATACTCTTTGAATTTATTGTTAATAATGATTTATAGCCATATTCTACAAATTTTAATAATGTTGTTTTCTGTTTTAAACTTTGTGTTAATATAAATTGCAGGCGGCATATAAAAAAAATTGAGTGTAATATATTATTTCAGGCTAATGTGTGTCACACTTATCAAATACCGAAGATTGATGGTCTTAAGGATGAGAACATCATTGTATTCATAGACCTGGTGTCATCATCAATAACCCACATGGCCATGATGTTTACAAAGGTGTCCCTAAGGTTTGTTCTTTTTTGTTCATTTTCTTGGAAATTTTTCAAGATTATTCGAGTTTTTGTTAGCTTATGAGGGGTTTTGTTTTTGTTGAGGCAGGACTATGTAGGTGATGATGTTAACGCTAAAAACTTATTCAGTGTCATCCTTGCCAACAGAAGTGGTGTTGTTGGGAGAAGTGGTAAAGTTTTGAAGAGTGGTCAAATGACCATATCTTCATATACTATGCTGATCATGGTGCCCCTAGATTTATTTGTAAGTATCTTCCTTGCATTAATTTTGTTTACTCAACCAATACAAACCTTCTATCCCAATTTAAGTATCTTACTTTACTTTTTGGTCTATCGAGTTTCTTTTTATATTTAATAAGTTTTTCAATTTTGATATTCCATACGCAATTTTAACACCACAAGATCAAAAAGTTTTAAATTTCGTGACACTTAAATTGAAGCTTGCAATTTGTGATACTCTAAAACTGATTAGGATATGCATAACTATTTTCTTGTTTTTATTATTATCAACAATGCCAAGTGGAGAACTGATTTACGCAGATGAACTATTTGACGTGTTGAAAAAGAAGCATGCTTCAGGGACGTATGACAGACTAGTAACTTGCTTGCTTTCTTTCCCTTTGCGCGAATGTTTGATCAGTGAAATTTAAAGTCTGTATTTTATGTTGGATGATATTCAGGTGATTGACCTAGAAGTCTGTGAGTCTGGAAGCATGTTTGATGGTATTCCCCCCAAAGGACTTAATATCTATGCCATGACTGCATCTAAACCTGATGAAGACAGTTTTGGCACATAGTGTGGCAATGGTACTCCTCATAATCCGTGCTTTGGTCAGTGTTCACCTCCCGAGTTTAAGGGTATTTGCTTGGGAGACTTGTACAGTGTTGCCTGGATGGAAGATAGATATAAACAATTTTTATAACCTCCATTCTCGTAGTCCACATTGTTAGAAAGGAGTATAGATTCTTGTATTTTGTTTCTATAATTTACACTTGGAAATGACGTATTACGTCAAACTAATAATTATTGTCTGCACCTATGAACAGTGATGTACAAGATCGAAAAACTAACACCTTGCATGGGCAGTATAGTCGAGTTAGAGTTTATATTGTTAAGCTTTAAGCAATTTGTTTGGGCAATACTATGCTTTCTTTTCTTCAATTTTAATGGAAGAGTTATGATTTCATTTTGTCACTTAGGTTGCAAAAAGAACAGCAGCCAACTTAACATATCGTAACTATGGCTCCCATGTCCATAAATATGGTGATAAAGTGGTGGTTTTTGATCCTCTTGCCGCGTATATGGGTGAAACTTCCAAAAATCACAGTCATAACTCTCTGGATGCAAAGCCATTCTCGACATCATCATCAAGGAATGTGGATCAGTGCAGTACTGAACTTTTCTATTTGTTCACCAAAGTAAGTTCCTGCCACTTTTTGATGGAGATTTCATTTTCCTACACATGATTTCAGTATTATTCTTCCTTAATGTTTGCAGTACAAAAATGCTCCTGAAGGCTCCGATGAGAAATATGACGCTCTTGTGAAACTAAATGAAGTTATGTAACAGAAAAGTCAAGTGGACAGCAATGTAAAACATCTAGGGGAGCTTCTTTTAGGTGTTGAAAAAGGTAATGAGGTACTACATACCGTTCGATCTGCTGAACAACCACTTGTTGACAACTGGGACTGCCTCAAGTCTTATGTAAGTATTTAACTTGGCAAAAAGGGTATTTTTTGTGGTATTTCAGTTCATCTTTTTTTGGTGTTTTTGTTCTTTTGATGAGAATATGACTACTATAATAGGTGAAGATATTTGAGGCACATTGTGGAAGATTAACAGCTTATGGAAGGAAACACGTACGTGGCATCGCCAGCATCTGCAATGCTGGGATTACGAGTGAGAAGATGGCTGCTATGTCTGCACAAGCATTTTCAACTTAGTAGAGAATACTCTTGGCAGTTGTCAGTTGGCATTATTTGCCAGTTTGTGTTATAGCTGCAATGTTTCCTCTTTTAGTTGACAGCTACATTCTGTTTAGAAGTAGATCTTTCCCCAGTATTCATGTACTAAAGCTTTAATTTCTCAATAATAATGTCTTCTTAACTTTTTTATGCATTTACCAAGTCTTGTTCAGTTTCTTCCAAGCTCGATTTTGTCTGACAATTGGAAAATGATGAAGCTTTTAGCATTTACCACATGCATAAGTAGATCCCACCAACTCATTAAGCATGTAGAACATATAGATGCAAAAAGAAGTGTGGGGAGAATTGGACAAACATATAGATGAAAGAAAGTTTGTTCAGGTAGAACTTTTTGCATAGTAATGAGTTATTTACAATGATCACCAACTATAACAATATTTACAATAAGAAATGTTCATCTAGTACATTTCCACTCAATATTGATGTGCTTCTAAACTGTATTTACAAGGAAGCAATTACACTAGCAAACAACCATATCAATCTTCATACTGATAATTACGGATAATTTTGGTAGCATCTAGGCGTGCATATTTCGCATTACATGCCAATCATGCACTAAAACCCCTGTGGAGGGAACTCCAGGTATAGGATGGAACACTGGGACAAGCTTGTGCCGATGCCTCCACCATCTGCTCCATTTTAATTCCAGCGTTGCATATGTTAGCAACAGAGCGCATATGTTTCATTCCATACTGAGATAACGATCCACAATGTGTTTCAAATGTTCTTACCTGTACAACACAGGAATTGCCGATGAATATAAATGCCATGAAATCATTCAAACTAACAATAGATCCAATACCAATGTTCTGTGCCTAATACCCCATACAAGCTTATACGAGAATAAACTTTTTTCCTACCCACCAGAAAATTCAAAAGATTTTGATGAAAATGGGATTGGTGTACTTACATAAGATTTAAGACAGTCCCAATTGTCAACAAGCGGCTGACCAGCAGGGCGGACACTAGTCAGCACCTCTGGACCTTTTTTAATTCCAAACAAAAGCTTACCGACAAGGGCTATGCTGTTATCTAAGTGCATTCTATGTGATATTGCTTCATTTAAGCGTTTCTGAGCCTCAGTTTTGCTAACAGAGCCTTCAGGAGCCTTGTGGAACTGCCAGTTTAGACAAACAGAACATAAATCAGAAGATATCACATGGTGAAGAACATCAGATACAAAATATCACTCAATACACATCCCTCAAATTCAGGTATCAACTAAATTACTCATTGGCACCTAATGGTGCAAACGTATATTACTTCTTTCGTCCTTGGGATACTTACTAACTTGTATCCCAAATGTGCTTCATAAATCAAAACTTTTATTTCCTGCCGTTTCATATGTTTAGGTAAACTACTTCTTTCATCCTTGGATACTAACTTGTATCATAAAAACACATATAAACTTGGAGCATACCTTGTACCAGAAATGCACAAGATCTGCATCACGCTGGTTTACAGCCTTTGATACTCGCAAGGAATTGTCATCCATAAAAGTAGAATTATCATTTGCAGGATCGGTACCCATATATAGGAATACAGCATCCTTGCTGAGATGTACATCACCATATTGCATGACATGCGAACCATAGGCAGGATTCCCACTGGCAGTTCTCTCTTTGACCTGCATAACCAGGAATTAGAGCTGATGCCTTGTACACAATTCTCAAACGGCATCATAAAAAAGAAGTGCATTGCAGAAATAATGCACATCGACTATTTGCAGTAATAGCTACATAAATATAAAATGGCATTTTTACTTCCTCCCTTTACCCCTTCTCCCACTATGCACAACTGAAAGATATTGGCGTCGCTTTCTAAGTTCTTTTTATTACTATTACATTTTACTTTTCTAACGAGTCATCAATTCTATTATAGATTATCCCAATTCTTCATGTCCATAAGCTCTTACCAGGTGATATTGCTGCTTCAAACTTTCAGTCCGCAGGTTGTGTCTTTCACTGCTCAGATACAAATAACAGAGTCAACAAAAATTAAGCTGTTGAAATCCATTAAATAATTTCACAAGCAGATTTACAGTAATGATAACTATGCCTGAATCTCAACTGGTAAAGGTAGCTAAGTGGCATATTTAATAATTGCATTATGAAAAAAGTTGAACGTAAAGGAATAACAAATGGAAGGAAATCCTCATATAACAAGCCCAAGCTCGCATTGGCAACTCACAAACTCTCAAGTATTAACTTGTGAGTTATATGATCTCTGGTGTAGAATCACAGAATGTATTCAATTTCTATGGCAAAAAATACTTATAGGACTCAATAAACTAATGTTTTTCATAGTTGTCTGCTGATACAGACGTTGTTTAAACATTGAGAATATCTTTAATTTCGATTGCCATGATATTTATAAGACTGGCAAACTTATGATTCCAAACATAGACAACCAAGAAGCCAACACATTAGACAAACATCATAGTCAAAATTCATCGTGAACTCATATTTCCTACAGTTTTTCACATGGAATTTATATAACGCAGAAAAACCGCATGTACCTGTCCTCCATCCAGGAAATACTATACAAGTCACCCAGGCAGGTGTCATATTCGATAGGAGGACTAGGGTACTCCCCTGGGCAATAGGTTCCCCAGCTGCTCTCATCAGCATTTGATGCTGTTGTGGCATAGATGTTTAAACCTTCAGGAAGAAGACCCTCAAACATACTTCCAGACTCACAAGCTTCAAGGTAAAATACCTGTAAATAGAGAACAATAAATAACTCATAGAATGGAAAAGGGACTCAAACAACCTATAGCAGCACAAGTCTGCAGGAAATATTAAAGCTCAGCTCACCAAGCTTTTGTATGTTCCCGAAGCATGCTTCATTTTCAGAGCATCAATCAGATCATTTGCATAGAGGTAAGGATTGGTAGGCATTCCTAGAAGACATGACACTATTATTAGTATATGAAGTGAAGGAACTATAAATTATTCTTCATGCAATTTAAAAAGCCCATCAAATGCAAAATATAATTGACACAGCAAGCCTTCAACACTTTGATCCAACAAAACATGTCCTGTCTCATTATATTCATCCCCAGAATAACCAACTCACCCATGATCCAAACAAATGATAGAACTTCACATACAACAGTGATTGCTCAAAACTTGAAAGATCAAAAGAGAAGATTGTTCATAAGAGACATAATAAAACCATTAAAATGAGACAGATTCTGAATTAACTTAGCTAGTGATTTCTTGTGGAGTATAGCAGCCTATATCATAATCAAAAAATTCAAACATGTTATTGTTAATTAGGATGGCATATTAACCTTGGGAATACTGTTTAACAATTAAAATGAATAGGTTCCGCTCGAGGAAGGTATATGCTTGTAGATAGTAATTGTGAATCCTAGAAAAATAATGTCTATGATAAAATCAAGAAACTACTAATTGCCCTATTGACACAATTAGTAAGTCGAGTGCCCTTTTTTTCAATACCAATAGGATTTTCCCAAACTTTTTCCGTGCAAACAGAATTTTGAAGAACTGTTGATATTCAACAGATAACAGTTAGATGCATAACCAATTTACGTCCTGTTTGTCTAAAAGAACAAGAACCAGTAAACATCATTTTCTAGCACTATAAAAACATCATTACTAAATATGGGCATAGAGGATACATGAACAGAAAAGGATCAAGTATAATGAAGCTACTCACCAAGCACTCCAGCACCTCCATGATCACTATAAAAGATGAAGATATGATCATTTGGACCACTATCTACAACCTTTCCACTGCCTCCGGTAAGTGCAGTTTTGTTCCCAAGGAGAGCAGCAAGAAAGTTGTCAACAGTAACATCATCCCCCGTGTAATCCTGCCTCAAGAGACAATATCAGAAACTGTTATTACTAGGTAAATGTAAAACAGTAACATCATCCCCCATGTAATCCTGCCTCAAGAGACAATATCAGAAACAGTTTTACTTATTACTAGGTAAATGTAAAATTTACGGAAACAAACTTACCTTAGGTACTCCGTTGTAAACATCCTCACCATGAGGGCTATTAATGATAACTCCTTGCCTTGGGTTCTCTTCATTGTTTGCAATGTCATCATACATGAACACAACAATGTTCTCATCTTTGAGACCACCCTTCTTCAACAGTTGATATGCATGACATATATCAGCCTGAGTCAAGGATAGCAGGACATATTAACAATCTATAAATAACCATGTGGATTCCCATAATCAAGAGAAGTTTTTTTTTTCTAGCCAATCTCGAATTCAATTTATTAAAACAACGAAAAGGAATGATCCATACATATGTAACCAACTAGTTAGAATCAACACCTAGCCTTTCTTGATATGTTAAACATTATGTCCAGTATTTGCAGTAGTACTTTAATACGGTTAGATATTATTATGTCCGCGCACATCTAACATATATATTGGCAAGGTCACACAAGTAAAAGACCTTGCAACTCAGAAACAAGAAAAGAACCCCTAAGTTACACCACAGAATAGTATTACATCAACTAACACCAGTGGCAGGATACCCCACACCAGCTTTCTTGAAACTGGTCCTTACTAAAATGAGTATATCATATCGAGACAAATATACTAATGGATAATATGCACTGTCGTGGTTAGCCCCACAATTAACATCCCCCACTAACATGTTATAATTAACCCAAATAAGGAAAAGGTTACACAACAGCAAAGTGATTCATTGATTATAAATTAAGAATTAGCAAGTTTGACTCTTATGCCTGTCATCAATAGTAACCTAGCTCTTACCATATCCAAACTAATATTTGGATGACACACGTTTAAGCTCTATCAAGCACCGTACAGTTAAGTCACAATCTTTATACCCTCCAAAGTCCAGAAACAACAAATGTTTACTCTAGCGTAATTTTTCAAAAGGGATTCATTAAAATCCTTCACAAAAGATAGTTAAGTCCCTCTAGCTTTATACTTCTTCGGTTTCAAAAAGAATGAGCTCTTTTTTTAGTCCGGTTCTAAAAGAATGACCTTTTTTTTTGTAATAACTTTTCATATGTCATGTTGAAGGCTTTTTTTTTTTTGTAACAACTTTCTATGTACTATGTTTAAGGCCACAAGATTAAAAAATAATTTTGTACATTTGACATAATTTTAATTTAACACTACAGGATCAAAAGTCATTTTTTATTTTTTAAATTCCAAATCAGTTAAACTACTATTCTTCGTGAAACGGAGTAAGTGATAAATTTTTCTCCATAGGTTTGACAAATCCATATCAAAAGTGTTGTTCTTCCTTAAACAGAGGTTGGTGGAAATTCAGACTAGTCAAATTTCAATTTTATTTCAAAAAAAAAATCCATATCAAATGACAAGAAATGGTGACATATTTAAGTATATATTATATAGTTTCTTATTAGCTCACAAAAGCATATACTAAAGTCAATGGAAGCTGTAATAAACTATACAGTAGCTCCGTTCCCACTAATTTGACACTTGAACCACTCATCATAAGGGTGAAAAAACATTAAACATATATTCAATCAACTTATATTAACCTCCATCAACCATCACAAACAAACAAAAAAAACGCTTCAAAAGTAAAATATTTAAAGTAAAAAAAAAACAATAGCAAATAAATCGTATAATCACCTGGTGACGGTAATTCCAATAACCGTTTGATCCGGCAAGCAAAATAGCCCATCTAGTACCGACGGAGTCGATCTCATCGGCATCGAAGAATCTAGAACCTTCAGACGGAAGTTTCAAAAAATTACGGCTCTCGGAAACGGAGACGTTTAACGAGAGCGCAATCAGGAACAAAACTCCGGCGACGGAACGATTCATTATCCGAGCTCCGATAATACAATTAAAAAAACAAGAGTGTTGTTATTATAGAAAAGGTTCTGTAATGAATATGTAAACATTTATAGAGATGAAAGAATATTCATGTGATATACGTGGACGGCTAAGATTCAATAGTTAACTGAGATGATGATTCCCACTAAGTGGACCAATACATGATTTTTTTAATTTTTGAAGCTTCTTACGTAGCTGCTGATATAGCCTCTCCTTTGCTATTTCTCTTTTCATTAATATTCCGTCTTAATTTGTGTGGCTTATTTTTATATATATTAAATTTTATAATAATTATTTTATTTTTAATTAAATAATTTATAATTATATAAATTTTTATTTAAAAATTTTTTATATCAAATTAAATTAACTCCTATAAAATGGAATAGTCCTTAATTACCTAAAGTCTTTTTCATTGATAGAATCTGGACGGTTTCGGGGGATATAAATTTTTCTTTTTTGGTGATTTGAATTTACAATCATGAGATTAAAATTATTTAGTATATCTGATTATAATTGGTTCCCCTTTTTTGCACAATAGCAGTTAAGCCGTATTGGATAAAGTTGAAAAATTATTGAAAGTTACTAAAAGTGTCTCAATATTTTTTTAACAGTCTTAATAGAGATGCAAAAGTTAATAGCAAAACATAATATATTATCACAAAGTTATTCTTAAAAAAAAAAATACTATAATTGTTGATCCAACTTAAGTTCAATAAAAAAAATAAAATTGAACATGGATAGTAGCATACTACTGTACTTTTAAATATTGAACATAGTTAATATTATTAATAACTATACTATTTATTTATATTTCGTGAATATTTCGTCATTTTTTTGAAGTATCACAAAAATATTTAGATATAAATAATGAGTTATTTTATAAAATATAAATTTATTAGTGAAGTAGTATATTTAAAATCTATAAATCGTCATATGAAATCTACAAATTAAGTTTATTTTCGAAAAAGAAAAAATAAATTTTATCTCATAATTTTTACGAGATGAAATTCCTGGATTTTAGCTTCCTTTATTTATTTATTATTTATGTTGCGGTTAAATATAGTCACCCAACTCGTAGAAGCTGATAAAATATAAGAAACTTCTGCAAAGAGACGTATACATCATTTTCATACATTTCATCATTATTATTGCAGTAGGGTATCAATAATAATAATCATAATAAAAATATCAAGAATCTTTACAAATAGTATAAATTTGTCTTTTGTGCAATCATCATCCAATCTTACCTCCTTCCTCGATGGAGAAAAGGAAGAGACTTAATATTTAATATTGCATTGGTTTCCAATACGAAATTGTTAGATTAAAAATTAAGAAATTTTAAAAGAATATCTATGTTATTTTGGTTATATTTTTGCTTTTGTATGAAAAAGAGAAATTTGCCTAATCGCACTTTTATTTTAATCTTATATATTCTGATATCTTTCGTCACATAAATTAATCTAAAACATTACTTTACAAGCTAATAACAGATTGAGCTAAAATTGCAAAAAATAACAATAATAATTTGGAAAAGAATCTAAAACAAAAAAAGAAAACTTTTTATGTTTAGTTAAAATAAAACTGATATGTCATAAAAACAGAGTATAAAAAAAAATCCTTAGCAACTTAATTAATTGATTGTGTGGTCTATCATTTTTATTTTGTTGGTAAGATTCGTTTTTTTTTTTTTAATTCTCTCATACAATTTTCCTTTTTCTATTCCTAGAAATATTTTTTTAAAAAATTAATGATAGTAAAAAAGTGACGTGTACAATCAATTTTGTCGGTATGTAAGATCTACAATAGTATAAAGCAATACTTCTTCCGCTTAAAAAATTTTTAAATTTTGTGATTTTAAATTAAAATTATGTTAAATATGTCAAAATGTCTTTTAATTTTGTGGTCTGGAACATGAAAATCTCTATAAGTTAATACTCAATAAATTAATAATTTCTCTAAAATAATATTTTCCTCCGATCCCAACTTGGGCCAATGGAAAAAATCACCAATTTCGATAAGATAATAAGATAATATATTTTCATAAGACCCATATATAAATATATGGTCCCATTAATATCATAAATTAACAATTCTTTAAAGTAACAAATATATCTAAGACAATTTAGTGAAATATGATTATATTGTGTTTTGGTTCTTCTTAAAATTTAAATATAGTTGAAGCTCGTCTCTAACTTTTCTTATTGCATCCAAGAGTTTTGTTGTCTTTTTGAACCGCACCATAAAATTGTGAAGAGTTCTAGATGTTTTCGTACGAGTATTTGATTCAAAAGGTACATTATCATCTTCAAATTCATTATCAACATTGCTTTTTTCTATAGTATTCACAATTTCTTCTAAACTTTAGACCTCTGAACAGGTTATTGATATCCATTTTACTATAATAACCGAGATCATTAATCATGACTCAAGTTCATGAATGACGTTTTCACAAATAGGTTCATTCAAATTTTCTGAGATTACATCTCCCGAACGATTTTTAGTATTAAAAACAATTTGCTATTGTCTCTTGCTGATCATTTGTTGTTCAAACAGGAATTACATCGTTGGTAGCATCCAAAACATTGATCTTTGTTGGATCATTTTGTCTCACTCCATAGTCTTCTAATATCCTACGATAAATTATGTTCGATAATACATATTAAAAGATCTTTATTATCACAAAATCGCAATTTAGTTGAAGTTAATATGATACAATGATTTGTGTATTCTTGTACTTTATGTATGATATACTTTTATGTGAAATCTACAAATATGATATATAAATTAGTAAGATATAATAATTTTGAGATAATCAAAATTAACCTTCATCAAATCTCAAACTATTCTTTAAATTAATAAATATTAATTTATAAATTAAATAATATCTCAATAAAATAATAAAATTTCATAATCCCATCTATATTAATTTATAAAAATTTTACCGTATATCAAATAAAAATTAAAAAATTGAAGTATTACAAAAAAAAAAAAAAAGATAAGAGTCATTTTCTTGAAACACAATGAAACAAGGACTTTTTTAAAAAACGTTAAAAGTAATTATTATAAAATTAACATATTCTCCTTTTTATATTTAGCAGTTAGTGTACTCTTGGGCCAGATGCCTAAATTTAACCTGGAAAAGTTACATAAATATACTATAATAAAAAAATATTTACTATTTATAATAATAATAATATTTTTTTATTTAATCACTTTTAATTCATTTATAATACAAGTTTAATACATATTATTAAAGAATAATTTATTATTTACATATAATACAAATTTTAATGATAAATAATACATTTATCACATATTTTAATATACTTATAATACAATGTGACAATTTTTTTATCAAACAAACATAATATATTTCAAAAACAATTATAATTCATATATATTGCATATATAATTCACTTTAAATACATATTACAGATTTAATAAAACATTAATATAAATGATAATAAATAAAAGATATCGCTAAAATCAATAATTATTTTTTAAAAAAACATTAATTTATGCATTTTTTCCTTTAACGTTTTAGTTAAGTATCTTCTTTATTCTAGTGAAAAACAAAGTCATCAAGGATTAAGCAACAATAACCAATAAAATTATGTTTATATTATATTTATTATATATGCTTCATTTCTGTTGATATCATAAATTTTAAAGTTATGTAACAAGTCAAAAAGAGGAATTAAAAAAAAGGTGATATTATACTGTAACTGAATAAATATTCATTTTTTCCTTTTTACCTCTTTCATACCTTCCTTCCAAACCAAGTTTTTATTCTTTCCCTTTTTCTACCCCAAAGAAAAAGATACCTAAGATGATTATAAATTGAAAATAAATATAATAAGTAGGTATAATAGTAGAAAGATAAAAACAATTAAAGTGAAGGATCAAAGCAAAGACAAGCTAATATATTCACTTTGTCGTGAATAAGAGCGAAACTAGAAATACATATATGAATTCAGTTAATTTAAACAGTGTATTTATATTAAAAAATTCATTAAATAGGTATAAATATTAAGTTTAATGACATTTTTAAATTCGAAAAGCATATAATACAAAATTTGATTTCGCCTTTATTATGAATTTATGTCATTTTCTTCATTTCTTTTACCTTATTCACGTGAAACAATTATCACATAGCGTAAGATGTTTGAGGGTAAAGATACCATTTCACGGCGTAAATAGCGTTTCAAAGCAAATGGGAGTTTTAAAACAGCAAATTAAGCGGTTAAGCAAATTTATACTATTTAATTATTCATCATAGTTATAATTTGCTATAATTATCATTCACGATTAACATTATACATTAATTACATGAGCTCACTTCGAATTTGTATAATTAGTCACATTTATATAGTATAATTCGCCAAAATATACAAATACATATGTATAATATACAATTATCTAATCGATATGCATATACAATTCGCCTCTCTCCCACTCTTTGCCCTCTCTCGCTCGCCTCTCCTCCCTCTCCCAATCTCGACGTCTGTCTCCTCTCTCTCCCAATCTCGCTTTCCATATATACAAATGCATATGTATTATATATAATTTATCTATCCGATATACATATAAAATTCACATCTCTGTCACACTCTGCTCTCTCTCGCCCGCCTCTCTCCTCCTTCTCCCAATCTCACTTGTCATATATACAGATACATATGTAGAACATACAATTATCTAACCGATATACATATACAATTCACTTTTCTCCCACTTTTTGCTCCCTCTCTCTCCTCCAATATCGTTCGCCTCTCTCCTCCCTATAACATGTAGCGACGAATTGTAATTATCAAATTATAACTATAAAAGTAATTAGACTATTTTTGAGTGAAAATACATGTTCTGAGTTACTCATATTCATTAAAGATGTATTCGGTTATAAAAAATATTTTTCATAGAAAATAATGAGTTTTTTTTTTTTTTTTTAGTTTTTGATAATCAAGCAAAGCAAAAATAGTTAATTCAAAAGTATTTATTCCTAATCTAGCAAAATATTATGGACTGGGGTTGGAGTGTTGGACAATGGGAAAGAGAGAATAAACTTTGAATGTTATTTATGTAAGAAAATTTATCAATATCAGTCATTATTTAAATTAATTTACTAAAGTAATAGTTTTAGAGTAAACATATTTGAGACTAGTAAATTATCTATTTTTTTATTCAAAGAAAATCTATGGCATAAACACATACTTAAAATGTTACTGTTAAGTACGTGATATTGATTCAAATAGTTAGAAATATGTTTTAATAGTTAGAAATATGTTTTAATGCTAAAACATTACTGACAACAACATTACTAAGTGGTATGAATTAAAAAAAAAGTTAGTTTGATTTTTTCTTGTTTCTCGTTTTTTGATTTCAAATTAAATTTGAAACATAGTGATTTGGATAAAAATAATATTTCATTTGCAGTTTCTTTTTATATGACTTTGTTATGTAAAACTAACTCGATGATTAATGTTGTAGCAAGATTAACTAGCTCAGAGTAAATATTATTGGTTTAAAGTTGACATGTTTAATTTGAAAAAATAAACGTAACACATATATATCTTGTTTGGTTGAAAAACAATTAAATTTATTATAAATTTGATAAACTAGTTAGTATACTAGCACTACAAGATAGAATTTCATATTGACACAAAATAAATTATACAGCATCGGTACACACAATTTTAATTTTTCTCAATATAAATTTTCCATTTCAAATCAATATTTTGAGGTCAATAATAGTAAATAAATTTTAATTTCTCTCATTATAAATAATTTTAGTTCACTATATAACATATATATTTTCTTAATTGATGACCTAAATTCATGTAACGGTTGATGGTTGCTTAGCTTGTTTTTGAGAAAAAGACTAGTCTTGTAACATACTTACAAGTGGATAAATATTCAAGAGGAGATAAGATTGTCAAAATTAAGTGGCATATAATTGCAACAAGATATTAAATATAATATTGTTGTACTTGTCATATATTTGAAGAAGGTTATTGGGTTGCAACTTGATTTTCCTTTGGTAAGATAATGACTGAAAACTGCTCCATTGATACCAAATGAAAAGAATCTAAAAATGTCATGTCTACACTATGTGTTTTCGTGTTAGAATCAACTTCGTGAGCATTATTATATAGTATGTCCATTGGAATCTTCAAGTGATGACAAATACCATCCTGATAGTTCGTTTGATTATAAATAAATTATTTTATTTTAAAAATTATTCTATTAGATATGTAAAATTAATTTATTTCAATCAAATATAAAATAAAATAATTCTATATTTTATCTTAAAATTATTATATCTTATACGTTACACGGGTATTAGTTTGCCAAGGAATTATTGCTTAGATGGACTTCAGTTTTTTTACTAAAAATAATATATTAAATGATCCCATGGGATAAGGTTACACAGAGAATATGTGGCTCTCTGTCTGTATTTATATTCAACTATTCATCATTAAAACACCTCTCATATACGTATGGTGTTTTGCAAAAGCTTGTTTCAATTTATGCAAATTAAATTTTGTAATTCTCCACTTTTATTTTATTTATGGAGATAGAGAAAAAGATTGGTGTAAAAATTAAAAATATCGTGGGGCTTAAGCTGTAATTTTGAGGGACAACTATTTACAAGAGTTATTTAAAGTAAAGTCACTTTATTATTTTTATCTTTCATTTCTATCTTTCCCTTAATAATAATATCTTATTAATTTTTTGATTAAATTTAAATTTACATCAAAAAATTTCACTCTCTTTATTTCATATTTCTTGGGCTGATTCATACTAAAATGAGAAAATTGTATATAATAGCAAACTATTAATTCAAATTAAATGTTATAAGTTATAACCATAATTTGATTTAATTGTACCCCATAACAAACTGTTACTGTTACTGTTTCACCTCTCTCCTAGCTCGCCACTTTTATTTTTCCCTCATCTCTCTCAACTTTTATACAATGCAAATGTATAAAATGTGTTTGTATTTGTATAAAACGAGAGAAAACTGTATATATACAATATTTTCGTTCTTCTCTCCCAGATTTAACTCGCCACTCTCCCAGATTTTGCTCGTCTCTCTCGCTTATAGAAACATAAAAGAAATGTAGAATCGCATTTCTGTTTGTATAAAAAGGGAGAAAATTATAGAAACACATGCAAATACATATATCTTTGTCATATACATTTATAATTATACAATATAAATATTCTCCTACTCAATTTTCTTTTGTGTTTTCTCTCTTTCTTGTTTTAAACAAACACAAATTATACGATTGATCTTTTTTATATGTATATCGAAACAAAAATAATATATATACAACTATTTTTTTTGTATATGTATATCGAAATATACGTATTTATGTTTGATTAAGTACAATTATTCAAATTATAGTTATATAATACAAATAAAATTTTTGTGTTTGTTATATATGAGAGTTGCTCAACTAAAGTAGTTGCTTCAATTTACTTGTCCATCTTATGAAATTAAGATGATTCTACTATATTTTTCTCTTTCTATAGTATTCCATATATATTATTTTTATTTTTTAAAATAAAAATCATAAAAGTTTGGTTTCTCAATATACGGATATTATATTTTTCTCTTTCTATAGTATTCCATATATATTATTTTTATTTTTTAAAATAAAAATCATAAAAGTTTGGTTTCTCTCCCGTTCTTATTGTTCTTCTTACTCCATCACGTCTTCAATTCTTCTTACTGCATCATCGTCTTTCTTCTTCTTAACCCAGCATCTGTTATTGATTTCTTTTTTTTCTTATTATTCCATCATCAGTTCTTCTTTTCTTCCTTTTTTTGTTTTGGTTAATTGTTCTATTACATCATAGTAATGGATCCGTTAATTAATAGAAGGATATATGATTCCGACGATGAAAATTGGAAAGAAAATAGAAAAAAGTCTTTGCATGATCATATGAATCTTCAGAAGGATTCAAACAAAGACTCTGGCGAAACATCAAAATCAAAGGTTGTCAAAATACAACAAAAAAAAAAAGAAAAAAGAAGCAGCAAACATTGTTGTCAGGCTTACATTGTTTTGGGTTTGTATTTTTATACTTATTTTAAAATTGTTGTTGAAATAAGAAAAAAAAAATTAAGGAATCCAATATGTATCAAAAAATTATGAAAATTATTATCATGTATCAGATAATAGGTTTAATACATAAGTACTAAGTGGATTATAATGTTTAGTCTATGATTTGATACATGAATTAGATGTGTATCAAGGGTTTTTGAATTTTTTTTATCATGTATCAGTGATTAATTTCAATAATTGCGCCATCAAGTGTGCTTGTTGATACATTTTGAATCGTGTGTATAGTGTTTTAGACGATGCATTGATACATGAAGTGTTTGCTGATACATTTTGAATCAGTGTGCTTGCTGATATATTTTGAATCCATCAAGTGTGTATAGTGTTTTAGATGATGCATTGATACATTTTGAATCCATCAAGTGTGCTTGCTGATACGTTTTGAATCAGTGTGTATAGTGTTTTAGACGATGCATTGATACATGAATTTGTTGTGTATCATAATGTTTTCTATGTATCATGCGGTTTTGAAAATTGTATTCAAAATAGATGATATAATCTTTGATTTTCAAAATTTGAAATTAATATTCAATTACGTGCTAATTTAATGTTGATTAATGATCCGTTACCGTAAATTAAGCTATTTTAGTTAACAAGTTTAAATGTACTGTTTTCCCCCCATTTTTTTCTTAACAGTTTAAATTTACCATGTATCATTTACCATGTATCACTAGAGTCTAAAGTATCACGGCACAAAAATTTTAAGGGATTTTTAGTAAATACTAAATTTGTCGGTACAGAGTGTAATTATTAAATTACACTATGGGATTCCTTAAATTTTTACAAAAGATAATACCTAACACCCAATTCTCTATTCTACTCTCTAAAAAGAATTTTTCTCTCTTTAATATTATATTATTATTTCTATTTCATTCTTATTTTCTTATTTCATATAGATCATTTATTTCTTTTCCCCAGTGATTACTTTATATAATTCTCATATGTGATAAAAAATTTATTTTTCAAACTTTATTTAATATGAATTATATTTTATTCTAAATTTTTAAATATCATAAGTTGCACAAAAATATTATAAAATACATCAATTAATGAACAAATTCGAATAAATGTAGAATATGATTACATAAACATTACATAAACACTCAATTTTTGAAATTATTACGTTGCTCCTATAAATGCTCTATTAATGCATTACGGAGTTCAAAATGAGCATTTTTGTCCTTGATTTTATTATGTATAGCTAAAAATTGTTCAAATCGGATATTTTCATCTATCACCATTTTTGTCGTTGCAGTTGGAGCCTCTACGACATCTTGAATCGGTGCATTAAGATCACGTCCTCAATTATCACGTTGTGTAGTATAATACATGTTGCACATTTTTCTCCAAAAATGCGAGGTCTTGCAATAATTGCAAAACTCCGAATACACGTTCCACATCTTTTCGACATGATTCTTGTTTCATCCCGTATTAATTATTATGTTATGTATTGTATTTTATCTTGTATTTAAATTATTATGTTATGTATTATATTGTCATTTGAATTTAAATTAAAATTTTCATCTTACCATTTTAATTTTGTGTATTCTTTATAAGGAAAATTACTAATAAAATAAAATTTTATTATTACTGAAAATTATTAAAAATATATTAACTGAAATTAAATTAATATATATTAGATAATATATTTTTTCAAATAGTATATTACATTTAAAAAGAACCATGAATATATATTATATATTTAATTAATAAAATTATATGTAAAATAATATGTTAATTGAAAAGTAACAAAAATAATAATAAAAAATATTAAAAAAGTAAAATAGAAAGTTTGAATAGTAGTTCTCCACTACTATTCACCTCTATATAAATAGAGCATAGAGAGCAATATGAAAAAGAATTGAAGAGGGCATTCTCTATTTTACTATTCAAATACAGAGAATTAGAAAATAAAATAGAGATGGACTAGAGATGGTCCAAAGAGAGTATGACATGTTTTTATCTGTGCTTAGAATAATTGTCTGTATGTATATATATGAACAAAAAATGTAATTATAAAGTAAAATCCCATACGTTTAGCCAATCTCAAACCATCTTTTTCAAAAGTTACACTCAAACACAAGGAATCAAGTGTGGTTGCTTTACTAATCAAGCAAAAGAGCTACTCCCTTTTAATTTAAGTAATTTAGGTTAATCAGGTAAAAATATTAAAAAGAATTATATAATTTGTATTTATAAACATATATATTATAATATGTGTAACTATAAATATCAGCATTTATTTTACAATAATAGATTGTATATATGCATAAATAATCTAACATGAAATTTTATTAATCAATTACTCTGATACGTGTAAGGGACAAAGCTACGTGCGGATCAGATAATTCACTTAAATCTTTTTTATCAAAAAATTATATTTTATATGTAAGATCAAATTTTGATTTTATAAGAAGCATAGCTGGATGATTTAGGAATACGAAGGAACTTGTTTTAATACTTTATATTATTCATTCATTTATTAAACCACATTATTTGTGGCCAGATGTGGGTCATAACTTGATTAAGAGTAAAAATTATCTTATTTTAATTGTCACTCTTGAGTACATGCCATGGGGTGATGGGAGGGTTGATTGTGTGTTTGAGTAAACTTGTAAACTAATCAAACTATATTATAAGCAAATTTAAACTTATTTACGACATTTATAAGTCATAAGTTGATCACCTCTAAGGCTCTAACGTAAGATATCATTTAATGCAAGCTTGTAACTAAAATTAGTTGATCATATTCTTGGATCTTATCCTACTTAATCTATTTTATATATAATTAGAAACACTTGGGAAAAAGACTACATCTTAATATGTGTTTATGATTTCCTTTTTTTTAATGCTTGAAATCTAATTCAGAGTGATGCTCATCGTATTCATCATAAAAAATTTAAACATTATTAGGTGAAAGTGAAAAATCTAAAAGCTCTATTATTGGGGTTTTCCAAAAGCTTGAAAAGTCACAAGTGAATTTTGTGATTTATTGATTATTTTTTTTTTGGATAAATTAATTGTTGGAGTTTCATTTGGAATTTGTTGGCAACATTTGGAAACTTCTGAAGAAACTTTGAGCTAATCGGTGATATTTTTTTTTATCAATATTGGGCTTAAATTTTTAGAAGACGAAAGTGAAGAGTAAACTGAAAGCTATTCAATGGAGAGAAGAAGAAGAAATTTCAGTATACTAAAATGAATGATTAGCTTTACAGATTGTACATACAAACATATTTATAGTGTGACTCTCACTAACTACTCTAGTTAATTCTAACTTAACTATAGTTGATTCATAACAACTTTCTAACTAACTTTGTGACATTATTATTTATCTTGTAACTAATTTTTAATAACCGCTACTATATTCAACACCCCTCCTCAAGCTAAAGGCTGAAATATGTTTTTTAAGCCTAGCTTGGACATTAAATATTCATGCGAAGCTTTCCATAAGCCTTTTGTAAATAAGTCTGCTAGTTGATCTTTGGTAGACACATGATGAGTCTTGATCAAAATAGCAGTTAATATCAAAGTTCTTAGTTCTTTCATGAAAAATAGAATTGGCTGCAATGTGTATAGCAGCCTTGCTATCACAGAACAAATCCACTGGTTGCTTAATATTGATTCCCAACTTCTTGTAAATGCCAATAAGTCAAGTTATTCCTGCCACAGTAGAAGCCATACTCTTGAACTCAGCTTGAGCTGAACTTCTAGCAACTGTGTCTTGTTTTTCAGATTTCTAGGTAGGGGTGAGTATAAATACCGAAATATCAAAAAATTGAACCGAACCGAAAAATTTCAGCTCTTCAATTTCGGTTCTTCGGTGTTTTGGTTCGGTGTCGGTTTTCTTTTTTCGAAACTTCGATTCTTCGGTTCGGAGTTCGGTGCAAGGGTCCCGAAATTACGGTGCACCAAAAAACCGAAGTTTTATTTACTAAATTTAAAAATATTTAAATTATATTGTTTAATTAATAATACTTATACACTTTTGAATTTTGAATCAAAATATTTATATGACCCATTTAAATTTTCAATTTTTAAATGACACAAATAATAATGTCAATAAAGTGTTGAACTATTCTTGTTTATGTACAATTGTACATTTTGAGTCCTTATAGCTTGGTTGTTTGAAAGTTCATCGTGGCATCGTGCTTGTAGGCAGCTTGCTCTCTTCTTTATTCATTCAGCATGTCGGTATGGGAGAAAGCCTAGCTTTAGCAAAATGACAACTATATATGCTAAGAAATAGAAACAAATCCTTTGGTATATTTGCTAAAACATCATCTATCCCCTCTTTATATTTATTAAATACATGATGAACTTCTTAACACTTTATCATATTCCCTTTTTATTTTTACACACCAAAAAAATGATCTAAAAACATCGAACTAAATCGAATCGAATTAGAAAAAATCGAACCAAATGATCTACTTTGGTATAAACTATGGTGCACACTTTTCTAAAACCGAATATCGAAGAATCGAACCGAAATTTGATTAAACCAAACCGAAGAACCGAACGCCCACCCCTATTTCTAGGTGATGAGTTCCTCTCAAACTTCTCCAAATAGCCTGTGATAGACCTTCTTGTTTGTACACAAGTTCCCCAATCAGAATCACAGTAAGTAGTTAAAGTTCCCGTGCTTTGAGCAGGCATAAACAATCATAAGCCTAGAGCTGACTTGATGTACCTGACTACTCTTAGAGCAGCCTCCATGTGAGATTGCTTAGGAGCATGCATAAACTGACTAAATGTTTGTACAGCAACCGAAATATTCACTCTAGTCATAGTTAAATATAACAGTCTCCCCACTAATCTTTGATATCTCCCCACATTTTCTAAAGGTTTGTCTTATATTGTAGTTTTTGATTTCTGCATATGTGAGTCAAACTCAATAGATATTAGTTTCACATTAGGATCCAGTGGTGTGTTGAGTGGCTTGGCTCCACTTAACCCCATTTCATAAATTAGTTCTAAGGCATACTTGCATTGACTCATTCCATACCCCTCCTCAGACCTAGCAAATTCAATCCCAAGAAAGAACTTTAATTCTCCCAAATCCTTCATCTTGAATTTGAGTTTCAAAACATTTCTGGTCTGATCTATTAAATTCTTGCAATTACTAGTTATCAAAAGATCATTAACATATAGTAGAACCACTATCAATTCCTTATCTATATACCTGATGAAAATGGAGTGATCATAATGACATTGAACAAAGCCTAACTGAACCAAAGCTGCTATCAATTTACGATTCCACTGTCTAGGTGCTTGCTTCAATCCATATAATGATTTATGAAGCTTGCAGACTTTACTAGACCCCTCCTGCCTGCCAAAACCAGGAGGAATAACCATATACACTTCCTCAGGCAAATCCCCACTGCAAAAATGCATTATGAACATCCATTTGAAAAAAGTAGGCCAATCCATACCAACATCAATTGCCACAACTGATCTTACTATAACCATTTTAGCCACAGGAGAGAATGTCTCAGAGTAATCTAAACCTTCTTTTTGACTGAAACCCTTGACCACTAGCCTAGATTTATATCTCTCAACAGCTCGAGAAGCTAAATAGTTGACTTTAAACACCCATTTGCAGCCAATGGGATGTTTACCCTGAGGAAGATCAACAATGCTCCAAGTCTAATTATACTCTAAGTGCTGATATTTCAAACTTCATGGCCTCCACCCATAGTGGATTACTAGCAGCCTCATCAAAAGAAACAGGCTCAACAATGCTGGAATAAGTAGCAAATGCTTGACCATAAGACTTGGAAAGCTTGTCATAAGAGACATGATTAGACATAGGATACAAACAACCAAACTTAGACTGGTAGTATGGAAATCTTGCAACCATATGGATGGTCTGCTGGTCCTGGAGGATCTCCTAAGAGTTGGAGTCTGAGAAGTAGTATTAGAAGAAGCAGACTCCATAATGGGCATGTGAGGCAAAACATGATCAAAATCACTAGCAAATGAATCCACAGACACTACAAGAGGGGGAGAAGTATCACACACCTCTAATAAATGAAGAACTGAAAAAATAGATGACACATTATGATCCATATGCTGAAAAGGAAAAATATGATCATGAAACGCAACGTCCCTACTAATCATAAACTCCTTAGTGTGCATAGAAAACAACTTGTACCCCTTCTGAAGAGAAGCATAACCAATAAAGATAGATGGAATAACTCTGACAGCAAATTTATCCACTTTTTTTTATCTTCCTTTGCAAAAGCCAAACAACCAAATACCTTCAAATGATCAAGAGATGGACTAGTATGAAATAAGATACCAAAAGGAGTTTTGCCCTTGAGTATAGTAGATGGAAGTTTGTTAATAAGATACACACTAGTAAGCACACATTCACCCCTGAACTTAAGTGGAAGGTTGTCTTGAAACCTTAATGCTCTAACTCTATCCAATATATGTCTGTGCTTTCTTTCAACTACTCCATTTTGCTGTGGACTATAAACACAGGAACTCTGCTGAAGAATCCCTAAGGATTGAAGCAGTTTAGTCATTTGTGAATTAAAAAACTCACAACCATTGCCTGTTCGCAATATCTTCACAGTTGCAGAGAACACATTCTTTATCATAGTAAAGAAATTTCTAAGAGCCACAATAACATCAGACTTGGAAGTAATTAATATCAGCCAGGTATATTCAGAGAAATCATCAACAATGCTTAAAAAATATCTCTTCCCATCATGAGTAGGAACTCTATAGGGACCCCATACATCAGCATGCAGAGTATGAAAACAAGTAGAAGTGTAGTAGTACTTAATGGAAAAGGAAGTCTTGATTGTTTAGCCAATGGACACATAATACAAGGAACTGCAAAAGTAGTAGATGCATTGTTGAAACAACCAAGTTTTCTAAGAGTATGAAACGATACATGGCCAAGCCTTCTATGCCATAGAGATAGGTTGTTACTATCTGTATTTATGAAAAAAGCAGACTTAGAAACACACTATCTGTATTTATGAAAGAAGCAGACTTAGAAACACACTACATTTGCAATAGAAGAGTATAGTAAGGTTCCTTGTGACTTCAACTGATGATCAACTAGAAGAACATACATGTTATTCTCCAACTTGCCAATCCCTCTCACCTTCCCACTGGAGAGGTCCTGGAATAAGTAAAAATCATGATAAAAGAAGACACCACAATTCAACTCCCTAATGAGCTTAGGGACAGATAAAAAATTGTACTTAAACTCTGGGATATGTAGAACATTATGAATGTCAGTCCCCTTAAGAACCTGAGACGAGCCAATATTGGTAACAAATAGCTAGTTTTCCAGTTGGAAAATAAGCATTCCCTACTTGACCACTAGGTAGTGACTTGTATGTGGTAAGCAATTTGGAATCATTAACCAAATGCCTAAAAGCTCCGAAATCTATAATCCATTTAGGGAATACGTGTGACATGCATATTGACATTTTTAGAACTGCCATGCTCCTGATCAGAGAATTGATACTATTGCATATAATGAGAATGAGGAAACCACTGTGAAGATGGATAGTAATATGGCTGCACATTAGACATAAGTGCATGATTAGGATAAGAGTTACCACCACCTGATAATAGAGAACTAGACTAGTTGAGATCTTCCTATTGGATAGCTTGAAGAAACTCTCTAACCCTCAAACATTGATCGAGATGAAGAACTTGAACCGTCATCCATTGATCCCTGTGAACCATCTAAATGACCATTTATATTATGAGGAGAAGATCCTGTCACAAAATTAGCAGCAGTGACAGGTCCTGGACTAGTTCTTCTCTTACATTTCCAATTAGCTGGATAACCATGTAGTCGAAAACAATTAGCTCTCGTATGACATTTCCAATTGTAATAATCACAAAACAAATTGCTATTAGATTTTCTCTGAGTTCTGAAGTTAGATCCTGAATTAGAAGAAGAACTTAAACCAGAATAAGCAGGATTTTCTCACAGAGCTAAAAAAAATGCCATCGAATCTGATAGTTGTCCAGAATTTGCAGTCTCAGTACTAACAATATTGGCCTTTCCAAGAGCTTTTTAACACTCTTCAGCCATTACCAAGGAATACGCCTTATTCACACTTGGACAAGGATCCATCATCATTAACTGACTTCTACATTGATTATAGGTTTCATTTAACCCAAGCAGAAACGACATTAACCTTTGATACTCAAAATGATAGAATAAGTTTCAGAAACTTCACAAGCACAACTAGGACATGACATAAGAGAATCAAATTCCGTGCATGGTTCCTTCAGCTTAAAAAAATAGTGAGCTACTGATGAAACTCCTTGAGTGAATCTGGCAATTTCCTTATGAAGAAAAAAAAATTCTAGATCCATCAACTTATCAAATCTCTCTTTAAGATCATTCCACACTTGATGAGCACTACTGGCATAAACTATACCACTAAGTAACTCCCTACTAATAATAAAGATCATAATCCAAGAGAGAACTATGGCATTACAATTCTCCCAGAGATCATGCAGTGGAGTTGGAAACAAACTTTTAGGATATCTTCCATCAACAAATTTTAATTTTCCTTTTCCTAATAAACCTATTTTCATAGATCTACTCCACATTGAATAATTTTCAGAACCAGTAAGTTGAATAGAAACTAGCGTCCTACCTGGAGTATCACATACTTGAAGATACAGAGGATGATTTGCATCAATCATTAGTGATCCTCATTGCACTGAATTGGTAGGTATTTATGTAACGACCTGTTTAGTCGTTTTGAGCAGCAGATTTTATTTCTGGAAAAACTGGCTGAGACGACGGACCCCGCGACGGACCGTCATGGGCACGACGGACCGTCGAGGGGGTCTCGTTCCAAAACACTTAGAATTCTGAAATTTGGGTACTGAAATCGACTCTCTGAAATTCGTAACGAAATGGCAGGACGGACCGTCGTGGGCACGACGGACCGTCACAGACTCTTCAAGGAAATTGAGTTTCTGAACTTTGTGACGGACCTGCAGGACGGACCGTCGCAGGCACGACGGGCCGTCACAGGCTGCGTAATCCCAGGTTGGGTCGGATTTCTGTTAAGTAATTTAAGGGGCGTTTTGGACCATTCCTGCTTTAATTATAAAGTTAGTGGGTTAATGTTAATAATTCTAATTACTTGGGGGTTAAAAGAGGTAACCTTGATTTAACTAGTGGGGTATTATTGCCATCTTTTATACTTAATTATATGTTAATTAGGGTAAAAGAAAGAGGGTTTGAATAAGAAAAAATAGAAAGAACAAAGAGAGGGAGAGAGAAACGATCGAGAGAGGAGAAACGAAGAGGAAAAACACAAAGCTTTGGGAAATTGCTTGCTTGATCACGAATCTTCAGTGGAGGTAGGTTATGGTTTTTATGCTATTCGTAGTAAACTCTTAATAGCGAATGATATGTATTGGTAGTATTGTAAACCCTTCTATATGCTTAATTGTATGTTTGCATGAATGTGATTATATAATTGTGATAAAATAAGCATGATGAAGCTATTGAATCCTAAATCTTGAAAGATAACCCTAATCTACTTTGTTAATGATGATGTCTTGGTATGAAAGAAGGCTTGATGAACGAAAGTAGTGAGATTAGGGTATCGGGTGCCACGTTCCGGTACCAGGATAGAAATAGAGGATCGGGTGCCACTTTCCGGTACCAGGATAGAATGAGGATCGGAGTGTCACGTTCCGACACCAGGATAGTATATGGATCGGGTGCCACGTTCCAGTACCAGGATAGAATAAGGATCGGAGTGTCACGTTCCAACACTAAGATAGTATATGGATCGGGTGCCACGTTCCGGTACCAAGATAGTATATGAGGATCGGAGTGTCATGTTCCGACACCAGGATAGTATATGGAGCGGAGTGTCACGTACCGACACGAGGGGAATAAAGATAATGAATCTTGAAATATGTTAATATACTCAATCTAATGAACCTAATTCCCAAATGAGTATGGTATTGAGGCTTGAGTCCTCATGTGTGAACTTGACGGTACTTATTCATGATTATGGTACTTGTTGTTGCTACATGTTGAGTATTGTAGTAGATTTACAATATTACTTGATATATACTGTTCTCTATTTTGAGTTGACCGATGATACCTACTTAGTACTTGTGTTTTGTACTGACCCCTACTTGTATGTTTCTTTCTTTGTTATTTGTGGAGTGCAGCAAACGCACCGTCGTCTTCAACTCAACCGCAATTCTAGCCAGTTTTCGTCACACCGGATCTTCAGGGTGAGCTAATATTTCTAGCTTGGACTGGATCTTCTTCCTCATGTCTTGATGCCTTGAAGTTCCGGCATGGACTAGCTTTTACTTGTTTTAGCTTCTTAGAATACTCTTAGTTTAGTAATTTGATCATAGATGTTCTTGTGATGATGACTTCCAGATTTTGGGGAATAATAGATGTTGAATTTTAGAAGTTATTGAATTGGTTTTTATCAATGAGTTTAAGTCTTCCGCATTACTTTCTGTTGATATTATATTGAAATGTTAGGGTTTAGATTGGTTGGTTCTCTCACATAGGAGGGTAAGTGTGGGTGCCAGTCGCGGCTCGGTTTTGGGTCGTGACAAACTTGGTATCAGAGCATTAGGTTCGTTGGTCTCATCACACAAGAACTAGTCTAGTAGAGTCTTAAGGAACGGTAGGGGGACGCCTTTACTTTTCTTTGAGAGGCTATAAGACTTTAGGAAAATTCCATTCTTTCTTTCTTTCTTTCGTGCTACTACTTGAATCAAATTGGTATCTAGGTGATACAAGTTGGTATCTGACCATCTTCACTCTATTTTGCAGATGGTTAGAACTAGAGTAACGACTGCACCAACACCAACACTGGCAAGACAAGAAGCATCTGAGCCAGCCACTAGGGCTGTAGCTCGAAGAGGAGTAGCGGCAAGAGGCCGTGGTAGAGGTCGTGGGAGGATGTCCTCTAGAGGAAGAGGACAAGTACCTAGCCCATCTGGTACTAGGGCGGTGACTCCTCCACCGACTAAGGAAGTAGTAAGAGAGGGTGAGGAAGAGGAGAATGAACAAGTGCAAAATGAGGAATTGCAACCCCTAACCTACCCCAGAGATGATCAATCAGGTTCTTGCTTATCTTAGCGGGTTATCTGATCAGGGTCAGGCACCTCCAGTGTTTTCTGCACCAATACCTCCGGTTTCAGAGGTACAACATGCAGCCACTATGGCTCCCCGTATAGATGCCTCATTGGAAATAAGCACGTTTCCTCGTCTGACTACAAGGCCTATAATGACAAATGATCAGCATGAACTTTTCAGTAAGTTTTTGAAATTGAAACCTCCAGTCTTCAAGGGTGCTAAATCGGAGGATGCCTACGATTTTCTAGTTGACTGTCATGAGCTACTACACAAGATGGGTATAGTAGAACGGTTTGGTGTTGAGTTCGTGACTTATCAGTTTCAAGGGCACGCCAAAATGTGGTGGCGGTCACATGTTGAGTGTCAACCAACAGAGGCACCACCTATGACTTGGGTATCATTCTCTAACTTGTTTATGGAAAAGTATATTCCCCGGACTTTGAGGGATAGGAAAAGAGATGAGTTCTTGAGCCTAGAGCAAGGTAGGATGTCGGTTACTGCTTATGAGGCTAGGTTTCGTGCACTATCCAGATACGCCACCCAGCTTTGTTTCAGTCCACAAGAGCGGATTCGCCGTTTTGTGAAGGGGTTGAGGTCAGAATTGCAGATTTCAGCCTTACAGGTAGCGGCTACGGCAAAATCCTTTCAAGAAGTGGTAGACTTCGTGATAGAGGTGGAAGGAGTAAAGCCAGATGACCTCACCATGGCGTCGACATCAAAAAGGTTTCGAAAAGGAGGTGAGTTTAATGGTTCTTATTCTTGAGGACAGGGTTCCGGAGGTTACTCAGTCCGACCAATTCAGTCTTCACTACAAACTGTAGTTGGGGGTCCACCTCAGACCGACCAACACTTCTCTGAGAGACCTATGCTTGAATCCCGAAAGTGTTATGGATGTGGGGAGACTGGGCACATTAAGAGGTATTGTCCAAAACAGAGTTACAGACCTTTAATGGTTAGAGGTAGAGGTGGTTATGGAAGAGGCCGTCACTCTGGAGGACGCGGTAGTCGAGGTAATGGTGGTCACCAAAACGGCCGGGGTGATGGGCAAACTGGAGCCACTACATCACAACATGGTAGGGTCAACGGACAGACAGATGATAGGGTCCATTGTTATGCTTTCCCAGGGATATCTGAAGCGGAGACATCCGATGCTGTCATCACAGGTAATCTTTCGGTTTGTGATTGCATGACTTCTGTATTGTTTGATCCTGGATCCACATTTTCTTATGTATCTTCTTCATTTGCTACTGGTCTTAATTTACCTTGTGAATTACTTGACATGCCTATTCGTGTTTCTACTCCGGTGGGTGAGTCTGTGATAGTTGAAAAGGTATATAGGTCTTGTTTGGTGAATTTTGTGGGGAGCAACACTTATGTAGATTTGGTTATCTTAGAAATGGTTGACTTTGATGTAATTCTGGGTATGACTTGGCTTTCTCCGAATTTTGCAATTTTGGATTGTAATGCTAAAATTGTGACGTTAGCCAAGCCTGGGACAGATCCGTTAGTGTGGGAGGGCGACTACACTTCCACTCCGGTTCGTATCATCTCCTTTCTTTGTGCTAAGAGAATGGTTAGTAAAGGGTGTTTAACTTTCTTGGCACATCTCAGGGATGACACTACCCAAGTACCTTCAATTGAGTAGGTTCCGGTAGTCCGTGAGTTTCTGGATGTGTTCCCCGCAGATCTTCCTGGTATGCCACCGGATAGGGATATTGACTTTGGCATTGATTTGAAACCGGGTACTCGCCCCATTTCTATACCCCCTTATAGAATGGCTCCCGCGGAGTTAAGAGAGTTAAAGGCCCAACTTCAAGAGTTGTTGAGCAAAGGCTTCATTAGACCAAGTGCATCTCCTTGGGGTGCTCCGGTGTTATTTGTAAAGAAGAAGGATGGGGGTCTACAGATGTGCATAGACTATAGACAACTGAATAAGGTAACTATTAAGAACAAGTATCCTCTTCCTCGCATTGATGATTTGTTCGATCAGTTACAAGGTGCTTGTGTCTTCTCTAAGATTGACTTGATATCCGGTTATCATCAATTGAAAATACGGGCAACGGATGTGCCAAAGACTGCTTTTCGGACCAGATATGGGCATTATGAGTTTTTAGTAATGTCTTTTGGGCTTACGAATGCCCCTGTTGCTTTCATGAGCTTGATGAATGGGATTTTTAAGCCATATTTGGATCTCTTTGTCATCGTATTCATTGATGACATATTGGTATACTCAAAGAGTAAGGAAGAACATGAGGAGCACTTGAGAATTGTATTGGAAATGTTGAGGGAGAAAAAGCTTTATGCCAAGTTCTCTAAGTGTGAGTTTTGGCTAGATGCAGTGTCCTTCTTGGTGCACGTGGTTTCTAAGGATGGAGTGATGGTGGATCCATCTAAGATTGAAGCAGTGAAGAATTGGGTAAGACCTACTAATGTGTCAGAAATAAGGAGCTTTGTTGGTTTAGCTAGCTACTACCGCCGATTTGTCAAGGGGTTCTCTTCTATTGCTTCCCAATTGAAAAGCTTGACTAAGCAGAATGTCCCATTTGTTTGGTCGGATGAGTGCGAAGAAAGCTTTCAGAAGCTCAAGACCTTGTTGACTACTGCACCAATTCTTACCTTGCCAGTAGAAGGTAAGAAATTCATTGTTTATTGTGATGCATCCTATTCTGGTTTGGGTGCAGTGCTAACGCAAGAGAAGAATGTGATTGCTTATGCTTCAAGGCAATTAAAGGTGCATGAACGTAACTATCCGACCCATGATTTGGAATTGGCCGCGGTAGTATTTGCCTTAAAGCAATGGAGGCACTATTTGTATGGGGTTAAGTGTGAAGTCTATACGGATCATCGTAGCCTACAGTATGTCTTCACTCAGAAAGATTTGAATTTGAGACAGAGGTAATGGATGAAACTACTGAAGGACTACGATATCACTATATTGTATCATCCGGGAAAAGCTAATGTTGTGGCAGATGCTTTAAGTAGAAAGGCCGGAAGCATGGGAAGTCTAGCTCATTTGCAAGTTTCTAGGAGCCCATTGGCTAGAGAAGTTCAGATTCTGGCTAATGACTTTATGAGGTTAGAGGTAAATGAGAAGGGAGGACTTTTGGCTTGTGTGGAGGCAAGATCTTCCTTCCTTGATAAGATTAAGGGAAAGCAGTTTAATGATGAGAAATTGATCCGGATCCGATATAAAGTGTTGCGAGGAGAGGCTAAGGAAGCCCAAATCGATGAGGAAGGTGTTTTGAGAATTAAGGGAAGGGTATGTGTACCCCGCATCGATGATTTGATCCACACTATTCTTACAGAGGCTCATAGTTCAAGGTATTTTATACATCCGGGTGCAACCAAGATGTATCGTGACCTAAAGAAACACTTTTGGTGGAGTAGAATGAAGCGTGACATTGTTGATTTTATTGCCAAATGTCCAAACTGTCAACAAGTGAAGTATGAACACCAGAGGCCCGGAGGAACACTTCAGAGAATGCCCATTCCAGAATGGAAGTGGGAGAAAATCGCAATGGACTTCGTGGTTGGTCTTCCAAAGACAATGGGTAAGTATGACTCTATTTGGGTGATTGTTGATAGGTTAACTAAGTCTGCTCACTTCATTCCGGTCAAGGTGACTTACAATGCAGAGAAGTTAGCCAAACTTTACATCTCGGAAGTCGTTCGGTTGCATGGAGTCCCACTCTCCATTATATCAGATAGAGGTATGCAGTTTACTTCTAAGTTTTGGAAAACATTGCATGCAGAATTGGGTACTAGGTTGGATCTAAGTACCGCATTTCACCCTCAGACCGATGGTCAGTCTGAGCGAACGATTCAAGTGTGGAGGATATGCTTCGTGCATGTGTGATAGAATTTGGTGGCCATTGGGATAGCTTCTTACCCTTAGTGGAGTTTTCATACAATAATAGCTATCACTCAAGTATTGACATGGCCCCATTTGAAGCATTGTATGGTAGGAGATGTAGGTCTCCCATTGGGTGGTTTGATGCATTTGAGGTTAGACCTTGGGGTATTGACCTTCTGAGGGAATCGTTAGATAAAGTGAGATGGATTCAAGAAAAGCTTCTAGCGGCTCAAAGTAGGCAAAAAGAATATGCAGATCGAAAAGTTAGAGATCTGGAGTTTATGGAAGGAGAGCAAGTCTTGCTGAAGGTTTCGCCCATGAAAGGGGTGATGCGGTTTGGTAAGCGAGGTAAGCTTAGCCCAAGGTATATTGGTCCCTTTGAAGTACTTAAGCGAGTAGGGGAGGTGACTTATGAATTAGCCTTGCCTCCAGGGCTGTCCGGAGTGCATCTGGTATTTCATGTGTCCATGCTAAAAAGATACCATGGGGATGGAAACTACATCATTCATTGTGATTCGGTTCTGCTTGATGACAATTTGTCTTATGAGGAGGAACCTGTCGCTATTTTAGATAGAGAAGTCCGCAAGTTGAGGTCGAGGGAGATTGCATCCATCAAAGTTCAATGGAAGAATCGGCCGGTTGAAGAAGCCACTTGGGAGAAGGAGGCTGATATGCAAGAAAGATACCCACATCTGTTTACAGATTCAGGTACTCCTTTTCGCCCTTGTTTCTTTTCTTGTGATCGTTCGAGGACGAATGATGGGTAAATTGGTATCTATTGTAACGACCTGTTTAGTCGTTTTGAGCAGCAGATTTTATTTCTGGAAAAACTGGCTGAGACGACGGACCCCGCGACGGACCGTCATGGGCACGACGGACCGTCGAGGGGGTCTCGTTCCAAAACACTTAGAATTCTGAAATTTGGGTACTGAAATCGACTCTCTGAAATTCGTAACGGAATGGCAGGACGGACCGTCATGGGCACGACGGACCATCACAGACTCTTCAAGGAAATTGAGTTTTTGAACTTTGTGACGGACCTGCAGGACGGACCGTCGCAGGAACGACGGGCCGTCACAGGCTGCGTAATCCCAGGCTGGGTCGGATTTCTGTTAAGTAATTTAAGGGGCGTTTTGGACCATTCCTGCTTTAATTATAAAGTTAGTGGGTTAATGTTAATAAGTCTAATTACTTGGGGGTTAAAAGAGGTAACCTTGAGTTAATTAGTGGGTTATTATTGCCATCTTTTATACTTAATTATATGTTAATTAGGGTAAAAGAAAGAGGGTTTGAATAAGAAAAAATAGAAAGAACAAAGAGAGGGAGAGAGAAACGATCGAGAGAGGAGAAACGAAGAGGAAAAACACAAAGCTTTGGGAAATTGCTTGCTTGATCACGAATCTTCGGTGGAGGTAGGTTATGGTTTTTATGATATTCGTAGTAAACTCTTAATAGCGAATGATATGTATTGGTAGTATTGTAAACCCTTCTATATGCTTAATTGTATGTTTGCATGAATGTGATTATATAATTGTGATAAAATAAGCATGATGAAGCTATTGAATCCTAAATCTTGAAAGATTCCCTAATCTACTTTGTTAATGATGATGCCTTGGTATGAAAGAAGGCTTGATGAACGAAAGTAGTGAGATTAGGGGATCGGGTGCCACGTTCCGGTACCAGGATAGAAATAGAGGATCGGGTGCCACGTTCCGGTACCAGATAGAATGAGGATCGAAGTGTCACGTTCCGACACCAGGATAGTATATGGATCGGGTGCCACGTTCCGATACCAGGATAGAATGAAGATCGAAGTGTCACGTTCCGACACCAGGATAGTATATGGATCGGGTGCCACGTTCCGGTACCAGGATAGTATATGAGGATCGGAGTGTCACGTTCCGACACCAGGATAGTATATGGAGCGGAGTGTCACGTACCGACACGAGGGGAATAAAGATAATGAATCTTGAAATAGGTTAATATACTCAATCTAATGAACCTAATTCCCAAATGAGTATGGTATTGAGGCTTGAGTCCTCATGTGTGAACTTGACGGTACTTATTCATGATTATGGTACTTGTTGTTGCTACGTGTTGAGTATTGTAGTAGATTTACGATATTACTTGATATATATTGTTCTCTATTTTGAGTTGGCCGATGATACCTACTTAGTACTTATGTTTTGTACTGACCCCTACTTGTATGTTTCTTTCTTTGTTATTTGTGGAGTGCAGCAAATGCACCATCGTCTTCAACTCAACCGCAATTCTAGCCAGTCTTCGTCACACCGGATCTTCAGGGTGAGCTAATGCTTCTAGCTTGGACTGGATCTTCTTCCTCATGTCTTGATGCCTTGAAGTTCCGGCATGGACTAGCTTTTACTTGTTTTAGCTTCTTAGAATACTCTTAGTTTAGTAATTTGATCATAGATGTTCTTGTGATGATGACTTCCAGATTTTGGGGAATAATAGATGTTGAATTTTAGAAGTTATTGAATTGGTTTTTATCAATGAGTTTAAGTCTTCCGCATTACTTTCTGTTGATATTATATTGAAATGTTAGGGTTTAGATTGGTTGGTTCGCTCACATAGGAGGGTAAGTGTGGGTGCCAGTCGCGGCTCGGTTTTGGGTCGTGACAATTTATGAATTCAATTGAGACTCCATGAATGAACAACTGAGAAATCACACAAGATCTGAATAATCTGAACCACTTCTATGGACAATGCAACTAATCTTCAGCTGCATTGAAAAGCAGTAAGATCTTCAATAGAACTCCTTGAGCTCTGATACCATGAAGAGTAAACTGGAAGCCATTCAATGGAGAGATTAAGAAGAAATTTCAATATACTACAATGAATGATTAGCTTTACAGATTGTACATACAAACACTTTTATAGTGTGACTCTCACTAACTACTCTAGTTAATTCTAACTTAACTGTAGTTAATTCATAATAATTTTCTAACTAACTTTGTGACATCACTATTTATCTTGTAACTAACTTTTAATAATCACTACTATATTCAACAGAAAGTTTATATATAAGTTGTATAATAATGTAAAAATATGTATAATTAAATATTTATTTTACACTATTATATACTTTCATAAAAATTGGTTACACCATATATAATAGGGAAAATGCACAAGTACCCCCTCAACCTATGCCAGAAATCCCAGAGACACACTTATACTATACTAAGGTCCTATTACCCCCCTGAACTTATTTTATGAGTAATTTTCTACCCATTTTTAGCCTACGTGGCACTAGTTTGAAAAAAAAAGTCAACCATCGTTGGGCCCACAAGATAGTGCCACGTAGGCTAAAAAGGGGTAAAAAAATTATTAATAAAATAAGTTCAGGGGGGGTAATAGGACCTTAGTATAGTATAAGTGTGTCTCTGAGATTTCGGGCATAGGTTAATGGGGTACTTGGTCATTATCCCTATATAATATAAGATTATAGAGAAAATGGCCAAAAGCCCCCCCAATCTATAGCCGGATTCCCAACTACACACTCATACTTTACATGGATCCTATCACCCCCCTGAATTTTATAAAACTGAAATTATAACCTCCCTGAACGCTTAGCTGGCAAAGTGAGTGTATCTCACTCTCTTTGAGAGAGTGAGCAGCCAAAACAATATTAAAATGTCGTTTTAAATATCTCTTTTAGTAAATATATTTATTTTAAATTATTTCTTGTTCTTATTTGTTTTCGTTCTTCTCCATATCAATATAAATCAAATATCTTCCTTCATCTTTCACCATCTCTAAGCCATTGTTGTCAACACCATCTCCAATGAATTTGTCATTTGATTTCAAATAAATTTTTAAACTTGTGTAAAACTCTTTCAAAACCAATCAACCTAAATCAATTGTAGATAAATTTACATAATTATATCACCTTAAAATACTTTAGATCTGATTTGAGAAAAATCAAGTGCTTAATCTCTATGGAGTTCAAGGATTCTTGAAACATTCCTCCAAAATTCATTGACGGATTTATATTCGTATCTTCACCTCATTTGGGAGGCAACACTAGAAATTGCAAAATGGGGCACACCATTTTTCTTCTTTCTTGCCTTTTAAGAACTATCATCTAGGAGATCTGGGTTTAATTTTAATTCATTCTCCCCCCCCCCCCCCCAATAGATCCTTTAATTATCAATCTCAAATCTCAGTTAATCAACTACACCTCATAAATTGTTGTTATCAATCTTATAAAATCATCAATCGCCAGTGAATCGGGATTTTCCTCTTCGAAATTATCGATGATAATGTGGAAGACATCGAAGATTCCTCATCTTCCTCGAGAGCTTCGGTGACCTCCATTAATGGCAATAATAATCTGCCCTGCTCGTCCTCTCTCCCCTTTTCCTTCACTTTTTTAATTTGTTTTTTAGATTTTCAAAGCAATGTTCAGATATTCCGATATCATTAGTCATCTATCTTCTTCAATGAATCAGTTCATTATTTACCTATCTTCTTCAAAGACCCAATTTTGATGAACTTATGGTGTTTTAGTTATTTTCAAAATGGTGAAAGTGATTTGGTGATAGAAGGGATGGGTGAAAATAATAATAATAATAAAAAAAAAGTAAGAAATATAAAAAATAATTTTTTTTATATTTGATGACTTTTCCATGTGTCAAATGTATGAAACTTACATGCCACCATAGATCTGGTTATGGCTTTTTAAGGGCATAATTATTTGATTTTTAAACAATTCAGGGGGGGATAGGACACTCATCAAGTTTAAATGTGTAGTTGGAAATTGAGGTATACGTTGAGGGGACATTTGACCATTTTCTCTAAGATTATATCATATTGTATACCAAATATATGAACACTCACATTTATTTATTTTTTAAATGCAGGATTAAACTGGAATATGATACATAAATGTAATATTTTGTGTTTGATCCTATACTATTATGAAAAATCCTAATACTTTTAAATTAATTATTTTTGTAAATACTTTAGGGACATACTGATCATTTGGCAGAAAATTAATCATCTACCTTTTTTAACAAAACACGTCGAAAGATTTTTACTAACAATTTTAATATATTTAATCAAATACATAATTATTTATTTATAAAATTAATTTTAACATGAATAAATATTATTTATGAGATATTTGAATGGATTGTAATATTGGTGTTGTCGAGTTCCTTGGGAAACTCTTGATGGAAGTGGACAAGTTGGGAGAAACTGAAGTAGTTATCACTACTTTTATGTCTCCTTATCAATTACTACAATTATTGGAAATATCCTATTTTGTTTACTAGTCTTAGATAGTGGATCCATTTGATCATATAAATTATTTTTTTAATATTTTATTTGAAGAACACAAAGTTGTATTGAATAATGGAGAACACTCAAAACTTTTTTTTACTTTCACTATTAATATTTTCACAAATTTTAGCCATATTTTTATTTTTTTAATAAAAAATCCTATTCAAATTATATTTGATATATAGTTTTTAGAAAAAATGTAATTAAACAATTAAATATTATTTGTAAGATTATAATCAAGCATAAGGTAAGGTGCAATCAGAGGCGGATCTAGGATTTGAAGGTGGGGGTGCCACAACATTCAAGTAAAATAAAAGGACTGGTTGCTTTAATTTTGGATAACAATTCAGGTTATTAATTTTATTTTATTTTATAATCAAATCGATCAAATGTGTCTATAGTAATATTTTCTTTTAGATATTATGTGATCGGAGATAACTAAACAATTCAATTTTTTATTTTTTATTTTTGGAATTAAATGTCTTATTCACTGAAACTTTGGGAAAAAAATCATTTTAAAATTTGAGCTTGTATAAACCATCTAATAATATTATCATAATATATTAATCTTCCATTGATTTTATGTGTTGTTGGAGATACATAGTTGGGAATAATAAAAATTGTAGTTTCAGCATGTTCATCTTGCTTAGTAAAAATGTCGGTCAAGATCGAAACAACCTTTAATTTTCAAAAATGTTATGTTTTTTCTAAAAACTATTTATATATATTCTTAATAATATTTATTTGACGCTCATAATTCAGTACTCATTAATTGATAAAACAAAATAAACATATTACACTCAAATCAATAGATTAATAAATAGTGCGAGAGAAGTAAAAATAATAAAAATTAATTGTGAAAAAGGGTCAATTTGAATTAAAAAGAATAGTAAATAAACAAGAATGAATGGAGAAAAAGAAAAGAAAAAGAAAAAAAGGAGTAAGCAAAAAAATTTAAATGTTGTTTAGATTAATAAATAGTGCGAAAGAAGTAAAAATAATAAAAATTAATTGTGAAAAAGGGGCAATTTGAATTAATAAAGAATAGTAAATAAATAAGAATGAAGAGAAAAAGAAAAAAAAAAGGAAAAAGGAGCAAGCAAAAAAAATTAAATGTTGTTGTTGGAGTTCAAACCCGGGTTAACAAGGTGGCAAACACTCTCCTTTGCCGATTGGGTTATTCCATTGTATTGTCATTGGGTGGCAAAGATAATATATATTTCATTATTTTACATATATACATGTGTATACAACGTTTTTTCGAAAACACTGGATGGCGTGACACTCCACCTGTACACCTAAATTTGCTCCTAGGTGCAATGGTGTAAATTATTTACGGATGACACAGTGATGATTGATGAGATTCAACGAAGTTAACACTAAGTTGGAGTTTTAGATACAAAATGTGGAATCTAAAAGATTATAAGGTTGAACAAGATCATGACTGGATATTTAGAGTGTAACTTGTGTATGTAACACATGAGACTGATACGAAAATGAGGTTTGATATAAATGTCATCTAAAAGAGAGGTCAAAATGAACAAACAAATATGTGGGTGAATTACAATTATTTGTTTTAATTAACTTCTTACGTGAAGTTATATATCTTTTTCAACAATAAATATGTGTTATTCACTTAAAAATTTCTCATCTTTCTTTTTCTACTTTAATTATATTATTATTTTTGAGATTTGATAGTCATGCATGTCTCAATAATCTAAAAGGTTTGTTTATTAAATTAAACTTAGTATTTATAAATAAAAAGAATATTATAAAATAAAAAATATCAAGAACTTCAAGAACATGTAATTGTAAATTTTTTTGTTATGCTTAATCAAAGGTAAAAAATTTAAGTTGTTCACTTTAAATTATCTGGATATTCACTCGTTTCCTTAATTGCCATTTCATAAGAGAAATTGTTGTCCCCGTCGATCTCATTAGTTTTTTTATTACTGATGTATATAAAGATATGGGTTTCTGGGCTTAGATCGAAATGGAATCTCCGAAAACCGGGGCTGGAGTATTAGACTTGTTCTGCTTCGATAGAGGCACTATAACCGTAAGTGGAATAACAATCATTCGGTCGATTGCTCTTATCCTTCCTTCGCTGACACAGAAGAGAGAGAGCACTCCCCAAACCAAGGATGAGTGCCAAAGAGAAGATGCGCAAGCTATGGAAAGATCGGAACATGGGAATAGATCTGATACCAATACGGACTACCTATTTCAATTGTTGTGCTTTATGAAATTGCATACCTATACAAGGGTTCAAGTTTCGATCGATATTTGCGGAGTTGATTATCCCTCTCGAAAACAAAAATTTGAAGTGGTATATAATTTACTGAGTATTCGGTATAACTCACGCATTCGTATACAAACCAGTGCAGACGAAGTAACACGAATATCTCCGGTAGTCAGTCTATTTCAATCAGCCGGCCGGTGGGAGCGAGAAGTTTGGGACATGTTTGGTGTTTCTTCCCATTAGCATGCATATAACGGAGCAACCAACCCCCTTCAACATCTCTCATAATATGTTCTACGCTGTTGAAAGCTAGATCCACATGAGGTGTGTAATGCATAGCTAAAAAAAGTCAGTCACTATCTGAATGACTAAACAAATACCCGCTAACGAACCGAACCCCCACCAATAACTAAGATTGTTCGGGGTCGGATAATCTATCAAATGCTGATTAAATGTGGAGGATATAGGTTGTTTAAGAAGAGAGAGTTATTGGTTCCTTATAGTCATTTCTTTTTTTCTCTTTTCTATCGTGACAACTCTTGTTCCCCCACCTTTTAGCGTTTTGGGGCCCTACTATGTATTAAAATGTGAGTACCCTTTCTTCCACCTCCGAAGGATGAAGGGGGTATACAACGAAAAAAGCGTCGAATGGATCAGATCACCCTACGTTACTAAAGAGTCGTCCGACTTCTCGGTGACCGAATAAGAGAGGTTTTTACCGCTTTCTCTTTCTCTCCAGCACTTGAAGAAGCTCATAATTTTATGTATAAAAAAGACTTCACAGTGCACTTAAAAATCGAGGCATGACATGATATAACTTCATGTGAAAAATAAATAACAAGAATTGTTGTTTGCACATAAATGGGTGAACTCCATTTAAAATTTATGTGATATTTTCTTTTTGTGTTTTCGTGTGACTGGTAGAGTTAAATTTATGCACGAATGAACAAAGAGTATATTTTGATCTCTATTATTGAAGAGGATTGAAAATAATCTGTTTTAAAGCCGGATTCTCTCTCTCTCTCTACATTTGATTAAAATGTTTAGGAAAATCTGTAATAATTTATTTGGTTAATTATCTAAACTTTGTATGTTATGAGTGAGAGTTGGATTTCTATCTCGTATCCCTTCTCTATCTACCCTTTCTCTACCCCGTTTTTATTTTTTATTTTAAAAACCCATCCAAGTGGATTTTGATTAATTCTAAGAATTCCGTTACCTAAGCTAAATTTTATTTTTACCAATCCTCCATTTTTTGGAAAAGAAAATATAGTACTCATTGGTAGCAAATGTAAATATAAGCTTAAGTTAGAGCTTTTCTACTTTTAACAAACCTAATTTTTTAAGAAAAAAGACTTTAGTTGAAAGCTGAAAGCAACCTCAAATATGAAAATCAAACTTTAGTAGCTTAGCTTATCCATGTAAGTTTTAAATTTTACTGACATAGTTTGCACCCCTTTTTCTTTGGAAAAAGACAATAATTTGATCATACAGGGAAATTTTTTTCCTACCATTCTTTAATATTAATATTGATGGTCGACACAAAATTGGTAAGTTTGATATTATTGTTGATTTTCCTTTTAATTCTCGACTATTTAAATAAATGATGTGACGTAATGTGACACCAGTAGTTTAATAGATGAGACCCTTTTTTTTACTAAAAAATTTTAAATTCAAATTTTAGATATAAAAAAAATATTTAATAGAGATAACTCTCTCCCATCCATTCAATCTATACTATTGTCTATTAGTGAGAACTTGGAAAGTTAATAAGAATTATTAAGTGGAG
This sequence comes from Solanum lycopersicum, assembly GCF_036512215.1. NCBI lineage: Eukaryota > Viridiplantae > Streptophyta > Magnoliopsida > Solanales > Solanaceae > Solanum > Solanum lycopersicum. The sequence continues at coordinate 55,190,780 of NC_090807.1, forward strand.
TAGAAGTTAATCAAGCACTCAAGGGGTCGTTTTGTGTGAACAGTGAATGATAACATATTAAATAGTTTTGAGATTATATAGAATAAAATGACAGAAATATTATCTTTAAATTCTCTTATTACCATTATCCCCTATTAGTTTTATAAAATTTTAAAATTTCTCATTTTCAGACGTCAGATTAATGTATCATCATACCGAATTAATGTATCTCGCGCATTAAATTAATGTATCTCGTGCATCAGATTAATGTATCTCGCACATCAAATTAATGTATTATGTATAAAATGTACATCAAATTAGTGTATCATGTATAAAATGTAATGTAGTTTACTTAACGATTAATGTATCTCGCTCATCGAATTAATGTATTGGCCTTAATATCATTATATCAGTTTTAAGAAGTTTTATAATTATAATCTTATAAGGGACAAATGATAATTTTACCTTAAAAATATGTGATTTCTGTCATTTCTCCTAAATTATATATAGTGCAATTTGGTGTGTTATTTGATTGACATTTTTGAAGTAACTTATTTTAGAATATAATTAGTAAGAGATAAGTTGTTCCTCTTCTTGCGTGCTATTGAAATCTCAAGATAAAATAAGTAAATGACAAAAAAAAAAATTAATCCTTTTTATACAATATTTTTCAAATTTAGGAAGAATGTTTTTATAACTAAAAAAATTACTTTTAAAAATTATTATTTAAAATATAATAAATCAAACATTCAATAAAAAATATAATGATTACAATTTATTTTATCGTAACTAATATCGCATAGCTTGAATTTAATCAAACAAATTTGATGGATGTACTGATGGGATATCTTGTTGGTGGGCTTGACTTATCACTTATGTTTGCTTGTCCAGAAAAACCACATCACGCTGCAATTACAAAGTCAAAAGAAGAGATTTTAGCAGTAATAAGTATACATATTAATAAAAATTATTAAATTTTTTATCGATATTAACTAATTATCATTAAATCTAATGTTATTAAAGTTTTTAGGAATATATATCAAGAGTGTTAATTACCGTTAGTTAGGGACAATACAAAGATTTTAAACAAGGAAATTTTCATAAAGGAATTTTAACGTAAACGATTTTTTAATAATATGTTTAATCATCATGAATTTCACGTAAAATTCTCTAAAATAAAAGGTCTTCATAAGTATATATATTTAAACATAATTTTAATGGGTCATATTAATTAAGTGGGGCGGGTTAAAATGCTCAAAATTGGATTCTTAATATTTTTAATAAAAGATTAGTTTCAAACGAAATGTTGATTTCAATAAAATTTAGTCAAAAATTGTTCAAAATATTGGTGGAGTGATTTTTAGGTGAAATATCAATAATCAAGTAACGTTTTAGAAAAATAAATTAAGTTCGATAACTTTTTAAATAAATTATCGTAAATTGAATAACTTTTTAAGTGAACAGTGATAAGTTTAGTGATTGTAGTAGCTATCTCCAAATTAATCAATGAATGCAATCAAAATACATTTTGAAGATCAACTTTTTAATGTTAATCATCAAATATTTTATTTATTTTTTCAAGTTCTTAAATTGAAGTTATTTAATATTTAATATATAGAGCTAGTCCCTTTTTCTTAATGGTAGTGAATACAATATAACTAATAATGACAGATCACTAACTATTTTAACAAGTTATTGATCAATTAGTTAATATTGTTCATTATAACAAATTGTCTGTAAATATATTATAAATAAATTGTAAGTTGTATAAATATTATTTACACCATTAATAAAATTATACATGTTTCTTTATTCAATATTAATACTAAATTATGTAATTTTAAATATTTTAATATACTTCAGCATTTTAAACACGATAATTTTACATAAAATTTATTAGAGACACATAGCTAATACGAAAGACATGAGCGTTAATTGTAGTTGCAATTAACGAATTCCCAAACTTTTCTACCCGTTATATCTCCTTTTAACCACACGAAGAACTTTTTACACAACAAAGCCACAAAAGACAAGCACTATGCATAGTTACCAAATATTTTTTTAAAAAATAATAAAATGAACTAACAAGAGAAATCAAGAACTTAACATTGTAACGTTATATAATTTAGAAGAGATTGATTTTAAGAAAAAACAATTTTGGAGATATTAATTATATTAGATCATTTTAAAAAAAGCCTTTTAGTGTTAACTATTAAAAATATTTTTGAAGAATTTCATTATTTTAAATATATTATTATTATAAAAGCATTTATGGTCATGTGATCTAAATTACATCTTATTCATACTAATTTTCAATTTACAAAAAATTCTTTAAAAAAAGATAGTAAGATACGTATGTATCGTCCGAATATATTATATCTTACATACAAATTCATCTTTTTTAAGTAATTCTTTTGTTTCATTCCAATGAGAAAGAGATGAAGGCAAAGGATACCGGAGAAAAAGTAAGAAATAAGTGTCTGTTTGGATTAATTTATTTCAAGTGCTTTTAAGTTAAAATAACTTTTAAGCAGTTTTAAATTGTTTAAGTAAAATTAAAAAAATACTTATAAATACTTATTTTAAAGCTAAAATAATAAAAATAAGTGAAACATATAAGTTAGAAATCTTAACTTATGACTTTTGACTTATAAGTCATAAGCCAAAAGTCAAAAGCCAATATTTATAGAGTTGACAAAATTTTGAGAGGAAAAAAAAAGGAAAGAGAGATAGAAAGGACGATGTTGTCCATGGTTATGGTTAAAAATTAGATCGAATCGCAATTCGAATTGAATTGATTAAAAATCGATATTTGTTTTGGTTAAATTTGATTTTAAATTTCATAAACTACTAAATTAATATGATTTTTGTCAATAATCGATCCAAATCGAATAACACGCACCCTAAAATGGACACGATGGAAACAAAAATTAACATTGTTTTATTTAATTGAGGGATATGCATTAAATTAAAAGGGAATAGTTTTATAAATATATATTCATGGCAAAAAGAATATTAGCTTTAAATAATTTATTTTATGCTTATGAAAAAGAACTAAAATTTACAGCTTCTTCTCAATACCAAAAAATTACTTCAGCTCCTAAAAAGAAGTTTTTTTGTCCAAACATTTCAAAAAAATAATAATCTTCTAGCCATTAAGAAAGTTGGCCAAATAGGCTCTTTAATACGCACAAGGCCAACCGATAAATAAGCTTTTTCAGAAATTAATCATGTTGCAAAATGAAAAATTGAGAAATTAAACATGTTGCAATATGTTTTTGAAACAAGATTTTTACAACATTAGAAAAAAGAAAAAGTAGTAATTAAAAATTTTACTGCTCATAAAAAAGTATAATATTTTTTGTGATAGATATTTAAAATATTTTTTTAATAAAATAATCTTAATATTAAAATAACATTGATATTTGTCTTTTTCTATAATTTGACTCTTAAAAACATTTCTTTAGAACATAGGTCAAACATAATTTGCTTATAAAACAACTTTTCTAACACAAATTATTATTTTTTTCCAAAATACTTATCTAAAAAGTTATTTAATTTTTCTCTTAAAAAATAAATACTGATCTTTAGCAGTAATGTCAAATAGACTTTAAGTGTGTTTGTTTCAATATTGAATATTAATCATTAGTGCATTTATTTTATTTATTTTACGGTCACTTAATGAATCTTAGTCTACAAAGACACTGTTCACTATAATTACTTCATCCACTTTTACCTACCATTCATAACCATCATTTCAGCCATAACTATCTACCATCCACAACCACCATTCTCAATCCAACCATAACCAATGTATCATTATCGTCAATCACAAAATCAATTGTCATCACTTTTATATTGTGATTTTACTATCTTTGAAAAAAGAAAAAAGTCAAAATGGCTTAAGTATAAACAACTTAAGAAAAATACTGAGAAAAAGAGTATTTACTTAATTTTTTCTTAAAGAAATTAAGAAAATTTAATTTAACTTTTAAAAAATAAATCTTTAAAAATTTGAAGAAAATAGGGGAGAGGTTCTTAATTCTACTTTAAGAAGGTATTATCACTTAAAGTTGTCACTGATACGCGATTAATCGATGATTTGATTAAAAATATTTGAGTAACCTTTTTTGGGAAATTAAAAGTAAATAAAAACATTTGAGTCTTTTGAAAAAGAAACTTAATTTAAAACAGTTAAAGTAATTTGAAAGTTTATGAAATTTTAGCCAAAATAACTAAGAGTGTTTAATATTGTTGTGGGAGATCAAAAGTGTTTTTTCATATTAAAAAAATATTTTTTAAAAAAAGTATGTGTTTGACAAATTTTTAAAACTGCTTTGAAATATAAAAAGAATCAAAAAATTCTTTTTCATAATCAGAAAATTATTTTCTTGAAAACTAAAATATCTCTTACATATATAAATAATTATCAATATATTCCTTGTTAAGTAAATTAGCATATCTCATAAGTTCGATTAAATTTCATTCAAGATTTTTTTTATTTGTATACAATAAGTATTTTTTTAATAATTTATGTTTTTATATTATTATTCATATTTATATTTTACATACTATTAATTAGAAATATAGGCGATAAATACTTTTGCAGAATTAGAAAAAAGTGAGAAAAGCAACGACTAAAGATTTCAGTCCTCCTAAAATAGACAACAGGTAAAAAAAAATTATTTTCTTAATACATATATTTCTTTTTTTATAAAATATTAAACTATAGATTGTTATAACAAAAAAGGGATGATAATTAAAGATTGATCCAGAAAATAGGTAATAAATATTAAAAATTAAAAAATCCTCTTCTCAATATTTATCTATATATCAGATTCGATCTACTCTGGAGTTTGCTGAAGGGTTGTGAAAGCAATTGCATAGTTATTAGTTGTTGGAATTGGATCAGTGATTATTGCTGAATTGCTAGGCACAGCAGAATTGCTAATATTAAGAACCAAAAACATAAAAATATTTCATAATGAAAAAATTTGTATATCAAAATGCAAATCACACGAAAATAACTTTATTATTTCTTCAAGGCTCTTCTTTTATAATGACATATGATCAAACAAATCTCTCTATATATAAAAGGAGAAACACAGAAAAGGTGATGTGGTAGCTCTCTATACCTCCATTCGTATTTATTTGTTTTCCTCATTTTTTAGGCATTTCCCCCATATAAATACAATAATTTATTTAGTAAGAAAACAAACAATTAAATAATTTACTCACTAAGAAAACAAATTAAATAAGCCTACATACTTTTTCACCTTTAAAATTTGTAATAACAGATAGTATTAAATAAATATTATAAAATAATATTAGTATTTACTGTGTACTAATCCTAGTCCTATTAGGATTAGTACTCCTTAATCCTACTCCTATTAGGATTAGTACTCCTTCCTATATCTCCTATATATATCTCCCATGTATTCCCTTAACACTTCAATACAATCAATATTCCTTCATGGTATCAAGAGCCAGAAAACCTAGATCTTCTTTTCTCTAGTTTTTTTTTTCTCTTTTTATGGCACCGATCGTTCCCTCTCTTCTCTTGGGCGGCGACAGCCATGACAACCGAGGTGGATCCTCTCGATTCACTTCTTTCTGGCGTTAAACTCCTTCTCAGGCATCTTCATGCCCTGATTCCCGAAAAATTATCATACATAAATTACCCTACATGGAAAATCATCGTTCTTACAGCCCTTGAGGCCAATTACCTTCTCAAATACGTCGATGGAAGCACAGAACCGCCGCCGGCAGTCATCACCGCCACGGACAAATCAGAAAAAACTAATCCGGCCCATGTCGCCTGGAAAGCCGTGGATGACCAGATCCGATCATGTTTGATTGTGGTCAACTCTCCCACGGTTCAGAAACACGTCCGATCCTACACAACTGCTTCAGCCCTATGGACGACCCTCGCAACACGCTATGCATCAATTTCCCACTTTCATATTTTTCAATTGCGTGATTGTCTCCACACAATTACCAAAGGCACGAAAACTATGGCGGAGTATTTAGACGAGGTCTCCACCATCATCACAGCCCTCGACACCGTTAATGAAATCATTCCCGAAAAAGATCTCGTCACGTGCGTTGTTCGGGGGCTCCCATCAGCTTACTCCTCCATTAAACAGGCGGTTCGCATCAGTCCAACGCCCGTTGACCTAACTACTCTCTCCTCGTGGCTAAAAAGTGAAGAAATCAACGTGGATCTGGAGAGCAAACTTCTTTTTCGAGAATCTGCTGTTACGGAGCCGGCCACCGCCCTCACCGCAAGCTAGAACTATCGCGGGGGGCGTGGTGGCGGCCGACAGGGGAGCCGCGGCGGCTACGGCAGAAACAGCAGAGGCCGCGGGCGCGGCGGTCGGCAGGGCAGTCGTCCGCCGTACGACGGTCAGTAGCACGGCAGCAACAACAGCCTGCACCCCTTCGACAGTGGCGGGCAGTCATCTTCCAGCGGCGGGCAGGGCACTTACGAGCGGGATCGTCCAACTTGTCAAATCTGTCAGAAAACAGGATACACCGCTGTTCGTTGCTGGTTTCGGTATGAGGAGAGCCGAAATAGTGATAACCGTGCCAATTATGCATCTCAAGCCGGCCCTTCCTCTGAATGGATGTTGGATACTGGGGCCAACATGCACGTTACTTCTGATCTATCCAAGCTTAACGCTCCAAAACCATATCATGGCTCCAATGGTATTACTGTTGGCAACGGTGAGTCCCTTAATATTTCTCACACTGGCACGGGTACCATTAAAACCCCCACCGCTATCTTTCACCTAGGTAACCTTACCCACCTCCCTTCTATTAAAACCAATCTCCTTTCAGTTCACCAATTCACAAAAGAAAATAATTGCTCACTCTTGTTCACCTCTAATGATTTTCAGATCCTAGACAATACTACAAAGAGGGTGATTTCTCAGGGCCCCTGTGAGCATGGTCTGTACATTCTTCCTGGCACAAGTTCGTCTGCCCACTCAGTTTCAGAAAGCATTCCTGTGGCTCCGGTGGCTCTTTCGGCTGATGGCCACAGTCTGTTGTGGCACAGTCATCTGGGTCACCCGTCTACTCAAATAATAAATTCTTTAATGTCTCAATTAGGTTTTTATTCCATTCATGTAAACAATTGTGACTCCTGTTCAATTGCTAAATCTCATAAATTACCTTTTACTTTATCTGAAAAGCGTACAACTGCACCTTTTCAACTTATTCATTCTGACCTATGGGGTCCTATTGCTGTTCTTTCATTTGCTGGTTTTCGCTATTATATTTGTTTTGTGGATGATTTTACAAAATACACTTGGTTGTACCCACTAAAACACAAATCACAGGCATACACCACCTTTGTCACTTTTGAAAAAATGGTCAAAACACAATTCAATTCTCATTTTAAACTTTTTCGAAGTGACAATGGAAAGGAATATGTAAATAACATCTTTGGCAAGTTCCTGCAATCCCGGGGAATTATACATCAAACCTCCTGTCCATACACTCCCGAACAGAATGGGGTGGTTGAGCGTAAGCATCGCCATCTTATTGAAACGGTGGTTACTCTTCTACATCAATCTCATCTCCCTGTCTCCATTTAGATAGAAGCTCTAGCCACCACAAACTACCTCATTAACAGAATGCCCAGTCACACCCTCTCCAACAAATCACCCTAACAACTCCTTTACCAAGAACTTCCCAATTATACCAACCTCCGCGTCTTTGGGTGTCTTGCCTACCCTTGGCTACGCCCTCATATTGCTCACAAATTACAACCCCGATCCCGTCCTTGTATTTTTTTTGGGCTATCATCCTACCTCCAAGGGTTATCGCTGTCTTGACCCACAAACTCATAAAGTCTACATATCTCGTCATGTCAAATTTGTCGAAAATGAGTTTCCCTACGAGTCTATTTCATCCTCCACAAATACATCATTCATTAGCGTCCTTCCCCTTTTTCCAACATATTCACAGGGTCCCTCACCACCTTCCCCCACACCTCCACCCACTATCCAACCACCCCTCATCACCCCTTCGACCGTCACCCACAATACACCCGCAACCACCACCCACACTCACAACCAACCCGAACCACCCCATACCCACAACATCTCCAGCCCGATCCGTTTTGGGTCCTTCCCAGCCACCCCCGAATCACCACCGTCTGTGCCACCCCCCAATACTCATCCCATGTTAACCCGTGGCAAAGCCGGTATCTTTAAACCCAAACCAAATACACCCCTTCCCGATAGTGAACCAACAACCTACTGTGTTACCTCAAAAAATGCTTATTGGCGTCATGCTATGGATGACGAGTTTAAAGCTTTGACTGACAGAAAACTTGGGTTCTTGTACCTAAGCCCCATGGGCGGCACCCAGTGGGCTGTAAATGGGTGTACAAAATTAAACATAATGCAGATGGCAGTATTTCCAGGTACAAGGCTCGTTTGGTTGCTAAAGGCTATAATCAGGAGTATGGGCTTGATTACTCCGAGACATTCAGTCCTGTTATTCGATAGGAAACCATTCGCCTGGTACTGTCACTCGTCGTGCGCAACAATTGGCTTATCAATCAGTTGGATGTTTCCAATGCTTTTCTTCATGGCATGCTTGATGAAACTATCTACATGACGCAACCACCGGGCTATGTTGATCCCCGCTTCCCTCAACATGTTTGCAAACTCCAGAAGTATCTGTATGGGCTCAAGCAAGCCCCCCGTGCTTGGTACACACGTTTGAAAACGTTCCTCCAGGGACTCGGCTTCACGTATTGCGTACACTACACGAGTTTGTTTACTCGACATTCAGCACACGGTACAGTCATTCTTCTTGTCTATGTAGATGATATCATTATTACAGGCTCTACTGCAGCTCTCATTCAGGATGTCACTCGAGCTATGCATACTACCTTCAAAATGAAGGACCTTGGCCCGTTACATTATTTTCTGGGAATGGAGGTTTCTCGGACAGGCAGCGGCTTGTTTCTTCATCAGTCAAAATATGCTCGAGATCTGTTGCAGAAAGCTGGACTGGAAAAATGCACCAGTCAACCAACACCGATGACAGTCTCTTCGTCTACGAATGGAGCCGACACCCCCTTTGCCGATATCACCCACTTCCGCAGCCTCATTGGGGCTCTACAGTATCTGTCCATTACCCGTCCTGACATCCAGTTTGCTGTCAACCGAGTTGCTCAGCGCATGCATCAACCAAGTGAACATGATTACCATTGTCTAAAACGCATTCTTAGGTACATTTTTGGCACTCTTGGTCGTGGTTTACTCATTCGACCCGGGGACTTGGAGCTTCGGGGTTTCTCAGATTCAGATTGAGAGAATGATAAAAATGACAGAAAATCTACATCGGGGTTTCTCGTTTTTTGAGGCCGAACCTGATCTCCTGGTATACAAAAAACAATCCAAGGTCTCTCGGTCCTCGACTGAAACTGAATACCGCGCCTTTGCTCTTCTTGCTGCTGAGACCATGTGGGTCACATATATTCTTCGCGAACTCCGCGCCACTCACACTGTTTCTGCTCTCTATTGTGACAACAAATCAACCATCTGTGTGGCCAAGAATTCCGTCCTACACACCAGAATGAAGCATGTTGATACCGATTGTCTCTTTGTTCACGATGAAGTTCAGGCCGGCACCATGATTGTGCAGTATGTACCCACTGAAGAACAACCGACTGATATTCTCACCAAGCCTCTCCCGAGCCGACAGCACGATTACCTCAGTTCCAAGCTTCCGTTCGCTTCCGCTCAGCTCAGCTTTTGAGGGGGGTAATAACAGATAGTATTAAATAAATATTATAAAATAATATTAGTATTTACTGTATACTAATCCTAGTCCTATTAGGATTAGTACTCCTTAATCCTAGTCCTATTAGGATTAGTACTCCTTCCTATATCTCCTATATATATCTCCCATGTATTCCCTTAACACTTCAATTCAATCAATATTCCTTCAAGTTGTAGCTGCACAAATTTACAATCATGGATAAATTACCTTATTAGACATACATCACTGTTGTATTTTCTAATATTATCTTTACTTTCAAACAATTACATATATTACCAATTTAAGTATTTTATATCATATATTAATATATTATTTGAAGATACAGTTAGATATCACATTTCTTAAAATTAAGATTGATTAATTATCTGTTTAATTAACTCTTTCACTTCAAATCAATCAGTATATATCTCTTAATTTCCCTCCCATATTTATCACTCAATTGTGTATTCCCTTTCTAATTCAAGAATTTCAATGTACAATTTCATCCTAACAATAGATATTTTACTCTCTTCTTCTCAAGATATCATCACCATTGCCGATAAATTATCATGAACTCAAATATTATATCTTGATTGTTTGTCTCCAGAACAAATGGATCTCAGATTTGATTATGTTATCTACAACGTAAAAGGATCAAAGAAAGTATTGTAGAGAGTTTTTGTTTGATGGTGTTCTTTTAAGACTTTCTTTGGTTACTATGTCATGGACGTGGTAGTATCTACAACCTATTTTCCTCAAACTATGTTTGACACAAAAAATACATTATCTCTCTACTATTAGGATGCCATGTCATATTATTATTATTATTTTTTTTTAAAAATGCTTCAAGTAAAAACCTTAGGTTGCAATATGTTTTTTTAAAAATATTATTTTCTATTTATGTTTTTTGAAAATGTTTTGTTTTTATGATATATAAAGATAAATTTTTAAAATGAACGGAAAAAAGTACCCCATTTCTACAACTACTAATGGGCTGTTTTAACTATTTTTTAAAAATAAGTTTTTTAATGATAATTATTATTTTTTACTATAAGTTTTTTAATTAATTTTTTAAAAAATAATTATAATTTTTTTATGGTGCACTTTTTCTTCTCCTATTTAGATAGATATTTCAACATTTCATTATGTTGGAGCATTCATTAAAATCACTGAAAGTGTGAAAAATGTAATTAGACATTACATTTTTTTTATAAAATTATTCAATTTTCAGTTTTTATTTTTTAACCTTAAAAATTGAAATTTGAAGCATTTAAAGATCTTTCATCTTTTTTTCCATAATAGTCATTATTGTTTTTATTAAAAAAAAATAGTTCGATTTCATTTTTCTCCTTTAAATTGAAACATAGACGCTTTTAAAAATCATTCATTTTTGGCTGTTACAGTTTTTTTAAACAAAGGAACTTTTATTTTCTATTTAAAATAGTTCTATTAGAAATTCTATTTTTTTAATTGTATTTTTAGAGCATATTTAAAATGCTTTTTGAAAAATTAAAATTATTGAATATTTGTGGTGCTGACATGTGACACTTTTTACTTCCCCTATTATATATAGATAGATTTTTTAAAAAAATAGACAAATCCACATATTATACCCAGTAAAAAAAATTACATTAAGATTTGTAATATGAGCTCCTCCGGTTCTTCAAGAAAATATGTGGGTTCATCCGGTTCTTTAAAAGAATTAGAAGAATATTAATAATAAATTAAAAAATATGACATGGCACCCTAGAAGGAGAGAAATAATGATTTTTTTTGTGTCAAGTATATTTTGAGAAAAATAGGCTAAGTTAGGTGATATTGTAGTCCTAAAACAAATATAAATGATATTTTTAGGTAATTTCCCAAACATAGGTGATTGTCTTGGGAAATTACTCAGATTCGAGTTTGTACTTTTAGTAATGAGATATATGAACATGTTTCTGTATCCACCATTAAATTTTGGATACATGATTTTTAACAACATGATGATATAATGATACAACAAATACTCTACAATCATGATTTATCCTAAATTCATATGTTTCAGCTACATTTCATATTTAGATACACATAATTAAATGTATAAACTTATTATGTATTTGAGATACATGTTTTTGGATATAACATATGAATTTATATGCACATAGTTAGATGTATATGTTTACTATGTATTCGAGATACATGTTTTTGGATATAACATATGTAATTGATACCTGATACATCAAATCAATACTAGATACATATAAAAGATACATGAAATTATTATTAGACATACATAAATAGATACATAAAATTAATGCTAGATATGTATAACACATGAAACTAATATTAAATATATATATATATATATATATATATATATATATATATATATATATATATATATATATATATATATATATATATATATAAATAGATATATTAAATTAATACTAGATGCATATAATAAATACATAAAATTAATACTAGATAAATCTATGATACATATGAATGTACTCGTAAGATACTCATGTATCTAAGTGATTAATTTGTTGAATACATCATATATTGAGATCAAATTAATGAATTATTATTTTAAGAGTAATAATTTGAATTAACCAAATTACATTACCAAGATATACATATTTTTATCTTATATTAATAATATTAATGAATTCACGATTTCAAAGAATAATAAAATGAAATTAAATATTTATGTATTTTGAAAATCGTTATTCCTCTAATTAAGGAAATCATTTAGAATCAATTAATTTATTTTACATCTTAATTTTAAATTCGTCAGATACATGTGTCTCATAACTTCTTTATATTCTAAACATGAAATATGGTAAAGGAAATGATGTGTGAAGCTATTTTAAGCTAGTGATTTATGTGATTTGCCCTTTAATTATATACATTTAAGTTGTAATTGTATGTATTTATGAGTCAAAGAAATCTAAAAGACAATCAACAATTAAAGAATTCACTCCCCAAAATGCATTTCTTTAATGCTCTTAATCATGATGAAAACTTCAAAAGCCTCTAATCAACTAATCAGAAGAAGAAATGTTTTATAAACATTATGCAACAAAAAAAAAAAAAAAAAAGAAGGCCAAAGTCATCTCTGGCCTTCTTTTTAAACCAAAATTCACTTCAATCCATCATGTGATAAATCCCTTTGGTGTCAGGTTAATCCCTTTGAAGTTTTTTATTTTTATTTATATAATATTATATAATTACTTGTGGTATATGTTTGTGTTTTTGTTTGGTGACTAATCTCATTGAATTTTTTATGTATATTTTATTTTATTTTGTTTTAAAATATTTATATAATATTATATTGCTACTTGTGATATAAGTTTGTGTTGTTTTGCAAATTGAAAACAAATGACTATAAAATGGAATTATAGACGGACATAATTTTATCTTATTTTGTTTGGTAAGTTATTTATTATTTTTAGTTGATTGATATGATCTTTTTTTGTTTAATGTTACTATAACATTGTTACTCTCATCTTCTTCTAAATGTTTATGAACTTTCTTGGGAAAAAAAGGTACTATCATATATATTCTTGGTGTTAATTATTTACTATATTTATTAGTATAATGTGTTTTCTCACTTCTTTATCTTGTATTATTCTAGATAATATAAACACATCTTTGTTGCTTACATGTTGACTGCTAAAATTAAAAATATATCAACAATAGTAATAAGATGTTATTTTATTATAAGATCTACCAATTAATTCTATGTATTTTCAGTTAAAAGGAATGCATAAATTATAAATTCTTAAGTTGACCAAAAGAAATTGAAGCTTGAGAATTTCAATTGTATTTCGAATTGTCTCCTTTTGCTTTTAATGAGTATTAAACTTGCAGATTTTTTTAAAAATAAAAATGAGTAATAATTTTATATTTTATGAATTGTTAATATAACTTTAATATTCTTTAGGACTCAATTATTATTTTTGTAGTAACCGTTGTTGAAGAACACTTCTAAAGTTCTTTTTTTAAAAAAAAAATAAAAAAAAAATATTAAAGTGTATTTCTGGGAAGTTGGAGAAAAAAGTTAGAATATACGTAATTAATTTTAATAAATAGATAGGAAAGAAATGTTTTCTATGACACTACCAAAGTCATAGTACTGAAGTTATCAATCCTTTAGAAAAAATCAATCACTTAGAAAGTGGTTGACGGAAATCTTTTAAAGTTATATAATTCAAACGGTATTATTATATTCTCTTAGTATTGATTTATAATTACACTTGTATACAAGAAAAAAATTGAAAGTACCCCAAAATTCTTTATTTCTTTGAATTATTTTTTTGGTATGACCTGTATCGATCGGTTTGGTTTGATTTTAAAGCTTATCGTGTTAGTTTATTGGTTATCGGTTTGTAGAGATGCTAAATCGTTATAGAATCATTAAGATATTGACTTGTCGGTTATTGGTTTATCGGTTTTTGATCGTTTTTCGGTTTAGTTATCGACTTAACCGTTAAGATTTGATACAAAAGAAAAAACATTGAAAATCACTGATGCATAGTTTAGTTATCGACTTAACCGAAATATTTCTTCGGTTATTGGTTCATTATCTTTTTATTTTTATTTAGTTATCGACTTAACCGTTAAGATTTGATACAAACCAAATAAACCATTCACTTAAGTTCACAAGTTACATTTTGCTCAAAAGTGAATACTTTTACATTGGAGAATAATCATGTGTTTGAGACAACCAGAAATAAAAGTAGGAAATTAAACTCTAAGTCGAGGACTTTATATATAAAATGGTATAAATATAATTATTTAATTTACTATCGGGTTATCGGTTAACCCATTAAGAAAAAACTTTAATCCGTTAAAAATTGATAACTCGATATCAAAAAAATTCATATCAAAACCACTAAACCAATAACCCAATAACTTTTTTATCGATTTGACTTATCGATTTCTGTTCGATTTTGAATAGCCCTATGACCAAAGATGTAAAAGGTCATCTTCTCAAGAAAATGAAAATCTATGTCCTATGATGTTCAATGACCTGTGTGATTAATTAACGAAGTAAAATTAAATTTAAATTTGTATTCATCTCAATATAAATAAATTACATTCTTATTTTGAAGTTCATCTTTTTCTTTCAAGATTCAACTCGAAAATATAAATTAGTGTAATTTATATAGATTATTGTTATATATTCGAGTATTTCTGTATGATAAAAAAAAATTTAAATTTAAACAAAAATAAAAAGAAAATGAATATCAATAATGCATAGTTTTTTTCATTGGTTAAAAGAGGCGATAGTATATCATAATACTATACATCAATATAATTATTATGCATAGTTTAAAGCTTAAGAAATAATGCGTTGAAATTCAAGGCTAAAAAAACTTTTCATTGTCTGGATATTTGAGAACGCAAATTAATTCAGTAGTTAAATAATAACTTCAAACTATTGAATTTAATCAGTCAACTATGATATATCTCTATTGAGATACTTAAATTGAATTGGTAAATGACTTGAAACAAAGTCCGATTAATATTTTCTTTCAATAAATGACTAATTTTACAATCAAAATTTACAACACATACAACTTAAATGGAGTATTTAAATTTGTCAGTGACTAATTTATAATTAGTTATCAAAATATGGAGTATTTAAATGGGATTAATATAAATCCATCCTTGTGTTCATTGTCTCACCTCCTTTTTCCTTTCTTAATCTAGAAGTTCATGTTCATACTATCCTTCCTTAAATATAATTTGATGACAAACATAATTAGTTGCTTATGAATTTTAATTTATTTGTCAAAGTAAGAATTTGCTTTGGTCTTAACAATTGTACACAACTTTTTTGCACGCACACTCTAGCAATTCTCTCTTATCTCATTCATTCGTCGTTTGCTCTTTTGTGTTTTTTCGCTTGCTTGGTTGGTAACAATTCAAATAAATCATTTCTACTCTATTCTAGTATGTTCTTCCAAGTCTTGAATTTTAGAACTATCCTTCTAGAATATTTCTAAACTTTTCTCTCTAAAATACTCATTCTAAAGATGTTTCTTTAATTTTCTACGACTTCAAAATATTTTAAATTTTTTCTTGAAGTATTTTAGATATTAATGAAGTCTGTGCTAAACTTTTAAGTTTTAACATCTTTTATGTCAGAAAAACAATATATGCATGTCAAAATGTTCCTCCATTTTGTGTGTTCCTGCACTTCAATTTATTTCAATTTGGCTATAAAGTGGCATTCTGCTCATTAAAATTCGTCAACTAACACCAATACTAAAATTCATCTTTCTAAAATAGTATCACCAATAAGACTTTTCTTGTAATTATGTTAATTCTGACGAGTTTGTCAAAATGTTCATTTATTGTAATCTTGGACCCTCAATTTATATTAATTTGGCTATAGAATGACATTCTACTCATTACTAAAATTCATCAACTAACACAAATACCAAAACTAATCTTTTTAATATTATCACCAATACCATGTCAGACTATGTTTATAATAAAATTGATGTAAAAGAGTTTGTTTATGGTGATACGCTTAAAATAAGATGGATGGAAGGAGGTTCAACTGGATCCCTTCGATTAAAAAATTATACTATATATATAAGGTGAAAATTATTATTTATCAGTATACGTATTAACATTAACCCCTCAACTCAGCTGTGATGCGTAGCCCAATGGTCTAGGGGTTCAATATCACTCTCAGGTTCCAAGTTCGATTTATATCCATACTAAAATCACTAAACCTTATACGGAATTGTGTTGAAGTTTGCTGACATATTTTGAATTTCAAGATTTAAAAAATTCCATCTTTGATCATAATTTTTTTATATTTTTTAAATATTTTAATATTTTTTATTATTATTTTGACTTATAGTATTTTCTATGTAACTTATGAATACAAAATTTTATTCTTTTTAAAAATAAAATTTCATGCGTAAATATTCAGTCAAACTTAAACTATTTGACTCTCAAAAAATGAAAAGTATTACATAAATTGAGACAGAAGGAGTATCTATTAATATAACATTTGATTTTTTTTTCCATAAATAATATTTATATAAATTTTGTTGAAAATTCTATATCATTTTACGAAGGATATAATATAGAATAAGAATAGTCTCCTAGTAATAAATATATTTAAAATGTTAAAACAACAAAATTAATAGGGAATTGGCGAAATTTATATAATTTGTTATTATGAGGAGTAACTTTTATTAAAAAAAAAAAAGATTTTGTAGATTAACATTCCATGTTTGAATAATAAATTCAATTTTTTTCTCGTCAATAGTAGAGATCAAATTTGTGCTTGGCCAAAAATTTCAAAAGTGGTTTGGAGAAAGTTATGTTTTCACCTTTTGAAAAGAAGTTTTGACTCAACTCAAAAATAACTATTATATTTATTTTCGTAAAAGTACAATAGATTTTAAAAAGGCTAGATCAAGCAAGAGATTAAGTAAGAAGAAATGTTAAATGGAACATGACAAAACAAGTTAAAATGATCTTGTCTTTCATCACTAAGCTCCTTTTAATCAATCTTTTCGCGAATTTACTTTTTATAGTTGAACCCCCTAAATGAAAATTCTGCGTCAGCCACTGATTGTTTAGCTCATAACCTATCAAATTAAATGTGTTTGACTTTTTTTTCTATGCCACCAAGTCCTGTATCTTTTCGAGTTTGGAGTAATAAGTTATACCCGCTTTATTAGACAATGTCTTGTCACGCGTCGATCGAGGCAATTTTCGTGTGGGCGCGCGCTGAGGCAACGACCACTGCCTTCCTGTGCATTTTCCATGTGGGCGCCCGGGTGTCCGAGTCTTTTGAAAACCCAAATACGTAGTTCACCTCTCTAGCTAGTTCATAAATTTACCCTACAAAGAGAAATTTCAAGAAACAAACTTCCTCAAAGGTTCATCCATCATCCAAGGTAATATTTCACCATAGATATTCATAATTTCTTCATCTTAATATGAATTAATTATTATCGCCTACTCATTAAATTCATAGATTTTCAAGTATGCTCCCATCAAGAACTCATCTCTGGTTCAAGAAACAATGTTTTGTCATCTTTTCTTACAAAGATCTCATCTTTCTACAATATTTGGAGCGTATAAGGTATGTAAGATCAGTCATAGTGTTGGATTAGTTCGTCCTCATGTCCAATATCTCAATTAAAGTTGAATCTAGTGTTCAACCCTCAGTTTTATGAAATTATTGTTATGAATTAATTATATTCTTGTTCTAAATTCTAAATTCTTATATTATGAGATTGCAATATTATGTGCATTGATATTCTTGAGTTGTTATTGTTAGAAAATATCATACACAGCGAAAGTATTTCAGATTCATACATCTTGAATGAATATAGACAACACCCACCAATACATATCTCATACAAAGTATGCTGAAAATAAATGACAAATTGATCTATTTAATGTAACACTTTATGGAATTGAATAAATAAATAAACAATTGTTTAATAATAATACTACATCAAAATTCATGATTAATAAATATATCCTAACAGTTATTTATGCTTATATTTCACATGAACCCTAGTTAATGGATTCTTAAAGGAACAAAAATGCCCTTCATTTATAGTTTGACTCAAAAATATCCTTACCGTCAATACTTTGGCTCAAAAATACTCTTGCAGTCAATACTTTGGTCCATAAATGCCCTTGTAGTTACAAAATGGGTCAAAATGCCCTTTTTCCGGATAAAATATCATTTATTCTTTTTAAACATATCTTCTTCCTAATTAAAATATTATTAAGGAATACTATTGTTGTTTTCTTTCTTCTAAAATCACTTTATCAATAAAAATGTAGGAAATATTATTTTCATTTTAATCTCATTTTGTCAATTAGGAAAAAATGATAAATATACCCCGGAAGTATTGTAAATGGTATGCAGATACCCTCTGTCATACATTAGGGACATTGGCGCCCCTGCCATCCAAAAACTAGAGCATATATGCCCTTTATACACGTGTTATAATCTTATCCATCGACCCGACATTTGATCAATGGATAAGATTGTGTCACGTGTCCTTATTTAGTCTTCTCTTAGAGTGAAAGACATATAAGCTCTAGCTTTTTGGACAGCAGGAACACCAATTTACCAAAAATATGATGGAGGGTATCTGCTTACCATTTACAATAGTTTGGGGGTATATTTGTCCTTTTTCCCTATCATTAAAAATAAAATAATTTCATGTACCTTTTCGATAGATGATATATGTCATACATTAAGATGTTTTGATTAAACTAAGCCATTATATAAAGCAATTCACCAAAATAATACGTTCTTTTCTAAAATTTTACAGAACTAGTATAAACGTATTTCACAATAACTTTTTAGTGTATATTTTATTGTTTAAAAGTTGACGACGTTAGATTGATATACATTACTCACAGTAAC
The DNA here is from genome assembly GCF_036512215.1 of Solanum lycopersicum. Lineage (NCBI taxonomy): Eukaryota > Viridiplantae > Streptophyta > Magnoliopsida > Solanales > Solanaceae > Solanum > Solanum lycopersicum. Next base: position 55,209,957 of record NC_090807.1, read on the forward strand.
GTTGTACTCACATTTTAGTAGTAAAACGGTACTCAAAATAACGTTTTAGGAGTAAAACGCTACTTACAGTAATGTATATCAACCTAACGCTGTTCGTTTTTTAAAAATGAAATATACCCTAAAACGTTACTGTGAATACGTTTATACTAATTCTGTAAAATTTTAGAAAAATGTATTAGTTTGATAAATTGCTTTATAGAATGACTTAGTTTGGTCTAAAATTCTAAATTCATATTTATCATTAATTTATATTTATATTATAGTAAAAAATATTGATGATAAAATAAAAAATATTTTCAGTTTTTTTTTCCTGAAATTAAGTAGATAAACATTTCCTATTTTTTTAAAAAATATTAATTGAAAAAAATGTGTGAAGAAGGAAATAATAATATATATTTTTGGAAATTGAACTTTTTTTTACCTATTAAATAGCAATAAAAGCATTTTTGGACCAAAGTATTGATGACAAGAGTATTTTTGGACAAAACTACAAACGAAGGACATTTTGTTCCTTTCACATAGTTTAAGGACATTTTTGAATCTAAGTATTGATGGTAAGAACATTTTTGAGTCAAACTATAAACGAAGGGTATTTTTGTTTCTTTCACATAGTTTAAGGGCATTTTGACCTTTTTTCCTCCTTTTTAGTACATTTCAGTTTGGTATTTACTATTATTGCATTCCTACAGTAAAAGCTTAAATGATTTTCATTATGATTTATATTATACTTCAGTTGGGTTATTTTAAGTTTTTTTCATTTTAGTTATTTGTGTTATTCAGACCTATTACATACTCGTACATTCAAAGTAACAATGTCATTCGATTTGCATCGTTTCATGGTGCAGATTCAGATACCTCGGATCATCAACAGGAGATCCGTTGAGATCATATCCCTTGCTTATCATCTTTTGGTGAGACCTCCCTGCTTTTAGAGGACTCTAATTTTATGATTTGTTAGTAGCAATGATTTGAGGGGTGGTGGATTATTTCCCAACACTTATCTCTATATAGTAGCTTCACAGATAGACAATTTATGTCAGTCTTGCTGTATTCAATTTTAGATATTTTATTTAAAATTTTATGTTTGATACTCGATATTTTTAGATAATTTAAGATTTAATAAATTATTTTTAAATGATTCTTCAATTTTGATGTTTGTGTATGCTTGATTTAGTTTTTCGCTTGTAGTCAACTAAGATGACAATTTACTTGGAGACCAACAATAATTATCAAGTGTCGATTACGTCCATAGTGTAGATTTGAATCGTGACAAAAGGAGATGATTTTTTTTTGGGAGGGGGGTGGGGGGGAGGGGGAGGGGGAGGGGGGAAAGACAAGGAAGAGGAAAATAAAGAGGAAGATCTCAAGTGTCGATTACGTCCATGGTGTAGATTCGAATTGTGACAAAAGAAGATGATCGGGTATCTAGCATTTTATTGCAATGCTTCTCATTCCTCTATCACCCTTACTTTTCTCTTCTAATACATTTTTATCTTAGTTTTTATTCCAGTTAATTTTATTTCTAGTACATTTTTATCTTAGTTTTCGTTGTAGTTAGTTTTATTTTTCTCTCTTTCCTTTTATGTTTTCCCTTCTAGTTAATTTTATTTTTCTGAAAGAAATTTTAGTTTTATTTTTCTCTCATTCCCTTTATGTTTTCCCTTCTAGTTAATTTTATTTTTCTGAAAGAAATTTTATTTTGGAACGATTGATGAATTTATTAAGTGAACTCACTTTTGTTTTCTTCTATTTTGGTTAATTTTGTTTTCTCTTTTATTTTATTTTAGAGTTCCTCATGCATTTATTACATGGTTTACTAGATAGAATATAACTAAGAAGTCACTCTTTAATCACTTTTTAAATTCAAATCCGTATAATTCATTACTTAGTTATTATTCTAGTGTAATGATTGTAACAATAAAAAATTATGGCTTGTGAGTTGTGAGGGCAACAAACAACAATAAATGAGAAAACAAATAGTCATTTTGTTTTGTTTACCTACCCATTAGACAACATAAAATGACAATCTTATATATAAAATTTGAAATGTTTTTCACATTTACTTGATGGTAAAATTTGCTCCTCCGACATTAGGTATTTTTCTTTTGGCGTTTAATTATGGAGGTGATCATATCACTATAAATGATATTTTATGTGGTAATTGCAATCAATGTTTCAAATTTTTAATCTTTGATTTATTATAATTAATCATGTACATATGCCAAAGTTGTTTGTTATTTTTAGTGTGTGTTGTGAGAACCTCCACTCTTTTCATAAGTTCAAGCTCGCAAGTAAAATAGATATGATGAAAAAGAAATTTGATTAGTTTGTTTTGTCTACCAAAGCCAAAATGAATATCTGATCAAATAAATAATAATATCTGATAAGATAAAGATAATCTATATAAATCTCATGTTAAGAGCTAATTATGAAAATTTTCTATTCTTTTTCAAATTATAAATATCCTTAAAATTTATGAATTTCAGAAACATCATTCAAATTTCCGGATACAATCGCAAGCATCGAATGTATAAAGCAAGGATGTATCTATAAGAGGGGAAGGATGCAACAGAGAGAGGACACACATATATTAGAGATAGAATATGACGTCTACATACATATGGGAGGATTGTATCCCAGAGAGGTATATGAATATATTAGGAAATGATATATTTGAGAGGAGATTTTCAATTTATTTAAATGGTAATTTTTAAAAAAAATTATGATAAAATAAGATGTATATTTTGATAATTTTTCCTAAAATGAATAGGGTACATTTTTTTTTTCTATCTTTGGGGAGCTAGAAACAACTACAATCCAAAGGTAGCAGACTACAAATACCAGCATTTGCAAGCCAACTAAAAGTTTCAAGCAACTACATGCAATTACATCTGAATTAAGTGAGGAGGGATAGGCATTTAACTATCAAAGATCCAACTCCTAACATATTTTCGCACAACAAGTGATTGATTCAAACTATAATCACTCTACAAGGACACTGTAATCATTTAAAATTTATTAAATATAAATTTATAAAATGATTCGGATTATATTGAATTCATAAATATATTAATCCAAATAAATATTGTGGATTGATATAATTGAGTTAAATATTTAAGTCCAATAAATATGGATTTAATTAAAGTCTAAATTAATTGATTTGGGCTACATTGGATGAACCCAATTTGTTAAACCCAATCTCATCTCATTTCTAGAGCCCATCTTGGCGCCACGTGTGCAGATGATGTGGCATGCTAAGTCAAATAAGAAAACCAATAGAATCATGACACATGTCAAAGATGACAAGCCCTCTCCATAAAAGCCCAAATGTCATGTCACTTCAATCTGATTGGCTGAAAGGAATCCTATTCCAATCGCAACTCCTCTATTCTAAAACTATAAATAGGGGTCCTCATAATTCAGAAAAGAGAGAGAAAATTCTAAGCAAGAAGCTAGAGAAACTCTGTGGTACAAACGCCATTTAATTCTCTACAAAGCTACAAGTTTAAGAATTCAAGCATTCAAGTTCAAGAACGATCAAGATCAAGACCACCGAATTCAAGAACAAGCTCGAAGCCCTTGAGTTCAAATAAAAGTCAAGATCAAGATAAAGTTCAAGTTCAAGTTAATCGTAGATTCAAGAACAAGCTTTAAAGCCCTTGAATTTATATTTGAAAAGACGAATTCAGAGGAATTATAGAGATTGTAACACTCGCTTTTGAAATAATAAAATCGATTGTTGCTATAATTTTCCGCTCTTGATTATTATTTTCTCGACGCGAATTTTATTGTCTACAAATTCTGGCACGCCCAGTGGGACAATCTCTACCTCTCATCTCAACTTTTCAAACGTCAAAGAATATCAAGATGACTTCCATGAACAACAACTCTCGATCAACCTCCTCTAAGGTCGCTAGCTCCAAGTTCTCTACTGAAGTTGAAGACATCCTTGGAGTTACCTTTGGAAGTTTTGGAGTTGTTACGAGAAGCAAGGCTGCTACACTAGGGCAACAAACGCTTCAAGTGTCGTCTGCATCAACTCCTGTTTTGGGTCTTCGACTCCAAAAGGAGCAAGTTCCTCCACAAATTCTCTAGAAGGAGGAAGTAGTGTTGCTGAAAAGATCAAAAAGACATTGGCTCTACTTTAGCAATCTGGTTCCAAGAACTCTACCACAAGGGAGAACTGTGATTCAACTTGTGAATCATCTCCGCGTATATCGCGTAATGTGAGTCCACTAAAAATTAACTTACGCGACAATCCATGTTACTCGCCTGCATCTCCGATGATCATGCAAACGATGGTGACTGCTGCTTCCTCTTCTGAGGAACAACTCGCAAATCTGAGGAAGTTGGTCGAAGGATTAACGAAGCATGTACAACACCAAGAATCTCGAATTGACAAGCTGATGGACAGGATAGAAGGAATTTTAGATGGAGATGCGAGCCATGCACCTGGAAAGGGCATTGAAGTTCAAGAAATCGAAGATCCTGCTAAGAAAGCCCCGTTTGTTAAAGAGATGCCAGTTTCTTCTGAAGGAATGATCCCGCTCGATCGCTTGAAAGAGTTTATTGAAGGAACTATCAAAGATAAGTATGAAGTCTCCACCAAGTCTTCTCATATGTATGCTAAACCATACACTGCTAGGATTGATAACTTTAAAATGCCTGCTGGTTATCAACCTCCCAAATTTCAACAATTTGAGGGAAAAGGAAATCCGAAACAACATGTCGCGCACTTCGTGGAGACATGTAATAATGCTGGAACATATGGAGACTATCTTGTTAAACAGTTTGTTCGCTCTCTAAAAGGAAAAGCCTTTGATTGGTACATGGATCTCGAACCTAACTCTATTGATAGCTAGGAGCAACTAGAACATGAGTTTCTCAATCGCTTCTATAGCACAAGGCGCACAGTGAGCATGGTAGAACTCACGAATACTCGCCAAAGAAAGGATGAACCGGTCATAGATTTCATAAATCGATGGAGGAACGCGAGCCTTAATTGCAAGGACAGGCTTAGTGAAGCTTCTGCAATCGAAATGTGTATTCAAGGAATGCACTGGGAGCTTCTTTACATCTTGCAAGGAATAAAACCAAAATCTTTCGAGGATTTAGCTACTCGCGCTCATGATATGGAGTTGAGCATGACATCTGCCGGAAAAGATATGACTATTGTCCATGATCCTCGCAAAGGAAAGGACAAACAGGAACCCAAGAGGTGGAGCAAGTTTCTGCCCAGAAATGACAACAAAGAATCCATGAGTGTAAATGTGTCACCCGCAAAGTTCACTACGAATGAGGGCGTAAAACAAAATGTGAGAACGACTTTCCAAGCACGTTCAAATCAAAAGTCGACGCTAAGGGAGATGCAAGAAAAAAAGTATCCCTTCTTGGATTCTGACGTTTCTGAAATTTTTGATGAATTGCTTGAGTTAAAACTCATTGACTTGCCAGAGAGGAAGCGACCCGATGAAGCTGGAAAAACTGATGACCCAAATTATTGCAAGTATCATAGACTTGTGAGTCATCCTTTTGAAAAATGTTTTGTCTTTAAGGATAGATTGATGCGATTGGCTAACGAAAATAAAATTATCCTTGATGATGAGAAGGCTAGTTCTAACCATACCTCTATCACGTTTGGGTCACTGGATCCGGTCCAAATATATATCTCTAAAAAGCATGAAGAAGAGCCAGTAGACCAGGACGTTGACATAGACGGTAATGAGGGTTGGATTCTTGTAACTAGGCGAAGACGCAACAAGTCAAGCTTACGAAAAGAATTATCCGAGCAACCGGTTAGAGAAAAAATGGTGAAGAAATTAAAGAAGAAAAAATCAATCAAGCGCCCCAAAAGGGCAAAGGTTGAAGTGCATCACTACCAAAAACCTCAACGTCTTGTGACTCTAGAGGAATTCTTGCCAAGCTCGTTCGGTACAAAGTCTACTCAAGGCAATGTTGAGGCATCATGTTTCAATATGGATAAAGGACAAACAATGAATGTGCCTCCTACTATAAAAGAAGGAACAACGAGTGAATCCTCACCAAAAGTGTCTCCTGGGGAAGAAGAAAAAGAAACAAGGGAAATCTCAGAAATGATGTCTCTTTCATCTTCTGAAAAATCTATTGAACTTTCTTCCCAAGAAGCACACGTCTGTGATACTAAAATCACATTTAAGGATAACGATCTTCTATTTGGTGAAACACTACACAATCGTCCTTTGTATATGGTGGGTCATGTGCTAGAGAAGAAGATAAATAGAATCTTAATAGATGAAGGATCTGGAGTCAACATTTTGCCTATCCACACATTGAAGGAACTTGGCATCACGACTAGGGAACTTAGTGAAAGTCGTCTGTTGATACAAGGATTTAATCAAGGTGGGCAGAGGTCCATAGGCTCTATTAAATTAGAGATCCACATGGGAGATTTGCGATCAAGCGCATGGGTGCATGTAATTGACGCAAAGACATCATATAACATATTACTTGGAAGGCCTTGGGTACATGAGAATAGAATTGTCTCATCTTCTTACTATCAATGTTTGAAATATCTTGAAGGTGGAATTGAAAGAAAGATAGTTGCAGATGATAATCCTTTCACCGAAGTGGAGACACACTTTGCTGATGCGAAATTCTATATGAGAAGTTATGTTGTTAAAGGGGTCAAATCCAATGACGTCAAATCAATCAAGATTGATAGTATCATAAGTAAAAGAATTGATGCAGCTATCGATAAGGCAAAAATTGACACTAAAGACTCTTGTCCCATTCTTAATGAAGGGAAGATCCTGTCTTCAAAGAAGAAGCAGACTTCTAGGCTTTGTTATGTTCCAAAAGCTAAGAAAGAACAAGATCAACCATCTAACCTTGAAGAAAATGCATTAAGAGGGCTAACTTTTCCTATCAGATGGATTGATGCAATAAACCTGTCTTCTAAGTTGCCAGAAAAGTCAGTCGCTCAAGATCAAGTGCTAGATATGACTCTCCCTACAAAGCGCATAAGAGAAGGTTTTGATCCCAATGCCTACAAGTTATTTGTGAAGGCAGGATATAACCCCAGCGAGCCATCAGCACTAGGGAAACTCCCATCAGAAGATACAACTAGGAAAGCACGTGAAGGCCTAGGTTATAGCCAACCGCCGCCAATTCGCATTTCCATAAGAAGGACCAGTAATAATCATATAACTTTTGAAGATGACGTCACTGCTCCCAATAAAAGGCCTTATGTCTTTGATCGACTTGGCGAAGCGACAACAAGAATTTCTGTGTTTGAGAGGTTAGGTCCTCTAAAGAAGAATAATAAGAACCTGAGAAGTTATTTAAAAGTTACAACACCTGCTTCACATTTGATTAGAAAAGATTTCAAAAGTTTGATTCCTTTTAGGATGAGGCGACGAGTGGAACTTATGGTTTCCTATAAAGAGGAACTCAAGGCAAAGGTTCATACTGTGGTTTACACCAAAGAGCTCGAGGAAGATGAAGAAATTGTAGGTTCCTCAAATCATGTTACAATCCAAAATGAGTACGATTCTTTGCCTCAAAAGAAGATTGTGGAAGAGGTAGAAGATATTGTCTCGTGTTGTCATATATCGGTCAATGACAATGATCCTGTGGAAGAGGAAGATGCTAAAGATGCTCCTCCAGAACTTGAAGAAGGTGTAAAGATCACAATAGATCCTTTGAAGGAAGTTAACCTTGGCACTGATGAAGATCCGAAGCCAACTTACTTGAGTGCGTTTCTAGAAATTGATGAAGAAGTCGCTTACATGAATATACTCAAAGAATATAGAGATATATTCGCTTGGAGTTACAAAGAAATGCCTGGATTGAATCCTAGAGTAGCGGTCCATCAATTGGCAGTGAAAAATGGTTCTCGTCCAGTTAAACAAGCTCAAAGACGTCTTAGACCAGACTTGATTCCATTGATAGAAAATGAAGTTAACAAACTCATTGAGGCAGGCTTTATTCTGAGGTCAAATATCCTACATGGATTTCAAGTATTGTTCCTGTGAGGAAGAAGAATGGTCAAATTCGAGTTTGTGTTGACTTTAGAGATCTCAATAATGCATGCCCTAAAGATGAGTTTCCTCTTCCCATTCCAGAGTTGATGATTGATGCCACCACTGGTTATGAGGCAATGTCGTTCATGGATGGTTCTTCTGGATATAATCAAATCCGCATGTCACCAAAAGATGAAAAACTCACTGCATTTCGCACGCCAAAAGGTATTTATTGCTACAAAGTGATGCCATTTGGTTTAAAGAATGCTGGCGCCATATATCAAAGGGCTATGCAAAATATCTTTGACGACTTGCTCCATAAAAATGTTGAATGTTATGTTGATGATTTGGTAGTAAAGTCGAGGAAGAGGGGTGATCATTTGAAAGACTTAAAGATGGTGTTTGAGTTACTCCGAAGATATCAACTAAGGATGAATCCATTGAAATGTGCCTTCGGAGTTACTTCCGGCAAGTTCCTTGGCTTTATTGTGAGACATCAAGGAATTGAAATTGATCAAGCCAAAGTCAATGCAATATCAAATATGCCTGAACCTCGAGATATTCATGAGTTAAAAAGTCTCCAAGGAAAGTTAGCCTACTTGAGAAGGTTCATCTCAAATCTAGTGGGGAGATGTCAACCATTCAGTCATCTCATGAAGAAAGGTGCTTCTTTTAATTGGGACCAAACATGTAGCGAAGCCTTTAAAAGTATCAAATCGTATCTAGTGAAACCTCCGGTTTTGGCAGCCCCTATACCTGGAAAACCATTGATACTCTACATTGCAGCACAAGAAAGGTCTGTAGGAGCCCTGTTAGCTCAAGAGAATAGTGAGGGCAAAGAAAATGCTCTTTATTACTTAAGTAGAACGATGACGCCAAATGATCTAAATTATTCGCCAATTGAAAAGTTATGCTTGGCACTGGTTTTCTCAATTCAAAAGATGAAGCATTATTTTCAAGCTCATGTTGTCCGCCTTATTTCTAGAGAAAATCCCATTAAGTTTGTTATGTCAAAACCTGTCCTTAGTGACCGACTAGCAAGATGGTACCTCCAATTCCAACAATTTGAGATTGTGTACATCCCTCAAAAATCCGTGAAGGGACAAGCACTAGTGGATTTCTTAGCAGACCATCCTATACCAAATGATTGGGAGTTAACTGATGAGTTTCCTGATGAAGATGCGATGTTAATTGAAGTTCAACCTCCTTGGAAAATGTACTTTGATGGGGCTACACATCGCGGCGGAGCTGGTGCTGGTGTGGTGTTCATCAGTTCACAAGAAGAGATTCTACCATTCTCTTTTACTCTAAAACAATGTTGCTCCAATAATGTCGCTGAATATCAAGCACTGATACTTGGACTTGAAATGGCCGTTGACATGAAACAATTACATTTACAGGTCTTTGGTGACTCTCAATTGGTGATTAATCAACTCTTAGGAAGTTATGAGGTAAAAAAGCCTGAATTGCGACCTTATCATGATTATGCTCAAAAGTTGATAAGATGGCTTGGGGATGTAACCCTTCAACATGTGCGTCGAACAGATAATAAGAAAGCTGATGCATTGGCTACTCTAGCTTCAACGCTAACCCTTCCTGATCAAACGCAAGTAACTGTCTGTCAAAAATGGATGGTACCACCATCAAATAAGGAAGAATATATTGAAAATAAGCTTGATCATATCGTCGCCATTGTTGAAGCTGCGAAGGAAGATTGGAGACAACCCATCATCGACTACCTATGTTATGGGATACTTCCAGAAAATCCAAGAAGAAGAACTGACATACGTCATCGTGCACCTCTTTTCCTTTACTATAAGGATACATTATATAGAAGATCATTTGAGGATATGTTATTATGATTTTTGGGAGAGGAAGAAGCGATTCAAGCTCTACAAGAAGCACACGCAGGAATATGTGGATTACATCAATCTGGACCAAAACTTCATTTTCACATAAAGAGGATGGGGTATTACTGGCCAACCATGGTGAAAGATTGCTTATATTATGCTAGAAAATGTGATGCTTGTCAATTTCATGCGAATTTCATTCATCAGCCACCCGAAGTATTGCACCTAACCATCGCATCTTGGCCATTTGACGCTTGGGGACTGGATATTGTAGGACCATTACCAAAGTCTTCTGGTGGACACTTGTACATCTTGGCTGCAACTGATTACTTTTCAAAATGGGCTGAAGTTGTCGCTCTTAAAGAGGTGAAGAAAGAGAATGTTGCAAATTTTATCCGAGTAAATATTATCTATCGCTTTGGCATCCCTCGCTATATAGTAACAGACAATGGCAAACCATTCGATAACAAGTTAATGAACAAGATTTGTGATCTTTTTGACTTTAAGCAGCGTAAATCTTCTATGTTCCATGCTGCCGCTAATGGTCTTGCTGAAGCATTCAATAAGAATCTATGCAACCTGCTCAAGAAAGTTGTCTCCAAATCCAAACGGGATTGGCATGAAAGAATGGAAGAAGCTTTGTGGGCATATAGGACAACATATCGTACACCAACTCAAGCAGCACCATATTCACTTGCTTTTGGAGTTGAAGCACTCCTTCCACTCGAGCGTCAAATACCCTCCTTAAGACTTGCTATTCAAGAAGGGCTCACTGAGGAAGAAAATGCTCGATTGCGTCTTGCTGAGTTAGAAGCACTTGATGAAAAGAGGTTACAAGCCCAACAAAACCTTGAATGTTATCAAGCTCGTCTATCTCGTGCTTTTAATAAGAAGGTTCGCTTGAGGTTCTTTCAAGTTGGAGATCAAGTTCTCGCGGTAAGAAGACCCATCATTACTTCGCACAAGTCTGGGGGCAAATTTACCTCAAAGTGGGATGGACCATATGTGGTACAAGAAGCATATTCAAATGGTGCTTACAAGCTTGTTGATGTTGATGGCTTAAGGATCGGTCCTATTAATGCCAAATTTCTAAAGAGATACTATCCTTGAAGGAAGATGATGCTCCTTAAGGTACGAGCTTAAACTACATGTCACTCTTGGCCCTCAAGAGTATAAACTGTGTACGGCACAACCACAAAAAAAAAAGAATAATCACTCAAATCCCCAGAACTACGTTGTGATTTGATCCTCTTTATTGAGGTACGTAGGCGCTTAGAACCATATTCTAAGTTTAGTTGCATGAGTGTAAAAAAAAATGTTCCCACTTGATCTATTGCATGAAAGTCAAAGCGATATATGTTTTATTTTTATCTTTTGTCTCATTAAACTTAAGACTTGCACGAAGTATTGATGGGTCTATGGAAGGGGCAAACCCTCATAAAATTTGAATCTCTTATAAGTACGGTGGAAGTCTTTAAATTAGATCAAGTATGCAAATTGGAGTCTTTATATTCTTTGAGTATATTATTTGAAGTATCCAAATTCTCTAAGTATACAGGTTGAAGTATTCAAATACTTTAAGTATGAAGGTAAGACTTCAAGTATATAAGTAGAAGCCTCCAAATGCGTATGTAATTGAATTTCATGCCTAATGGTGCGCGAGTTTTGTCCCTTTGCACCTTAAGCTAGCTTTGTTGCGGATTATCCCTCAATAGATCTTTGAATTCCTATGTTTTAAGGTGGACAAACTTGTCCCTTTGCACCTTAAGCTAGGCCTTTTCACGGATGTATACTTAAAAGAATCTTTTTAAATTTTCATGTCTTAAGGTGGACAATATTTGTCCCTTTGCACCTTAAGTTGACCTTTTCACTGGTGTATATTTAAAAGGATATTTAAATCTTTCATGCCTTAAGGTGGACTATATTTGTACCTTTGCACCTTAATCTAGCTTTGTTGCAAGCTTATCCTTCAATGGATCTTTAAATTTCTATGCCTTAAGGTGGACAAACTTGTCCCTTTGCACCTTAAGCTAGAGTTCCGACGGATTTATCTTTAAAAGGATCTTTAAATTTCCATGCCTTAAGGTGGACAATATTTGTCCCTTTGCACCTTAAACTGGTCTTTTCACGGGTTTATCCTGTCTCAAGTTGGTTAAGCATTCAGGACCTTGTAACACCTTGAGTTTATCTTCAAGGCAGGAGCGTTACACGGTATCTTATTAAGCTTCAAGTTGGTTAAACATTCGGAATCTTGTAACACCTTGAGATTATTTTCAAGAGGGGGGGGGGGGAGAATTACACGGTATCCTATTAAGCTTCAAGTTGGTCAAACTTATCCTTCAACGAATCTTTAAATTTCTATGCCTTAAGGTGGACAAACCTGTCCCTTTGCACCTTAAGCTAGAGTTCCGACGGATTTATATTTAAAAGGATCTTTAAATTTACATGCCTTAAGGTGGACAATATTTGTCCCTTTGCACCTTAAACTGGTCTTTTCACGGGTTTATCCTGTCTTAAGTTTGTTAAGCATTCAGGATCTTGTAACACCTTGAGGTTATCTTCAAGGCGGGAGCGTTACATGGTATCCTATTAAAGCTTCAAGTTGGTCAAGCGTTTGGGACCTTGTAACACCTTGAGGTTATCTTCAAGATGGCAGCGTTACATGGAATTTTCGTAAAGGTTCATGGTTAAGCATTCGGGACCTTGTAACACCTTGAGATTATCTTCAAGGCGGGAGCGTTACACGGTTTTCTAGTAAAGCTTCATGGTCAAACATTCAGGACCTTGTAACACCTTGAGGTTATCTTCAAGGCGGGAGAGTTACATGGTATCCTATTAAAACTTCAAGTTGGTTAAAGCATTCGGGACCATGTAACACCTTGAGGTTATCTTCAAGGCGGGAGCGTTACATGGTATTTCAGTAAAGCTTCATGGTTAAGCATTCGGGACCTTGTAACACCTTGAGATTATCTTCAAGGCGGGAGCGTTACACGGTTTTCTAGTAAAGCTTCATGGTCAAACATTCAGGACCTTGTAACACCTTGAGGTTATCTTCAAGGCGAGAGCGTTACATGATATCCTATTAAAACTTCAAATTGGTTAAGCATTCGGGACCTTGTAACATCTTGATGTTATCTCCAAGGCGGGAGCGTTACACGGTATTTAAGTAAAGCTTCATGGTTAAGCATTCGAGACCTTGTAACACCTTGAGGTTATCTTCAAGGAGGGAGCGTTACATGGTATTCTAGTAAAAGCTTCAAGTTGGTTAAGCATTCGGGACCTTGTAAAACCTTGAGGTTATTTTCAAGGCGGGAGCATTACACGGTATTCTAGTAAAGCATCAAGTTGGTTAAGCATTCGGGGCCATGGAACACCTTGATAGTTTTATTTATTTATTTTGTTAAGGCATGGCCGTTAAGCACATTTTTATGTGATAAATCCTTCGGTTATGTAGCCTCCATAAAATATAAAATTCCTTTTGCTGATCTACAAAAAAAGAAAAAGAAAAAAAAAAGGGAAATACAAGTGAAGGAGAAATTGTTACCTGTCAAGATGTTTGTGACTCGAAAGGTATTAAATCTTGAATCTTGGATGTGTTGTAGACCTTTATGTCTAGATTAGAAATCACCAAGTGGATTGTGATTTCGCTGTTCCAACGTCAAGACACGAGATTTTTAGTAAATCACACAAATCTGAAAATTTTTAGCATGACAGAATTTAGAGCTAACTTCAAAAAATCATCTAGAAAGATTCTGAAGGTGTTAAATTTTGAGTTTTGGATATGTTAGAGATCGAAAAGTCTAGTTTCTGAAAAATCAAACAGTTCATGATTTTGATTTTTCTACAATGAGATATGAATTTTCTATGATGAACATGTCAGGCTGTAAAAAAGTGACGAATTTTTAGCATGGCAGAATCTAGAGCTAACTTCAAAAAAATCATCTAGAAAGATTCTGAAGGTATTAAATTTTGAATTTTGGATATGTTATAGATCAAAAATTCTAGTTTCTGAAAAATCAAACGGTTCATGATTTTGATTTTTCTACAATAAGATATGAATTTTCTACGACGAATATGTCAGGCTGTAAAAAAAGTGACGAATTTTTAGCATGACATAATCTAGAGCTAACTTCAAAAAATCATTAAAAAATATTCTGAAGTTATTAAATTTTGATTTTCGGGTATGTTGGAGATCTAAATGTCTAGTTTCCGAAAAATCAAACGGTTCATGATTTCGATTTTTCTAGAATGAGATATGAATTTTCTACGACAGACATGTCAAGCTGTAAAAAAAGTGACGAAAATAAATTAAAAAAGAAGGAAAATTACCTTGAGTATGCCCTTTTCGTCGTAGGCTCAAAATCTGTAATTGAAGATAAAATTATGGAGACAATATATCTATTTATAGATGTCATGTGGTGGGATAGAATCCTTCTCCTAGTCCAATTACAATTTCTTTTTGGCTTGGGCAATAAAACATAATATGAATATGAAATTGAGTAGGATTACAATTCCTAATTCGATTACAATTTTTTTTTGGCTTGGGCAATAAAACACAATATGAATATGAAATTGAGTAGGATTACAATTCCTAGTTCAATTACAATTTCTTTTTGGCTTGGGCAATAAAACATATATATGAATATGAAATTAAGTAGGATTACAATTGTTAATTCAATTATAATTCGTTTTTAACTAAGGTGAAATTAGTAACCAGTTAATGCTTCAAGCCTAGTCTCTAAAAGATAAAATATCTCGACAAGACTTGAAGCAGGGAGCATTTTTAATCATTTAAAATTTATTAAATATAAATTTATAAAATGATTCGGATTATATTGAATTCATAAATATATTAATCCAAATAAATATTGTGGATTGATATAATTGAGTTAAATATTTAAGTCCAATAAATATGGATTTAATTAAAGTCTAAATTAATTGATTTGGGCTACATTGGATGAACCCAATTTGTTAAACCCAATCTCATCTCATTTCTAGAGCCCATCTTGGCGCCACGTGTGCAGATGATGTGGCATGCTAAGTCAAATAAGAAAACCAATAGAATCATGACACGTGTCAAAGATGACAAGCCCGCTCCATAAAAGCCCAAATGCCATGTCACTTCAATCTGATTGGCTGAAAGGAATCCTATTCCAATAGCAACTCCTCTATTCTAAAACTATAAATAGGGGTCCTCATAATTCAGAAAAGAGAGAGAAAATTCTAAGCAAGAAGCTAGAGAAACTCTGTGGTACAAACGCCATTTAATTCTCTACAAAGCTACAAGTTTAAGAATTCAAGCATTCAAGTTCAAGAACGATCAAGATCAAGACCACCGAATTCAAGAACAAGCTCGAAGCCCTTGAGTTCAAATAAAAGTCAAGATCAAGATAAAGTTCAAGTTCAAGTTAATCGTAGATTCAAGAACAAGCTTTAAAGCCCTTGAATTTATATTTGAAAAGGCGAATTCAGAGAAATTATAGAGATTGTAACACTCGCATTTGAAATAATAAAATCGATTGTTGCTATAATTTTCCGCTCTTGATTATTATTTTCTCGACGCGAATTTTATTGTCTACAGACACATTTTATCATTGCACATGAAATAACTCACAAGTTCTAATTTTTTTGTTTACCCTTTATAGAATTTCACATAATCTGAATTTTTCATTTAAAATGCAGTTTTTTTACCACCCCACAAACACATAAAATATTTCCAAGAAAAGATTTCAACATAAATTGCAATTGAAAACATGAAATAAATCCTCAAGAAGGCGATTAACCTAACCTAACCTATACAAATGACAAATTGAAGGGCGTCAAACAAATATTTGAAAGAAGAGAATTAGAGAGAGTGAATCACCTCCAAAATCGAAATTATGATGCCTCCTTCTGCTGTAGACAGAGGGTTCTGTTGGTGAATTAGTAGTAGATTATATATATATTTGTATATTACTATAATAATACATATTTATTTCATCAATAAATAAATTGTACTACTGAACGCCTTAATGCTTATAATTTAAAACTTCAAGGGTGTGTTTGGTATGAAGGAAAATGTTTTCCTAGAAAATGTTTTCCTGGAAAACAAGTAGATTTTGGACTTATTTTCTCATGTTTGGTTGGTGAGTAGAAAATATTTTCTAGAAATGATTTTTAGTGTTTGATTTATGAATGAAAATGTTTTTTGAGAAACATCTTTTAGTTTTTAGAAGAGTAGAAAATAATTTATGAAATTGAAAATATTTTTTAGAAACAATTTTGTTTGGGTGTGTGTGGTGGGTGGGTGGGTGGGGGTGGCGGGGGTGGGTGGGCAGGGGTTAGGTGAAAAAAATAAAATTTTGAAGTTAGAAAATATTTTTTAAAATAAAATTTTGAAGTTGAAAATATTTTTTTTAAAAAAAATTAATTCTTTTGGGAGGTGGGGGTGGGGGGCTGGTAGGGAGTGGGTAAGAGGGCTGACGGGTGGAGGGAGGGAGGTAGGAGTTTTTAAATAAAAATATTTTAAAAAACGAACTCAAATTTTTTTGGGAGGGGAGGGGGTGGGGGGGGGGCAGTAGTGGGTGGGTGGGATGGGGGGCTTGGGATCCAGTGAAAAATACATATTTTGAAATTGAAATATTTTTAAAATTATTTCTTTTGCCAAAAAAATGTAATTTAAAGTTGGAGAAGAGTTTAGGAAAATGTTTTTCTTAATTTTTGAATGGAAGTCATTTTCCTTAATTTTGAGGAAAATGAGTTGATTTGGAAAACATTTTCCATGACTTTTGTCCCAACCAAACATGAGAAAATTGGAAAACATTTTCCATCATACCAAACACACTCCAAGTCTATTTTACTCTTCTGATTAACTTAAACTTTCAGCTTTTTTCTATTTTTCAAATTGACTTAAATTTTCAATCTTCAATACTTTTTAAGATATTATTTTCAATTTTACCCTATAAGTTAGTATTAAAATTAGCCATTATAATTAATATTTAGTTATTTTTGACAATAATTAATAAGGATTAAAATGAAAAATTATGTGCAATTTATGTCCTAACATACTTTTCTTAAAGGGTGAGAAACACCTCAAAATTTAAGTGAATTTATACATTAAAAGGATAGGAGTGATGAAATGTTTTGGTCACTGACTTTTATTTATTTATTCACAATATCAAATTATCATTCGAACAATTCCCTCCTGTCTCATTTTCGTCATTATTATTCTACTCAAAAAAAGTATTTTTTTAATTTATAATTTCTGTAAATACATCTACGAACATATGTATCATATTTATAAAATAAAATTAGTTTCTCGCTTTAACACAAAACATACTTATTTATCAAATATTTTCTTACACCTAATGCTTATCATTATCAAGTTATCAATAATGTCAATCACCTAATCTTTTAGACTCCTGCCATTTTAGAACAACAATTAGTTAATTCCTTCGTCCCAATTTATGTAATGATATTTAATTGTACACAAAATAGATTTAAAAAGATATTAAAATTTAATGCTGACTATCAATCATATCTCAAGAACATAAGAAATATAAAAATACATTATTTTAAAATTTAGAGAGATATTGTTGGGACAAATTAAAATCAAGAATGTGCTAGGTAAAATGAAACAAAAAAGTACAAATCTTGACACTGGAAACATGCATAACTTTTTATTTATAAAAAATAAGTTTTTTTTCCCGAAAAATGATTTTCAACTAATTTTTAATCAGCTAAGTCGATAGAAGGGGGGGGGGGGGGAGTGAGCATTCCTACAAAGAAAACATCCTTTTAAGAGGTTTTTTATATTAGAAAGAAGAAAAAAGGTTTGACCAACATGGTCACATAAGTACTCAAGAGACAAACAAACTGAAGTTCAGACTCTCTTAATACACCAGAAACCTAACATGATACCAACGTAAAGCATAACAAAATATGGAAACAATATATATATAAAGGAGCTAGCTAGCACTTGATCCTTCCAAGTAGCATCCATTAACTCTGAGGTGAGGCTTTTAGAACCCCCCCCCCCCAATTACTAGGTTGAACAGGCTGGGATGTTGTATTTTCACCACCATTGTCATCAGTAGAGTACGCTGCCGAAGGCTGCACATAACCGCCAGCATAGCCACTACTGTAAGGTGGTGGATGCTGCCCATAGCTAGCAGCCTCATACCCAGGGTGAGCTGTTGGAGGGCCATAAGAAGATAGAGGTCGCTGAATCCCAGATTCACCCTGACCATAACCTAATTGAGCAGTTGCTGCCTGTGGATACCCGGGCTACAGCGGTGGAGGTTTAGCATATCCATCTTGCGTAGTAGGAGATTGTTGAGGCTGACCATAAGCTGGATGACTAGTCGGAGGCTTTTGGGATTGAGTGGGGCCATAACCTGCTGCTGGCTGGGTACCATAACCTATTGTTGACTGGGTACCATAACCACCTTGGGAAGTAGGTGTCATCCCATACCCAGCTTGAGTAGAGTCTTGAGATGGGTAACTAGGAGTAGTGCTGGGCTGCTGGCCAGATTGATAGCCTTGTTGGCCCATTGATGATTGAGCTGGTGCAGGTGCTTGACTACCATCACCTTGCTTACCATGTGAAGTGTTGTGGCTATCAGAAGTAGGGTTCGGTACATTCCCATAGCTCGGAGTATCACTATAACCTTGTTGCTGATCATAACTAGTACCCAGATAACCAGATTGAGCAGCAGGTGCATGATATCCATCGTAGCCATCTTGGGAGTAGCTCTTTCCCTGGTTGTAACCTGTGGCTGAAGGCTGATTGTATCCGTAGGCAGTAGTATCAGTTGAAGCAGCTGAACCTCCAGGTGTTTGTTGTTGCTGTGGGGGTGCCTGCTGACTATAGTAATCATAACCACCTGCCTGAGACGTTTGTTGATTTGGTGCAGTTGTCTGATCCCAATCAAATGCATATCCACTAAGAAAAATAAATTTCGATTAAACATATATAAAAGTTATTTATATTTTAGGCTACAAATTGAAATAGTGCTTTAGGCCCCCAATTACGTTAATTCGCCTATGTCAAAGAGATATAGGGTTTATGGAAGCTAATTGGATAGAGAGAAATGTATAAATAATAAATAGAGGAGACTCAAACAGAGAGGAATAACAAAGACATGTTCATAGCTATTGATGTAGCAAGTCACCTAACACCATTTTTCTTCAAAGGAAACCACCAACCGCGACTTCTTTTCTCTTTTGGAGGCCTTATAAACACTATTCTCTCCGTTTTATATTAATTAATAATCAATTTTTTATCTGACATATTCAGATATCACGAAAAAAAGAAAAAATGTATAAGTATCTTTTTAGATTATGATCAAAATTTTAGAGACATTCTTAACTAAACTAAAATATGGAACAGTTCCACTTTGACGTGAATACTGATTAGTAAAAGCACATAGAATTTGGCTAAACTGAACTTTGAGTCACTGCAGCGTGGAAAAATACACTTATTTCCTATATCTAATAAATCAATTAGAGGGAACCATTAGGAAGAGCTGAATGTACATGGTATTGCAGAATGTGGAGAACTACGGGTAACACAAAATGTGATCTGGAGGACTTTAGCTTTTAGACAAACCTGGTAATCCAAGGTATGATCATTGTTGATTTCTCTACCTTTCACCTCTTTCATTATCAAGAAAATGAACTCTTCCATCCGATCTCTATACGGATCACTAGCATTTTCAACATAACAGACTGGCACTCCATGGGGACTAAAGAAAATTATGACCTAAAAATACATCCCTCTTAGAATTGAGTTGTAAATAGTAAAAGATTCCCAGTAATAATAAAGGTTCATCACCAAACTAAAAGCATAACCACGATGATCAGATGTACGACCACACAACTAAAGAAATTAGATATGCTACCTCCTCAGGCTTGGTAAAATTATGTAACTCTTGCTCAATCAAGCTTTCCATGGGTTTTGATGTAACCTTGCCGTTGGTACAAGGATTCAATGACAGCAACTGGCAATCTGGAAAGATAAGCGTCTTCTCTTGGAGTGCACAAAAAGTTAAGATATTGATTAGAGACAGAAAAATGTATATTCATACTTCACTTTAAGAACATGAGACTCCATATATGCAGTAACCAAATTGAAAAGAAAAAGAGAGTTACTTGAAAATATTCTGAAGGGCGCGGACACTTGAACCAGTTGTAGAGATAGAGTATTGGGGATATAAAGTCAGTACAACAAGCTTTTTGATCCCATCTCTTTTTATCTGCACCACCACAGGGAACTCAAATTCAGATCAAACTTAAGACCTACGAAATTTCCAGCTCACAGGAGAAGTGATTCTTAGGTCCATTCAATCCCAACTATTCATTTGGGTGTCATTGAAAGATAATTGCTGGCTGGGATCAAGTAGGTGCAGAAACATGTTCCACCCAAGAATTTCAACACAAATCTTTTTAAATATATTAAAAAATATAGGATCTCAAATTAATAGCAAGAAGTTCATCAAACGTATCAACATATAACTATTTGACTATATTTGTACATAAAAGTAGTGAGGTTGTCTTTACAAGCTTGCTAAGAAAAGCAGAGCACATTAACAAGACTGCTTACCGGAAGCCAAAACTATCTCATCCAGATATATTAATGAAAAGAAAGCATAATGAATTTTATTCAGTATTATTTCCAAACAATGTATTCAGAACACAACACATAATTGCTAAAACTATCAATTTCGCTTCACAAAAATGAAAATGACCATGACTATCTTCGAAATGTGAATTAATCTTGGTCGGGCTTCAATAAAACCGGTTTATTTACCAATTGAAAAATCAGTAAATAATAGTATAGATCACTTTTTTAGAGTAGGTCTATATATCACTGAGTATTCTTAGCAAAATTGATTTAAACAAATGCCAGAGCAAAACATTAGCTCCTCATAAATTGACATTGACAGACAAGTTAGCTTATTATATGAAACGTTCTAATCATGGACTTAGACGGATGTTAGGTGGACTTAAGAACCCCAAAAAAACAAAAAATAGCTATATTTTAATATATTGCAAGCTGAAAAGGAGCTTCTTCGATCCAGGTTTTGCTTGTAAAAAGCTTTCTAGTCCTCCAATTTTAGTTCAGTAGTACTTATCATATGTTTTTTAGTTGAGTAGTAATTTCTTTTTATCAGTAAAATGATCATTAGTACTTATCAAATAATTTTTTTAATTAAATTTTGCCTTACTTTTTAATAAAAGTTACACATACAGATAAAAATGAGAGTTGGCTTGAATGCTTTAGTCATGTTCTAAGTAGACCTTCTGATGTAATGGGTTCTAGGAGTGAAAAAATAATAATTATAGGAAGTTGTCTCAAAATACCAATAATTTCCCATAATCCATGCAACTTGGAGAAAATAGAGCATGGGGAAATAAAAAGATCCCTTAGTAGTACCACCCTAGTGAGGTTAAGGCTTAGTCTTCTTGATGTGTCTCCAATTTACTAATAGTCTTTTTAATCTCTTCAGGGATCGTATGTCAGTAGAAAATCTAGCAATATTAACGGCTTAGAGAACCTAATGTATTGAAGATTAGAAATGGAGCTAAATGAGAATGAAATTAATAGCAAGGATTCACATTCCCCACTAGCTCGGGATTAAGGTTTAATTCTAGTTAAAAATAGGTTACTTTAATCGATATCTATTCTTCTGTCTCATGTACAATATTTATTTTAGACTTATAAATTTTACACGTGCATGACCAAAAGAAAATCAGGCCCAAAGAAGCTGTTTGACTTGGCACTTAATAAAGCTAGACATGAAGTCCAATCCAGTTCAATTACTGTTGGGATTCACAAAAGACAGAAGGTTTTCCGTAGAGGAGGGGGACGAGAAAAGAGAGAGGATAGAGGAGAGAGGAGAGAGGACGATAAAGCACAAAGAACACAGAAACCTTTAGCTCAGCATCTT
This sequence comes from Solanum lycopersicum, assembly GCF_036512215.1. Lineage (NCBI taxonomy): Eukaryota > Viridiplantae > Streptophyta > Magnoliopsida > Solanales > Solanaceae > Solanum > Solanum lycopersicum. Next base: position 55,231,737 of record NC_090807.1, read on the forward strand.
TCCTAAAACTACATGAAGGAAGGAGGGAGAGAGAGACGTCTTTCTTCTTCTTTATTTCTTTTCTCCTTATGAGTCTTATTTTTTGGGTGGGAGACAAAGAATCAATAAAATAGATATCTCTTGATCTATTAAGTAGAAAATCATATGTTATTATTGATGCTAAGATGTGTAGGATCTATGGTTCTACCATTTTTTATTCTATCTAACAGAATTACTCTATTTTTTATTGATTCTTTGTTCTTATTTAGAATAAAGATTTATAATTTGTGCTTGTTAATTAGTACTTCTGTGAATAGTGCCCGTGTTCAAGATCTAAAAACAAATTACATTTATTTGAAAAGTATAAATTAAACTAGTGTTCGAATGACTTGTCGAGATTATAGCGGAAGCACATGAGAGAAGACACAGACATGATTAAACAAAAGATCCAGACAAGAAATTGTCCACTAAAAGGATCAAGGATGCATTTTAAGCCTACCTGGTGAACAGCTTCCTCGATGAACGGGTGCCAGTACCTCATCACAACATAGACATTAGCCGGGACTTCCTTTATTTCTAATGCCAATTTTAATGCACTTGCCTGTAATGATGAGCTTAAGAGGGTTATAACAAGTTGAAAACGAACCATCATAATGAAATAAAAATCAGTTTGCACAGAGCACATAAATAAAAAGAGGTTTTTCTGTACTTGCTCGTCTGTTATTTTTTGTAAAGGAGAATCACCTCCAATTGCAGCATATCTTTCCTTACTTTTCAGAGCTTGGAGAACAGATATAAATTGTACCAATGGGCACTGGAGAAAACGGAATAATCTGGGGATCCGTATAATATCCTGCCATGCAATATTCATACCATAAGCATAAACACAAACAATGAAACTAAATTATTCAAATTCTTCAGCTTAGGAAAAATAAAAGGAGTTAGACTGATTGTTAGCTTACAGGATCAGCAAATAAGTTTAACAGAAAAGGCTGGACATCATATAGCGTGTCTGGTCCTCCAAGATTCAAAAGTAGCACTCCGATCTTTTCTTCAGCTCTCTATGAAGAAGAATCAACAATGCTCCCCGGATACGTAGACAATCCAAAAGAGTAGAACGTCCTTGCAACTACATCTCTCTTATGCACTGGGCGATGTAAAGAAAATCCCCCAACTACACTGATTCTTTTAAGAGTGAGTTCAGAAGATAAAACTAGAATCTCTCGCTCATAAGAATTCATTTCTTGCCCACCATTTGAGGAATGTTAAGCAGCATTAACCTTATCTGCAATCAACATCTGCCAGCACAAAGATTCAGGTTCAGCACTTCATTTTGGCATTGAAATTAGCATGGAAATGAAAAACCTATGTCAATCTCTTCATTAAAAAGGCTCTTTTACCCCACAAGAGGGTCTATCAATTCACCACTCCCTTTATTAGATTGTCATTACAAGGTTATAGAGTAACTTTCTAAATTATGTAAGCAAAGCATTTCCATCATATTATAAGTTGGTATCATATATATATATATATATATATATATATATATAAAGGAGAATCCTATGTCGGCCTACGTGGTGCCACCACAGGCCAGAATTCTCCTTTAAATTATTTTAGTTCCAACAATACCCTTCCACTCCAAACAAACACATCCATACTTAAACGTTGTCCCTACTCTATACCATCGCCAATTCCTACAAATAACGCCCCCACCAAAACGTTCTCATTCCCTCCTCTGTTATTCACTTTTATTGTATCTTTCCCCTAATTCAACCGACACAGTTTAAGATTGCTGCACAGTTCCACCACCCTTTCAGTTCCTTATACTAACGTCCAGCAAGGCCGACAGTAATCTTCTATATTTGGATTCCGACGACGCATATGTTCTTACAGATCTCCGCTCCCAAACTAGGGATGTTTGTTTTAATGTTCCATCTGCCACCTTTTGGGTTGAAATCCTCTGTTTGTTTAAAAACTACGACTAAGAACACCATCCCTTCATAACACATACATGTACTAAAGGTATGAATACAATAAATAAATCATTAAATACTTGATAAAATGAAAAGTATGTGATCCGTTGTACGCTTGGTGATACTTGATATTTAAGGCAGACATCTTCGTCCAAACTTAATATGGCATAGTGTTCAAACTAGTTCTTTTGTAATCTAATATGAAGAGTGAAGAAATATTAATGTGTATTTGACGTGCCTATTGAACACAAATCTTTTTAAATATATTAAAAAATATAGGATCTCAAATTAATAGCAAGAAGTTCATCAAAAGTACCAGCATATAACTATTTGACTATATTTGTACATAAAAGTAGTGAGGTTGTCTTTACAAGCTTGCTAAGAAAAGCAGAGCACATTAACAAGACTGCTTACCAGAAGCCAAAACTATCTCATCCAGATATATTAATGAAAAGAGAGCATAATGAATTTTATTCAGTATTATTTCCAAACAATATATTCAGAACACAACACATAATTGCTAAAACTGTCAATTTCGCTTCATAAAAATGAAAATGACCATGACTATCTTCGAAATGTGAATTACTCTTGGCCAGGCTTCAACAAAAGGGGTTATTTACCAATTCAAAATCAGTAAATAATAGTACAGATCACTTTTTTAGAGGAGGTCTATATAACACTGAATATTCTTAGCAGAACTGATTTAAACAAATGTCAGAGCAAAACATTAGCTCCTAATAAATGGACATTGACAGACAAGTTAGCTTATTATATGAAACATAATAATGATGGACTTAGAAGGATGTTAGGTGGACTTAAAAACCCCAAAAAAACAAAAAAAACTATATTTTAATATATTGCAAGCTGAAAAGGAACTTCTTTGATCCAGGTTTTGCTTGTAAAATGCTTTTTAGTCCCCCAATTTAGTTCAGTAGTACTTATCAGATGTTTTTTCATTGATTAGTAATTTCTTTTATCAATAAAAGGATCATTAGTACTTATCAAATAATTCTTTTAGTTGGATTTTGCTTACTTTTTAATAAATGCTACACATACTGATGAAAACGAGAGTTGGCTTGAATGCTTTGGTCATATCCTAAGTAGACCTTCTGATGCAATGGTTTCTAGGAGTGAAAAAACATAATAATTATAGGAAACTGTCTCAAAATATCAATAATCTCCCAGAATCCATGCAACTTGGAGAAAATAGAGCATGGTGAAAGAAAAAGATCCCTTAGCAGTATCACCCTAGTTGAGATTAAGGCTTAGTGTTCTTGGTATGTCTCCAATTTACTAAGAGTCTTTTTAATCTCTTCAGGGAACATATATGTCAATAGAAAATCTAGCAATATTAACGGCTTAGAGAACCTAATGTAATGAAGATTGGAAATGGAGCTAAATGAGAATGAAATTGATAGCAAGGATTCACATAATCCCTACTAGCTCACGATTAAGGTTTAATTCTTGTTAAACATGGATTCTTGTAATCGATAACTTATTCTTCTGCTTCATGTACAATATTTATTTTAGGTTTAGACATTTTACACATGCATGGCCGAAAGCAAATCAGGCCTGAAGTCCAATCCAAATTAATTACTGTTGGGATTCACAAAAGACAGAAGGTTTTCTAGGAGGAGGACGAGAAAAGAGAGAGAAGAGAGGAGAGATGAGGATATAACATAAAGAACATAGAAACCTTTAGTTCAGAATCTTCCCTAAAACTACATGAAGGAAGGAGGGAGAGAGAGGCGTCTTTCTTCTTCTTTATTTCTTTTCTCCTTTTAAAACTTATTTTTTGGGTAGGGAGACAGAGAATCAATAAAATAGATATCTCATTATTAGTGGCGGAGCCAGAATTATCAGTAAGAGGGTTCAAACATTGAAGAAATAGACACGAAGTAGCCGAAGAGGGTTCGACATCTACTACATAACTAAAAAATATTTAAACCATGTAAAAATTATATAATTTTCCGCCGAAGGAAATTCGGATGAACCCCCTAATTAAATGTTGCTCCACCACCGCTAATGATCCATTAAGTAGAAAATCATCTGTTATTATTGTTGCTAACTTAATCCATTATTATTCATCTGCTACTTTCCCCGATAAAAAGTTTTTTCTGAAGCTACTAGTAAAAAAGAAGATTACTACAATCAAGATCCTAGATAATATTGCTTTACGGTAAGACAAAGTGTATGATCATAAGAACCTGTAAAAAAACGGAAAAGGAAAACATGATATCTATATATATATATACACACACACATACATACATACACCTGTGAAACTGCAGGAATAGTAGAGATGAGCTAAACTCCATTTTCTATGTAAAGCTCAAAGTCTAAATATGACAATGAAACTCAGAACATAGAGCAATTGCAGCGAACATTTAATACAAGTTAAATGAAAACATAGATATAGAATGAAAAAGCATATGGTATACCATTATTTATACTTATTATACAGTAAAATACAAGCTGGGATTTGTAACAAATGTGCTACAGAAAACATATTTTACGTCATACGGTAACAAAATGACAGAAATCAAGAAACACTGCCAAACTAGTTGTAAGATGTGTAGGATCTACGCTTCTACCATTTTTTATTCTACCTAACAGAATTACTATATTTTTTTATTGATTCTTTATTCTTATTTAGAAGAAAGATTTATAATTTGTGCTTGTTAATTAGTACTTCTGTGAATAGTGCCCGTGTTCAAGATCTCAAAACAAATTACATTTATTTGAAAAGTATAAATTAAACTAGTGTTCGAATAACTTATTGAGATTATAGCGGAAGCACATGAGAGAAGACACAGACATGATTAAACAAAAAATCAAGACAAGAAATTGTCCACTGAAAGGATCAAGGATAAATTTTAAGCCTACCTGGTGAACAGCTTCCTCGATGAACGGGTGCCAGTACCGCATCACAACATAGACATTAGCTGAGACTTCCTTTATTTCTAATGCCACTTTTTGTGCACTTGCCTGTAATGATGAGCTTAAGAGGGTTATAACAAGTTGAAAACGAACCATCATAATGAAATAAAAATAAGTTAGCACAGAGCACATAAATAAAAAGAGGTTTTTCTGTACCTGCTCATCTGTTATTTTTCATAAGGGAGAACCATCTCCAATTGCAGCACATCTTTCCTTACTTTTCAGAGCTCGGAGAACAAATATAAATTGTACCAATGGGCACTGGAGAAAACGGAATAATCTGGGGATCCGTATAATATCCTGCCACGCAAAATTCATACAATAAGCATAAACACAAACAATGAAACTAAATTATTCAAATTCTTCAGCTTAGGAAAAATAAAAGGAGTTAGACTGATTGTTAGCTTACAGGATCAGCAAATAAGTTTAACAGAAAAGGCTGGACATCATGAAGCGAGTCTGGTCCTCCAAGATTCAAAATTAGCACTCCGATCTTTTCTTCAGCTCTCTAAGAAGAAGAATCAACAATGCTCCCCGTATACGTAGACAATCCAAAAGAGTAGAACGTCTTGGCAACTACATCTCTCTTATGCACTGGGCGATGTAAAGACAATCCGCCAACTACACTAATTTTTTTAAGAGTGAGTTCAGAAGATAAAACTGGAATTCTCGCTCATAAGAATTCAATTCTTGCCATCCATGTGAGGAATGTTAAGCAGCATTAACCTTATCTGCAATCAGCATCTTCCGGCACAAAGATTCAGGTTCAGCACTTCATTTTGGCATTGAAAATAGCATGGAAATGAAAAACCTATGTCAATCTCTTCATTAAAAAGGCTCTTTTACCCCACAAGAAAGTCTATCAATTCATCACCCCCTTTATTAGATTGTCATTACAAGGTTATAGAGTAACTTTCTAAATTATGTAAGCAAAGCATTTCCCTCATATTATAAGTTGGTATCATATATATATATATATATATATATATATATATATATATATAAAGGAGAATCCTATGTCGGCCTACGTGGTGCCACCACAGGCCAGAATTCTCCTTTAAATTATTTTAGTTCCAACAATACCCTTCCACTCCAAACAAACACATCCATACTTAAACGTTGTCCCTACTCTATACCATCGCCAATTCCTACAAATAACGCCCCCACCAAAACGTTCTCATTCCCTCCTCTGTTCTTCACTTTTGTTGTATCTATCCTCTAATTCAACCGACACAGTTTAAGTCTGCTGCACAGTTCCACCACCCTTTCAGTTCCTTATACAAACGTCTCGCAAGGCCGACAGTAATCTTCTATATTTGGATTCCCACGACGCATATGTTCTTACAGATCTCCGTTCCCAAAATAGGGATGTTTGTTTTAATGTTCCATCTGTCACCTTTTGGGTTGAAATCCTCTGTTTGTTTACCTTCTGCGACCAAGAACACCATCCCTTCATAACACATACTTGTACTTATGGTATGAATACAATGAATAAATCATTAAATACTTGATAAAATGAAAAGTATGTGATCTGTTGTACGCTTGGTGATACTTAATATTTAAGGCAGACATCTTCGTCCAAACTTAATATGGCATAGTGTTCAAACTATTTCTTCTGTAATCTAATCTGAAGAGTGAAGAAATATTAATGTGTATTTGATGTGCCTATTGAACTTATGCAATACTATGGTATGTTTCACTTTATGCAATATTCTGAATATGACGTAAAGAAGCTTTTGATCACGAATATTAGGCATTAATTTTTGAGTTTGTGGTCAACAACATTTGATAATGGTATGTGAACTACTGAAGACCATTTTTTTTATGAATTCCAATAATTCAATTTGTTAATTGTATGTCAACTAATGATACTTACAAATATTGTGTATAAATCCAAAAAGATAAATAAAGAAAAAGCAAAAAATATATTACTCAGCACTCCATACATTACTAAAAATCGGGATCCTTACCTAGTTTGATTATAAAAGAGCCAACAACTCCTATCAAACCCAAAACATCCTAAACATTTCAGCAAGATTCGAACTTTTCAAATAATTATTCATATAATTGATCAAATCAAACGTTACAACAAAGAAAAAAGGAACTCAATCCTTACAAAAATATATAATTGAAAATAACATCATTTAACAGTAAGCCATATAAAAACAAAAAAAAAAGGAATTTCCAAGATAATAAAAACTCATAAAAGCTTACCTAAAAGAGTTAGAAATGAAACTGGCAAAACTAGAACTTGGAATCTTAGTCGGTTGAAGAAGTCGAGAGATCGTCCCTATTTCCAAGATCTACTATGTGATGATTTTCTTTTATCAAAACTTTCCAAAAGAGATCTCAATCAAGTTTTTTATGGGTCTGAAAGTAAAAATACTATTAAATGTATTAAATATCATCGACACAGACTAACACATTTGCCTTTGAGTTGTTTTTCTTAGTCAGGTACTCAAAACTGATCTGTGTTGAAAAATTGGGTTAACATTCATACTTCACCGGGTCCAAAGACCCCAAAGATTCCTTATCCAACCAATGTTCGTCAAAAGGCAAAGAGAAAATGGTTGAAACTATTGAGAATACTGATTTGAATGAAATTATTGTAAATGAGACTACCATTGCTAAATAGAACAAGTTGATTGCACAACTGTTCCAATAGATTGCAGCAATGAGGGCAGAGATGGATAAGACCCAAGAGACCTCCACTCCATTTTCCTACTTCAGATCCAACGTCCGAATATTTCCCAAACAATTCAACCACCTTTACAATTCTAAAATCTTCAATCATTGAATTAACCACCCCTAACATGCACCATGCTAGTTCCTCACACCAAAAGTCACCTACTTCTCAAAATCCAGATATCAACATTCTCCAGAATTTTCCTCTCAATCATCAAATTCCTACCGAAATTGTCTTAAACCTAACTACCACTCAACCTAATTCTCTAAAAACCACATTTCATCTTCCAATACCACTTAAATCGTACCCTCCTCTTACCACACATTTTGAACCCGAACGTTCTGAGAAAAAGGAAAATGAGTGGATGGTCAGGAAAGAAAAGGCTGAGCAAAATATCTGAGAGGAAGTCATGAATGCAATAAACGACTTTCAACACACTACAGACATGGTAGGATTCAATTATGAAGTTTTGTGTCGTCATCCACATATGGAGCTTCCAGAAAGTTTTAAAGTACCAAAGTTTGATACTTTTAGTGGAGTCGAAAATCCTTTGACTCATTTGAAGGCTTATTGTGATCAACTTATTGGAGTAGGGAAAAGAGGCTTTGTTGATGCGACTCTTTAGTCGAAATCTGAAAGGAAAAGCTTTGGAATGGTTTTTTTTCTAAAGAAATCGAGCAATGACTAAAGTTGCAATGCTCTGGCTAAATACTTCATAGAAAGGCTCAATTATAATGTAGAATTCGTTCCTGATCGATACTCTTTCAAGAGAATCAAACAGAATTCTACAGAAAGTTATCGAGAGTATGCCTACTGTTGGAGAATAGAGGTTGCAAAGGTTAGGTCTCCCATGAACGAGAAAAAAAATTATTGAAGTCTTTGTGCGCATTCAAGAGCCGGAGTATTACAATAGGATGTTGTTCATTCTAGGAGGAAAGTTCAGTGAGATAGTCAAAATTAGTGAAACTATTGCAGGTGGTCTAGGACCGGTAATATAATCTGAATGCTCCCCACCGGAGTCGCCATTTCTGTTTTAATCGAAAAAATACTTGTTTTGAAGGATTTTTTGACTTTTTAGAGACGCCACTTAATTTTTAAGAAAATTAACAAAAACCTTTATTTTCAAAAGACTTAACATAAAAATCGTTTGATAATACTTTAAGGGTTTAGGGATTCCTAGCGGAACGTCTTAGGTGCTTTCAAAACCTTCCTAAGACGTTAATAGGAATCCCCGAACCCTCAAAGCATTTTCACACGATTTTTCTGTTAAGTCTTTTGAAAATAAAAGTTTTCTTAAAAGTTAAGTGGCGACTCTAAAAAGTCAAAAATTCTTCAAAACAAGTATTTTTTCGATTAAAATAGAAATAGAAAAATGTATAGTTTGTGCAATTTTTTGTGAGAAAAAATCAAAGGGTGGCTAAAAAAAGCAAAATATTGAGAAGAGACAAAGAGTAGGGCCGGCTCTTATGTATTAAAAATAAGTCCCTTGCCTGGAGCCTCAAATTTTTTGTCAAGAATAAATTATGTATTAAAAAATTATTGAAAAAATTGGTTATTTATGATAAAAAGTATAATATTTTAAAAATATATTATTTTATCCTCTTTAACTTCTTTTGTACTTTGTAAAAAATAAGAATTAATAGTGAAAATTGTTTTAAAAAGTGAATTACAAATTTTTTTTCGTTTCTTTTTAAATTTAAGTTTGAAGCATGAGGTATATCAAATCATCAACTTCTTGAGTCAAATTCTATGATTCTAACTCTTATCTTTATTTAATATTTGTCAATTTATTACTTATAGCATTATGTTAACAATATATAGAATAATTATCTCACTGAAATGACTTTTTTTAATGTTGAGTTGATAAAATTTTGTCTAAAATTAATAACTGAAAAAAAATATTGTACACCGATAGTTTTCATCTAAATAGTGTAAAAAAAATAAATTTTGAATAAAAATATACATAAAAGTTATTTATATTTTAGGCTGCGAATTGAAATTTCGCTTTAGGCCCCCAAATACGTTGACCCGCCCTTGTCAAAGAGATATAGGGTTTATGGAAGCTAATTGGATAGAGAGAAATGTATAAATAATAAGAAGAAGAAAAAAAAGAGACTCAAAAAATGGAGAGGAATAACAAAGACATGTTCATAGCTATTGATGTAGCAAGTCACCTAACACCATTTTTCTTCAATCGAAACCGCCAACCACGACTTCTTTTTTCTATTGTATGCCCTATTAAACACTATTCTCTCTGTTTTATATTAGTTAATAATCAATTTTTTATCTGACATATTAAAGATATCACGAAAAAAAGAAAAAATGTATAAGTATCTTTTTAGATTGTGATCGAAATTTCAGAGACATACTTATCTAAACTAAGATCTTATTATTCTCGTGATATTTTTTTTTTTTGTAATTTTGTGAGTAAAGGTTCAAAATATTGTATCACCTTTAGGTTAAGACTCAAAGTCATTTTTTGAGTTTTCGCATGAAGCACTAATAATCCCTCGTGTTTGCAATATTGGTGCACTTTGAATGAGGACCAAAAGTGCACCAATAATGCAAACATGAGGAATTGTTAGTGCTCCATGTAAAAACTCAAGGATGACTTCAAGTCTTAAATCAAAGATGAGAGACTATTTTGGACCTTCTCTCTAATTTTGTGCATCTTTTGTCTTACGTGGCATACTTCGCGACTCCACGCAATTGAAGCGTGTGGGAGATATTTGGATGCCACGTAAGTAAAAAAGGTGAACAAAATCACAAAAAAAAAATAAGTTCAGGAGTAATAGGATTTTAGTTTAGTTAATGTGTGTCTCTAAAATTTTGATCCAACTCTAGAAAATACTTGTGCATATTTAGTGAATAAAAAGATAATATTTTTTTGAAGAATTAATTGTAAATATAATATAAAAAATTTAATTAATATTTTTTTAATTTAATAATATGAATAATTAATATGATCAATAAATATAGGACATAGAGGAGTACCTTATAGAACACTCTTGGCATAAAATTTGGCATTAGCTATGTAGCTTTTGATTACCATTTGGATATTTGTGTAAAATTCGAAATTAAAATGCATTACTTTTGTTTGTCAATTTTATAGTCTCAAATAATATATTGATAGTCTTGCATTATCTATGTAATATATTATATTTTAATATAATAATATATCGTATGATATCAGAAGTTGGTAGAAAATGATTGGCAATGCATCTGAACTAATCATGTGAGCAGTTAGACACTTCACATGTATATAATGTGCTCTATCAATGAATAGTTGTTCATTATCGATTTGATACATTTTAGAAGAAATAATAAATAATATTATTATTTTATTTTTTAATTTTATTAAATTTAATATTTTGAAAAATGTGTTAGATGCTAAATAGTATTTCATAGCTATGGTAACATAGAAACAAAAGATGAATTATCTCTTGATTTTCTAAATTGAACAAATATTATTGGACAATTATCTTAGTATAGTGGACAATTATTGTTGAACAAGAAAATATATGACAACACTTGCATCCGAACTTGTGATATTTTCAACAATTGAGATATTAATGTAGTTGTCATTCTATTTTAATTAGAAACGGATTTATAATTTGAAAATTTCGGGTGTTATATTAATAAAAGCGTAAAAGATGAAAATATACTCAAAACTGAATGTTATCCGTACAAAAGTTTATAAAAATTTATTATATTTGGTCAATGCTACACCATTGTCTGAAATAATAAATATGATGCACATAGAGATAGAGAAAATCTAATTTTCTAAATGGCAAGTGAATCACCAAGCTTCTAAAGTATATTGTCATTGACAGAGATAAAGAGAGCTTGCTAGTGCTATTATTTGCATCACATGTATACTCAATAGGTGTTATAGGCCGATCGAATAAAAAAATTAATAATATCATGATCACAAAATATGAAATGAACCTTACTAAATCAATGTCTCAAAATTTTACTAACTCTTAGAAAAGGAGAAGAAGAAAACTAATCGGAATCAATAGATATGAAAACACAACAAACATCAAGTAAGGAAGACGGATGGAAAAAATACAAAGCAATGCAATATCATATTTTTGTCCTTCCTTTTTAATTGTCATCATAAAATTTAGCACAATTTTTTTTTTAAAAAAAAAAGAAAAAGCAATAAGGAGAATTGTTTAATACATCTCTTATTAATTCTTTAATTTTTATTTATATATATGTCTCTTAACTTTAAAATAATAAATATTGATGGTAAAAGAAATTAAAAAGTTAATTCTCTTTTATTTGTTTAAATTGACAACTATAGTACTTTGAATCGAAAAGAATTATACAATGTCAAGGTCTAATTGTGTGACTGCACATTAATAATTTTTTTTAAAAAAGTGGTCACTGCTACCACTAATTTATTAGTTGCTTGTGCTAAATTGATAGTTAGGTTAAAAGAGTGAGTTAGATGACACAATGGTCACTCTCGTTGATTTTTTCTTTAAATCATTTTGAACTAAATTCATAAAAGTCTGAATGAATTAGGCCAATCATTTATTTCACGGATTAATTTGATCACTCTAGTCAATTAACAGATGTGTACAAATATTCATTTTTGGGGTCGATATTTAACATGTCTTATAAAATTATTTACTTTTACAAATTTACTCCTTTTTGAAATAGTCCAAACATACTCAACTGAGATTAAAATTTTGAACTTGCAATACATACATAAAAGTTGTCTTAAATCACAAACATGTGTATCTAGATTTGCTTTTCCAAATGAATTCGAACTTACTCCAAATTAACTCGATTTGAAAAAAAAAAAGACGGATATCATAACGAACAAATATTAATCATTAATTTATAAAAACAACAAAAAATTCTAGTAAAGATCATTTAACACTGTTTTTGTTTTTTATTATTTAAAGTATGTATGAGTTTCATCATACACAAATGAAACACATGCTTAAAATGACTAAGATTTTATGTGTTTAAACGCATAACCAAAGTTCCTTAAATCAATAAGATTTTATATAATTCGATCACGTCAATCAATTTTTTAAATAAAAAAATTATAATTCTGAAAAAAAAAATGAATTAATTTTTAATTAAAAAATCAAAATTTTGAGTAAAAATTAAATTATTTTATTTTATTTTTTAATTAAAAAAATTGATGACGTGACCGAATTATAATCGGTCTCGTATCAAAAATAATTTTGCAAAACCACCTTTAAAAAATAATGGCATGAATGAGCATTTTCTTTAACGGTAATGGCATAAACGAATCAAACTTTTAACTGATGACATAAATGAGTCTTTTCAGAAAATTTAATGGCATATTTGAGTCTTTTCCCTTATTTTTATACAAATCCTTTCCTATTTTTCTCTTCCAGTTTCTTTTGATTTCTCCTAAAAGCTCTCGTCAAATAATTTTTTTTAAAAATTAAATTATGTATGGTTTCCACTAATATAGATTTTTAATTATATAAATATTACACTAGCACAAAATCATATATATAGATTTCACTTATACATATACATATATGCATATACATTTGACAAAGTCTACTACAAAGAACATATACATAACTATTAACAACTAATACAAAAATTTATTTATATACAAATTCCATATATATAAAACGTGGAATATACAATAATATATTTATATATACATATACATATTTATATTTAAATACATATAATGACATATACATATAGAACTAAAAATCACCACCAAAAAAATATATACTTATACAACTTACAGGCAAGTAAGTTTCTTGTTTGTATAAAAATTTCAAATATATATTTATACAATTGGAATGAATACAAAAATATACAAATATATAATCTTCATATACACTTACAATTATACAATACAAGTATTTTCCTTTTCAAGTCTGTTTTGTCTTTCTCTATTTCTCATTTTATACAAATTCAAATTATATATAATCTCTCTTTTTCTCATTTTATACAATTCCTTTTATATAATTCGCTTCAATTGTATATGTATAGCGAATTATACATATATATGTTTGTCATGGAACGCAATTATGTAAAATTTGTTATAGCATACAAATATAAATTTTATATTTGTTATATGTGAAAGTTGCCCTATTTTATATCATTTTCTAATAAATATTAAGATTTGTATATCATACCTAGACGATGTATTCCCTCAGTTTGAACCAATGGAGTCTGTCAATTTGATGGCCATCAATTTTATTTCTCATTATTTGGCCTTTTTCAGTGGTATGTGCCTTTTAATGAGAGTCCTCACTAAATTTCTTCTTATTTTTTCAAATCTAAACATACATAGTTCGATAAATATTCTATTGGAGATTAAAAAATGTCAATCGTTTACAACTTAAATAATCAAGACTATCAAGTGCAATGTTAACTCAACGGATTATTTTAAACCTACACTCAAATATAAGAGACCATTTTTGTCTATTTATAGAATAAAAAACTGTTAAGTGCATGCTACTCATGAAACATAAAAAGACCAAATTTGTCATTCCAAATTCCCAACTTCCTTTTCAACTTTAATTCCTTGCTTCATTGGTTGGTCATCCCAATTATTTTTCACCATTTGATTGAGCACGTCTTCATTTAATTTTTATAAAAACAAAGTTGAATGAAACTTTTGACACACATCTATAAACACTTGACATGATAAATATACCTTCCTAATGAAACATATTAAAAATGATTCACAAATGCATCAACACTTTGATCTAAAAATACCATTAATATTTATTTTGGATCAAATATATCCCTAAACTAACATGCATCACCTCAATTTTTGGGTACAACATCATCAAGTATTTGCAACAAATATCAACCACACCCTCTCAAAAACTACCAACAAGTTGCAGACTTCAAATAAATCTTTAATATTGAATCTTCAATTATTCAAATCTAGTGTGAGAGATAGGGATAATGCTCCAAAACAAATCAAAGGGTATGCACCAAGAATACACATTCTTATTTGATACAAAAATATGGCAAAATCAATTAATGATAGAAAAACATAGGAGAAATTGCAGCGGGGAGGGAGAAGAAAACACGCACACACACACACACACATATATATATATAGAGAGAGAGAGAGGCAACTGGGGAGGTTAATTAAGCTTTCAGTAAATTATCATCTAGTAATTTCTCGGTATATCTGAGTGGGGCTGGGCGGGGTGGGGGAAAGGGGTCTGGGGAAGTTAATGAAACTTTCAGTAAATTGTCTAATAATTCCTGGGTATTTTTTGAGTATATATAAGCTCCACCGCAGTGTACATCATAGAGAAAGCACTTTACTCATAAGAGTTGCTTTTACCACAAGCTTATTCCACATGTGAAAAGCCTCCGCCAGTCTCAGCCTGAGTCCTGCATACATAGGTGTCATCGTTTAGTTGACTCATGGATTGTTGCACAAGAGAGCAACACCAAATTACAGGAATTCAACAGGGGACAGGAAAGGGGTCACAAGGGAGATGCTAGGATTATATTGCACCAGAAAGGAAAGAAGGCTGCAGCTTGATTTACATTTATATATGGGGAAGAATGGATTATAGAAGGTGAGTAGATTTGTGCCAAACAACATATAACTTGCTCATAAAAAAAAGATCATACAAACATGGTCACGAACATTTTTATGCCTCAATAAATGCAGGACTTGCTCAGGTTAAAAGTACAGAAATTCATTCCAGGAAATGTGTGGCATTAATTATGAGAGCATTGTGCTGACATTCTCATCAAGCTTGGATTCGGGCAAAAAGGTCTTGGTTTTTGCCTTCTTTCTGTAAACCTCTCCACCTCACTCATGTTAGAACTTCCATCAAAGTTACAAAAGCAGAAACAGCACCACCTTGTGGGGTTATCATGGAAAAATCGAAAAGATTTGGCATAGCCTATCTTTCCTTGCAGGGTTGACACCACACATTTGAACAGACAACTGTTAGGTCAGTGTCCCAAGACCATCTGCTTAAGCTACTAGCTGTTATGAACAGGATTGGTTGAAATTTTCTAGTAGACTCTCGAATCTAAAGGGCTCGGGTTGATAGGACTAAGACACAACACTTGAAGTGCAAGTACAATGACGTGACTTACGAGGCAGATGTGGATGTGAAGATCGTTACACAAGTCGTCTCTAAGAGAAAAGGTTTTAAGTATTTTGGGTCAATAATCCAAGGAAATGGAAAGATTGACAATGTTGCACATCGTATTGGAGCTGGGTAGCTGAAACAGAGGCTCGCATTTGATGTATTGTGTAATAAGATTGTGCCACCAAGACTTAAAAGGTAAGGTCTATAAAGTGCTTGTTAGACCAGCTATGTTGTACGAGGAAAGTGTTCCGAACAAAAACTCACACGTCTAGAAGATGAAAGTAGTGGAAATGAGGATGTTGAGATAAATGTGTGCGCATACTAGGACATATAGGATTAGAAATGAAGAAATTCGGGAGAAAGTGGAAGTGACTTTGATGGAAGACGAGACGATGAAAGCAACGTTGAGATGGTGCGAACATGTGAAGAGGATATGCATAGAGGCCTCACTGAGGGGAGGTGTGAGAGGTTGATCGTTGAAGGAAGATAGAAGTGGGTTGAAGAAGTATTGAGGAGAGGAGATTAAACAGGATATGGCACAAGTACAACTTATTGAAAACATTCATAGACAAAAGGATATGAAGGTCAAAATCTGGGGTAGAAAGTTAGTAGGTAGTCAACACTGTCTAATTTTTCTTATCAATGTTCTTATTATTGCTCTCCTATAATCTTATTCTTCGATTATTATTACTAGTTGCTTCCTTTGCTGGTTGTCGTAGTAGTCGTTTCTAATGTCTTTTCTGACGCTGTTACCATGTTCCTGATATTTTTTCCCTTTTTTGTTTTCTAGAAGTAATGTAAATGTACATGTGGAGAAGTTTAAGGCTGGTCTATGCAAGTCAATGAAAAAAAGTACAGTGCACCAGGCTAGTACACTTTCTGTTGAAAAGCTTAAGCGTTATCCACAGCCAGCAAAATATGTAACCACCTCATGCATTTAGGATTGAGAACACTAATAGCCCCTCCACCAACTTATTTAATGTTATTTCTATTTTTGGGGGCTATCTCAAAATATTTGACAGTAGAATTATTCCAAGTATTTCAGCTGGAATAACCATGTATCTGTGGTATTCTTAGTTCCTTAACAGTTGGAACAGCTATGTATCTGTGGTATTCTTAGTTCCTTAAAAGTTGGAACAGCTATGCATCTGTGGTACTCTTAGATCCTAAAAAGTTCCCCTTAATAGCAATAGGGGTGCACGATTCAGCAGGTGCAATCAACCATGCCCCTACTCTTTTCTCCTTTACTTTAGGGGAGCACTAAAATGCAACTTCAATCGGATGCGGGTATCAAATCCTGCCGTTGAGATGTCCATCAACTAATAAAATTATTTTGAACAACCTTTTTGATAAGTAAAGTAATTCTGTTGAAATTATTTGAGCCAACTTTTAGAGTTTCAAGAACTAAAATTCATTTGATAAATAATAGTTTAAATTTGATGTGATAATTTCTCAGCCCTTTCCAAAAATTACAATAGTGTCTTCTTCTTCCACTACTTTATATAATAAACAAATCAAACAAACACTTCAACCTCCATGCTATCAAAGAATGGGATCGAGGGAGTTTTAGACTGATACTCAATATGCAGTGATCTGACATCAGGGATTGCCAGAGTGAATTTCATAGTGATACTCAATATGCAGCAATCTAACACGATTCAGATTCTCTCTAAAATTAGACATGATGACTACCTGAAGGGATTTTCTCTTAATAATCAAAGATGCAACTAATAATTCACATCCTACCAAGTGAACCTTTTCAAAAAATCCAAAAAATAACTAATGTTGAATTTGTATTCAATTGAACTGCCAAAGTAGAAATTAACAGTATAGAAATTACACACACAATATCTTTATAAAAGGGAAGACAGCAACTTACTTGTGATCAGAGGGGTTAGGCATAATCTCATAAACAATATTTGCAACAACATCCCTCTTCATCTGTACACAATTATTTTGGAAGCAAATCAAGATAAATATCTGAAGCAAGTTACCATGGAATTCAAACATATTTCACTAAAGATACCTGTGTGGCTTCTCCTTTCAAGCCAATATACTGTATTCGTGTTGTATCAGCACCAAAATTATCAGGGAAATGCAAAGTGATATTTCCCACACTTTGAAACCTAGAATACCTGAATGGATATTAACAGACAGCATGAGACAACCAAAATAGATCAGCCAGAATATAAACAACCTTCTATAACAATACTCTGAACAATTTTGCTCAAAGAAAATATAAGAAATATTATATTAAAATGATTGTACTTATGAAATATAAATGTCCATGTGTGCACAATGCACATGCATGCATTGGAACAATTCCGAATTGCAGCTACAAAATTGACACAGACTATGCAGCAGCAATTTTATGGATAAAGGAGCAAAATACCTCGTCTGGTACTCTAAAACTCCTTGCAAATTCTCAGCTAAATCCCATTCCTTACAAGTAAAATGAATATCAGAAAAAGTGGTTGGTAGAGGAGGAGAGTTATATTCAAGGCCTCAAAACTTTCAAAAGCTAACTTAAAGAAGATACCTGAACAAGACTTAACAAAAAGAACAAAGATATATATACATATATATATACACAGACACACACATAAAAAAATACTATATAAGTACCTGAATCGCTTGCATAGATTGAGCATCTGAAAAATCAATGCCATCTCGATTGACGAATCTGGATGAATTGCAAAAGCATGTTTGAGGAGATGAAGATAGAACTTCTAGCATGCATGTGTTTTGAAAGAAGAGTATATATGCCTGGGATTTCAAGAAATTTGTTGCAAGTGCAAGCAGCCTGAATGCACTAGCCAAAAGAAAGGGAACATATACAAGATCCTCTCCAACTACAATCTACTGCTCAACAACTTTACCAGCAACTTATGGACTGTATAATGCAAGAAGTGTTAATAATATACTCACGCCCTCATCTTAGATGGACTTGTTCCATCAGCACCACCAACAATAGCTATGCTCTTGATTTTAACATCAGCTGTGAACCTATGATTAAAATCAGCCAACTATGAATGTAAGATGATAGTAACAATGGAGGTGCTGGATGATTAAGAAATGACAATCAAAATTTACAGACACTTTTCCGTTCTCAAACCACTTTGAAGATATACCAGTTCCCCAATTTCAGTAACATGATCACACAATTTGATATTACCTTTTTTGACAAGTGATGACGGATTTTATTATAAGGATATCAAGCACTAAGCTAGTGCTACAAAATATTATTACATATTGTGCAGTTCCTCAATTCTATCTAACATAACATCGAAGTCTCGTCTAAAATCTAGGTTGCACCAATAAGCTAGCAAAGGAAAAGCTCCAGATTTAAGGATAAGAATGTTTCCTTTATGGCCACCAATAAGCTAGCAAAGGAAAAGCTCCAGATTTAAAGCTAAGAATGTTTCCTTTATGGCCTAAAAAAATCTGTTGTTCCTTTCTGTCTAAACAGAAAAAATGCTGTAGAGAACCATTTAAATATCCTATTGACTGAGTCAAGTTAACTTACGGATAAATTTCTTTTATTCTAATAAAAAAGAGAGCTAATGCCGGAATAAATGAGCAATAAGAGACAGTAAATTTCATGCTACATGATATGCAAAACAATCTAGCCCTATACAGTCTTTTAAATTGAAAGAAGAGGAGAGGAAAGGGGTACATTAATTTTTCTCAGTTGATTTTTGGGAGCAGATAAGCTGGCAGAAAGAGAGAAACGGAGATAAGGCAGAAGGAGGAAAGGGGTACCCTAACTTTTCTCAATTAATTTTTGCTAGGAGATACAGGCAGAGAGAGAGAGAAAGAAATGGAGATAAATGCCGGTGAACAAAGTGTCATGTTTTGTTTTTGGAGTCTACATGTGGGTGAAGACGGAGAAAAAGGAGGAACCTCAAGACAATGTTTTATAATGCTATATAAGACCTTCAAATTATTATCAGGAGAAATACTTCATCAAGGGAACAAGTATGAAATGGCATTCTGATAAGGAACGTATTTTTCATACTTATTCAAGAAGGAAGAAGTGAAGAAAGATACGAGCAGATAATGATTTGCATCTTCTCAAATTCCTGGAGGTTTCACCCATGGAGCAATGAACAGTTCCTTACCGTTATTTAGAGTTATTTGGCAGTTCTTTATGGTTACTAGAAGTTATCTATCCTTATCCTAAATAGTTATGAAGTGGTTATAGTTATCTATTATATAATAGGAGATCTAGGAAATAAGTAGAGGCGTGGTAATGTATCTTTTATATGCAGAAAAGGTTGTTCTAAGAGATAAGAGATACTTGTCTCCCTTTGTATTTCCTATTGTTCTTCGAGATACGAGATACTTGTGTCTCTCTTTGTATTTCTTGTTGTTTTTTATTCAGTGTTAAACATCGGTTTCTATCACATTCACTCCTTTCTTTTCAGTCACCAATCAATCCAAAAGGAAAAAAATTGTTACTCCTCTCCCTCCTCACCATTTTTCCATTTACTCTCATTGTTTATAATAGAATTAGAACCAACCTTATAAAAAAATCATCCTCTTATTATCAACAATGTATTGTTTTTGGGTTCTTGTTCATCATCCAGAACTTCAAGACTTTGTATCAATTATTTCTCTCTAAAAGATTTTTCCTTCATTTTCCTCAAAGAAACAAGTGCCCTTAGGGGTAAAAGGATTGGAACAAACAACATCAAACGATGTTCAACAAGAAAGAAAAACTTGTAATTAGGGAAATAACTAAAATAGGAAAAGCATCCAGAAAATTCAGTACTTTAGTTTTCTATTCAAATTACATAGAAATTATACCATCAGGTACTGAACATTTGCTGGGACAAGAGCCCTTTTTGAAGGTGACTGAGAGACGTGGAGGAAAAGGAATGTCAAAATGCAGGGTGAAAGGGACATAAACAAACCAGACTTTTGTGCAAAAGCTTAATAAATAACAAAATTGACACTTACGGAATGAAAACAATCAGTTCTGGATCACCTTCATTGCTTTCCAAGCGGCCCTGTACCAAAGAACAAATCATAGTATAGAGACATCCAAAGAGAGAGAAAAGGACAAAATTTTGAAAAATAATGGCAAGTTCATATATATATATATATATGAAACACACATATACAACTGTGTATCAAAAAAGAGTTCATTTTTTAACCACTATTTGTTAGCACTATGTCACCTTTGTTTAACCAATTCGATGAAAGACGATTATTAGTTGCTACTATCAGAAAGAATATCAGTAGCCATGAGGTATTCCTTGGTTTATAACCTTCCTCGATGATCTCATGTTAGCAAGTTGAATGTTAGCGAAATAGTCAATGATCTCACTTTTTTTATGAGTCTGGTGTTTGTGGTTTTGATGCGACAATAAGATGTAATTTGTAAGAAGTGATTGTGTTGGTAGGTTAATTTGTCACATATTACTCATGAAAGACAGAGATTGGTATTAGTCTGGATACAGCACATCATTCTTTAGATCTACTTAGTATTTTTTACCAACTCAAAATTGCTCCAAAGAGAGTAGAAGATTGAATGATATATAAAGATCCAGAAATAACAAAGCACACCAGCAAGCAGCAAAACTCTGTCCATCGTACAAACCTATTAAGCTTACCCGAGAAGGGAGCAAACTTTGCTACCATTTGGTTAAAGTGTCTCACAGGTACTAAAAGAAACCAATTTCAAAATCTACTTTTGGATATTGGGAGAGGTTATGTAGAAAAAGTTCTGTTTTTGAGAAGAATAATGTTGCAAATTTGAACACATATGACTTTATACATCTTTTTATCTATTGGCAGACAACTTCTCTTCCAGCCCAGGTAGACTTCTCCATCTTGTTGATATAACCTTATGTTCTTACCAGACTATGAAGACATGAAAGAAAGTAAAAGAACATAGAACTAACAGAAAGTGGAGGCCTTGAATGTGTAAAAAAAGAAGAAGAAAATCAAGAAGGATGACAATTTAAAACTACCTGAGACTATGAGACTTTTAATTACACTAACATCTAGTTGATGTTAAAAGCTAAGTTGCTCGGACTCTCCAAAAATGTTGCCCCACCCTTGTCAGATCCTCCAAAAATGCACTACTTTTGAAGGATTCGACATGCACCCGATGACAGTTTTGAAGGTTAAAAGTAATATGGTGAAGAAAGATTTTCATGTCAAGCAAACACTGTCAGCTAGATGCACTTACACATTGTTTTTATCACAAAAGCATCACATATATGAAAGGAATTTCTCCTTAAATCAAATAATTCTTTCAGATAAAGGTCAATCTAGAAAGCAAAGTCCAAGGTACATGTGTTAAGGGATATCATCACATCAGCTAATAGTAGGTTTAAAGGATATATATAATTCCAACAAGCACCAATTAAAACATGTTTGTTCATTTCAACTGGATCACTATGATCAGAAGACTATTGAAACTATTTATCTTGGAAATTATATCTGAAAAAATTAATCCAATATATTTCCTGCACAGACCAAGTCATCACTACAGAGTACAGACTACACGATAACAAAGTAGAAAGCCAAGAATGATGATTTTTCTAGGTCCAGTCATTTTTTTACTGAAATTACCTCTGAAGAATTCAAACGCTGCTCCCATGGTTTAAAAACTGATTTGACACTTCCCGTGACAGCCTCATTCAAAGCAGACACCTTTTGGCAACACAAAATGAAGTGTAAAGAAGTTGAAGAAGCTAAGAAATCTATGCATAAGGTAATGTGAGAGTGTGAAATTAAAGAAGCACAAGTCTGAAGTTTAAATCCTATTTCTAACAAGGCAACCATAAATGACAATGACACTGCCATTTTGATTTGAAATTTGTTCCATTTTGACAAGTAACTTCCTTACAACTTTCTCGGCCCTTAGAATTATACATTTATAAAATAGATGATCAATTTACCATGACCAACACACCAAATTTCTTGTTAAAGGTATATAGTGACACTATCTTTAGAACCACTCAAGACTCATTCAATAGAAGTTGTGTTGTCCACTAAGTGTTCTATCCCCACTCACTCCAAAACATCAATTTTGTATACATATAGAGCTTAACTAAAAAACAGAAGGCACAAAATAACTCTAAATTTACTACACGGGCTAGTTGCACTTGCACCTAAAGGTTCCAACTTTAGATCATAATAGAAATACTAAAACAAGGGTTGTTCATTACAATACTAATACTAAAAACCTCCCCATTCCCCCGATTCCAACAAAACTGAAACCCTATATGGGAACTGACACTACAATCCTAACAGAACAAAATACCTAGCAGCTTTAATGTGCTGTATGAAACAATCGGATTGCAGTTCAATCAAGAATTAAAAAACCAACAACCCATTAAATCCCAAGTCGCCAAATATAGTTGCGTCGAAGTGGGTTTATCCAGTATTAAGAATATATATTTAAAAAATCCATGGGGAATCTGAAGGGTAATAAACAAGAAAACACGCACTAAAACACCTTTGGAAGGTCGATATGCTTGAAGAGAGACCAATCAGAGGAACAGTTATGGTCGGCGCAATCGTGATCGTGCAGGCAAGCCATCCTTTGAGCAACTGATTTTCTCTCAATTCCAAATGAAAGCAAACGCTAGGAATATAACTTCCTTTTCTTGATGGCTATCCTAAAATTGTCAGCAGTGTTATATTTCTGTCATTCTTTTATTTATCCTCCAAAGTCATCTAGGAATTGGATCAGAGGCAAAACTCCAATCTCCGCTAAAAAATTACACAGTATATAAAATAAATTTTTCATATTTTTATACGTATATTATTATCTAATAATTACACTATTTTGTATTTATATTGTCGAGTAATTATACTAAAAATTATAAAGTGTAATTATTTTATGCCAATTACCTATCAACTAATTACTTATCCAATCAAACAGAAGAGACAATATAATTACTCTCAATTACACCAAATCAATAGGGTGTCCTTCAGACCTTAAGTGTCCAATATTTGAAAAATATTTATAACATGTAGCAATATTATTCTTCTTTAACTATATACAACAATTTAATTAAATTAAATAAAGCATTGTTCT
The DNA here is from genome assembly GCF_036512215.1 of Solanum lycopersicum. NCBI lineage: Eukaryota > Viridiplantae > Streptophyta > Magnoliopsida > Solanales > Solanaceae > Solanum > Solanum lycopersicum. The sequence continues at coordinate 55,255,467 of NC_090807.1, forward strand.
TTTATATAAAAAAAATTCTCATCCACTATTTTCTCTCTCAATGTTTCTCTCAAAATTCGTTGGTATTATCTCTAAGTCTTCTTCTGTGCGATTTTCTTTACAATCAGGGGCAATATTTACTTTCCTAGCTTCTTAACCACAACTTTCTACAACATCAATACTCTAATTTTTTTGTTTAGAAATTTAGTGATGTCTATTTTCTGTTATTATCAAATTATGAAGTATAAGTGAGTGCAAATTCGAATCAATCAGTGAACTGTGACTTTCGGGTGCAAAATTATTGTAACACACTGAGAATTATTCTAAGTTAAGACCCAATGATTTTTTATTTACATGTAAGATCGTAACAGGTGATTCTTAAATTGACCATACACGTAAAAGTAAATTCTTTAGTGTGTGAATGATTGTGGATATTAATTTAAGTTGAGTGAAAAATTTTCATACCGATTAAGTTTTAATTTAAGTTTATCTTTGGATCAACATCAAATGAACACATCTTTTGGAATATAAAGAGTTGCATGTCTCATGACCTATCAAATTAAGGTATTTGAATCTTTTCTCCAATGCCACTAATTTTGCGTCAATCCAAGTCTTCAGTATTAAAAGTTATGATCATTTTAGTAACTAGATACAATGAAGTGATGAATTAGCCGACAGAAAAATATTAAAAATAGTCTTTTTACCTTTAAGAAACCCCTAAACGGTTTTTTTTTTTTGGCTAATTAAAGACCTAAAACAATCAGGTTTTCATCTCTTAATTCATCATTCTCTTCTCTATCAAACCTTAAAGAAAAATCAAAGTAAAAGACTTCATTCAAGATTCTTCTTCAAAGTAAATCTTTTTTCAAAATTTTCATTCTTTCCAACTCAAATTGTTCCATACAATTTTCTTGATTGTTTGCATTCAAGATAGAGTTTCAGGGCTTCTAATCAATCTCTTCTTCAAGATTCTTCAAGAACATTATTCTTTCATGTATGTAAGTCTATCATAGTGTTGGACTAATTCATCCACACACCTTACATCTACTTTCAAATCAATAAAAGAGTAATCTAGAATTCTATCCCTAGATTTGAGTATTCTTGAGATAAAGTTGATTTGAGTTCTTAAGTTCCTCTTTCTTTTTGAAATTATATTCTCTATAATTGAATTGATATATGTTATGCATTGAGATTCTTGAGTTGATTCGTTTATGTCTATATTTCAACAAGTATTTTTTAGATGAGTAGTATCGTTGAGTTCTGATTACTTAGTTTTCATATTGCTATTAAGATCCCTAAGTTGAATCGTTCATGTTCATAATTCCACATGCATGAACCCCATGATTTGAGTTATAAAATTTGAAAAGTTATTTAAAACCAATGCTTGAGTCCTTAGACTGGGTTTTGAAAAAGTAAAAAGGAGTTTTGAGAAAGGATTTCTAAAACATGATTAGTATGACAATTGTGTATGTCATTAATATAACAGTAGTATGATATCTACCATCAATGTTTATGCAGTATGACTTCCCGAGTCAAATGATCATATTAAAATATATTTTTATATGTTTTTTGAGAAAGAGTTTCAAGTATGAATTGAGTAAGAATATAAGGGAACTATGTATTCCTAGAGGCATCATTTTTTACATTAATAAAAGATAAATTGAGATTTCTAAATGAGCTATGAGTTCAAAAGATATTTCAAGAGCAGTTACCTCTTTTAAGAGGATAGTTTGAGCAATTATCTCAAACCAAAGGAGGAGTTATGTTTGTAAATATATGAGCATGAGTATATGTTATTGGGAATAGTATTGAACATCGATGTGGGGACAAGTTCAGACAACTTAAAGTCCTCATAAATCATGTACTTCAACATAGAAAGGGTCATAAAATCTAGATGACTCTTTATTGCTTATTAAGCATATCTTAGTGTATCTAATTAGTTGATGTGTTCTATATTCCGGCAATATATAAGGCAGTTATGGTAGTGTTGACGTCCAATTTTGGACCTCCACAATATAAATTAATCACCGAGTTTCTTAAATTTCAAACGAGTTGAAATAATTGGCTTCATAAAATTCAAAATATTTTTAAAGTCTTTTCTGAGTAGCTTTAGTCGCTATTTATAATTTTTAAGAGATATATATTTTTAATATGTTTTTATATACTTAGTTTATTTTATAAATATATGAAAATCGTCTCACAAAAATTTTAGTTTTATTTAATACTTTATTGAATTAATTTTGTCTAAATTTTAAGAAGCTCGCTAATTAATGAACATCAATTCTTTTTTTATTTAGATTTTAATCAAATTTGCTAATCAAACTCAATTTAGTTACGTTCAAAATCCATATGGCTATAATTGCAATCTAATTGCCAAATTTATCAATTCAATATCTGGCCATTTTAATCCTACCCTTAGATCCATTCTCAAACCAATCCAGGCCTAATTACATTCCCTCTCAGCTGAATTTCAACCCAGCCCACTCTTAGGGCCCGTTTGGATGGGCCCAATAAAAGTAGCTTTAAAAAATACTTTTAAAAGTGCTGAAACTTATTTTTAAAATAAGCAGTTAAGCGTTTGGATAAAAGTGCTAAAGTTGTTATGTCAAACGTGAAAAGGAAAAAATGGAAGAAAGAAATGTTAGGGTTATATGGATAATTTGGAGATTGTATAAAAATATTAAGAGCAAAAAGATAAAAATGTGGTAACTTAAAACAGCTTATAAGCTAAAAAAAAAAAAAGCACACCTACCCTAGTTTTTAACTTTTGGCTTAAAATAAGTTTTTTTTAACTTAAAATAAGTTATTTTGAGTATTGCCAAACAGCTAAATAAGTTAAAAAAACCATTTTTTAAATCAGTTTGATCAGCTTTTAAGCTGAGCCAAGCAGATTCTTATTCCCTTCCTAAACCTGACCCATCCCTTTTCTTTTTCAAGAAAAAAGACCTAGCAATCTGTCACGACCCAAATCGGGCCGCGACTGGCACCCACACTTACCCTCCTATGTGAGCGAACCAACCAATCTAAACCTTAACATTTCAATATAATATCAACAGAAAGTAATGCGGAAGACTTAAACTCATTAATGAAAATCAATTGAATAACTTCTAAAAACTCAACAACTATTATTATCCCCAAAATCTGAAAGGCATCATCACAAGAACATCTATCCTCAAATTACTAATCTAAGAGTATCGAAGAAGCTAAAATAAGTAAAAAGTTAGTCCATGCCGGAAGTTCAAGGCATCAAGACATGAAGAGGAGGATTCCAGTCCAAGCTAGAAGAATTAGCTCACCCTCATATCCGGAGTAATGAAGACTGGCTAGAGTTGCGGTTGAGTTGAAGACGTCGGTATGTTTGCTGCACTCCACAAATAACAAAGAAAGAAACATACAAGTAGGGGTCAGTACAAACACAAGTACTGAGTAGATATCATCGGCCAACTCAAAAATAGAAAACAGTATATATCAGATAACATCATAAAATCAACTAATATCCTTAGCATGCAGCATTTACAATTACCATAACCCTTGGTTACAACACCAAGCACATCAATGAGGACTCACGCCTCTTCATCATACTCATTTGGGAATTAGATTCATTAGATTGATTATATTAACATCTTTCAAGATTCATTATCTTTATTCCTCTCGTGTCGGTACGTGACACTCCGCTCCTCATATACTATCCTGGTGTCGGAACGTGACACTCCGATCCATATACTATCCTGGTATCGGAACGTGACACTCCGATCCTCATATGCTATCCTGGTATCGGAACGTGGCACCCGATCCATATACTATCCTGGTGTCGGAACGTGACACTCCGATCCTCATTTACTATCCTTGTACCGGAACGTGGCACCCGATCCATATACTATCCTGGTGTCGGAACGTGACACTCCGATCCTCATATACTATCTTGGTACCGGAACGTGGCACCCGATCCCCTAATCTCACTACTTTCGTTCATCAAGCCTTCTTTTATACCAAGGCATCATCATTAACAAAGTAGATTAGGGTTTCTCAAGATTTAGGATTCAATAGCTTCATCATGCTTATTTTATCACAATTATATAATCACATTCATGCAAGCATACAATTAAGCATATAGAAGGGCTTACAATACTACCAATACATATCATTCGCTATTAAGAGTTTACTACGAATAGTATAAAAACCATAACCTACCTCCACGGAAGATTAGTGATCAAGCAAGCAACTTTCCCAAAGCTTTGTGTTCTCCCCTTCTCGATCGATCCTCTCTCTCTCTTCTTGTTCTTTCTATTTTCTTTATTCAAACCCTCTTTCTTTTACCCTAATTAGCATATAATTAAGAATAAACGATGGAAATAATAACCCACTAATTAACTTAAGGTTACCTCTTTTAACCCCCAAGTAATTAGACTTATTAACATTAACCCGCTAACTTTATAATTAAAGCAGGAATAGTCAAAAATGTCCCTTAAAACATTAAAGAAATCCGACTCAGCCTGGGATTATGCAGCCTGTGACGGCCCGTCGTGCCTGCGACGGTCCGTCCTGCTGCTCCGTCACAGAGTTCAGAGACTCACTTCTCTGAAGAGTCTGTGACGGTCCGTCACGCCTGCGACGGTCCGTCACGCCTGCGACGGTCCGTCACGCCTGCGACGGTTCGTCCTGTCATTCCGTTACGAAGTTTAGAGAGTCAATTTCAGTACCCAAATTTCAGAATTTCTAATTGTTTTGAAACGAGACTCCCTCGACGGTCCGTCGTGCCCATGACGGTCCGTCACGAGGTCTGTCGTCTTAGCCAGTTTTCCAGAAATAACATCTGTTGCTCAAAACGACTAAACAGGTCGTTACAATAGATACCAATTTACCCATCGTTCGTCCTCGAACGATCATTAGAAGAAAAACAAGGGCGAAAAGAAGTACCTGAATCTGTAAACAGGTGTGGGTATCTTTCTTGCATATCAGCCTCTTTCTCCTAAGTGGCTTCTTCAACGGGTCGATTCTTCCATTGAACTTTGATGGATGCAATTTCCCTTGACCTCAACTTACGAACTTCTCTATCTAAAATAGCAACCGGTTCCTCCTCATAATGCAGATTCTCATCAAGCAAAATAGAATCCCAACGGATAATGTAGTTTCCATCCCCATGGTATCTTTTCAACATAGACACATGAAATACCGGATGCACTCTGGACAGCCCTGGAGGCAAGGCTAACTCATAAGCCACCTCCCCTACTCGCTTCAGTACTTCAAAGGGACCAATATACCTTGGGCTTAGTTTACCTCTTTTACCGAATCGCATCACCCCTTTCATGGGCGAAACCTTCAGCAAGACTTGTTCACCCTCCATGAACTCCAAGTCTCTAACCTTTCGATCTGCATATTCCTTTTGCCTACTTTGCGCCGCTAAAAGCTTTTCTTGAATAGATTTCACCCTCTCTAATGAATCCCTCAAAAGGTCAGTACCCCAAGGTCTAACCTCAAATGCATCAAACCAACCAATGGGAGACCTACATCTCCTCCTATACAATGCTTCGAATGGAGCCATATCAATACTTGAGTGATAGCTATTATTGTATGAAAACTCCGCTAAGGGTAAGAAGCTATCTCAATGGCCACCAAACTCTATCACACATGCACGAAGCATATCCTCCAACACTTGAATCTTTCTCTCAGACTGACCATCGGTCTGAAGATGGAACGCAGTACTAAGGTCCAACCTAGTACCCAATTCCGCATGCAATGTTTTCCAAAACTTAGAAGTAAACTGCGTACCTCTATCTGATATAATGGAGAGTGGAACTCTATGCAATCGCACCACTTCCGAGATGTAAAGTTTGGCTAACTTCTCTGCATTGTAAGTCACCTTGACCAGAATGAAGTGAGCAGACTTAGTTAACCTATCAACAATTACCCAAATGGAGTCATACTTACCCATTGTCTTGGGAAGACCAACCACGAAATCCGTTGCTATTCTCTCCCACTTCCATTCAGGAATGGGCATTCTTTGAAGTGTTCCTCCGGGCCTCTGGTGTTCATACTTTACTTGTTGACAGTTTGGACATTTGGCAATAAAATCAACAATATCACGCTTCATTCTATTCCACCAAAATTGTTGCTTTAGGTCACGGTACATCTTGGTTGCACCAGGATGTATAGAATACCTTGAACTATGAGCCTCCGTCAGAATAGTGTTGATCAAATCATCCACTCGGGGTACACATACCCTCCCCTTGATTCTCAAAACACCTTCCTCATCGATTTGTGCTTCCTTAGCCTCTTCTCGCAATACCTTATCTTGGATTCTGCTTAGTTTCTCATCATCAAACTGTTTTCCCTTAATCTTGTCAAGAAAAGAAGATCTTGCCTCCACACAAGCCAACAATCCTCCCTTCTCATTTACTTCTAATCTCATCAAGTCGTTAGCTAGAGTCTGAACCTCTCTAGCCAATAGACGTCTGGAAACTTGCAAGTGAGCTAGACTTCCCATGCTCCCTGCCTTTCTACTTAAGGCGTCTGCCACAACATTAGCCTTTCCCGGATGATACAAGATAGTGAGATCGTAGTCCTTCAGTAGTTTCATCCATCTCCTTTGTCTCAAATTCAAATCTTTTTGAGTAAAGACATACTGTAGGATATGATGATCCGTATAGACCTCACACTTAACCCCATATAAATAGTGCCTCCATTGCTTTAATGCAAACACTACCGCAGCCAATTCCAAATCATGGGTCGGGTAATTGCATTCGTGCACCTTAATTGCCTTAAAGCATAAGCAATTACATTCTTCTCTTGCATTAGCACTGCACCCAAACCAGAATAGGATGCATCACAATAAACAATGAAGTTCTTACCTTCCACGGGCAAGGTGAGAATTGGTGTAGTAGTCAACAAGGTCTTGAGCTTCTGAAAGCTTTCTTCACACTCGTTCGACCATACAAATGGAACATTCTGCTTAGTCAAGTTCGTCAATTGGGAAGCAATGGAAGAGAATCCCTTGACAAATCGACGGTTATAGCTAGCTAAACCAACAAAGCTCCTTATTTCTGACACATTAGTAGGTCTTACCCAATTCTTTACTGTCTCAATCTTAGAAGGATCCACCATCACTCCATCCTTAGAAACCACGTGTCCCAAGAAGGACACTGAATCTAGCCAAAACTCACACTTGGAGAATTTGGCATAAAGCTTTTTCTTCCTTAATACTTCCAACACAATTCTCAAATGCTCCCTATGTTCTTTCTTGCACTTTGAGTATATCAGTATATCATCAATAAATACGATCACAAAGAGATCCAGATATGGCTTGAAAATCCCGTTCATCAAGCTCATGAAAGCAGCAGGGGCATTCGTAAGACCAAAAGACATCACTACAAATTCGTAATGCCCATACCTGGTCCGAAAAGCAGTCTTTGGCACATCCGTTGCTCGTATTTTCAATTGATGATAACCGGATCTCAAGTCAATCTTAAAGAAGACACAAGCACCTTGTAACTGATCAAACAAGTCATCAATGCGAGGAATGGGACATTTGTTCTTAATAGTTACCTTGTTCAACTGCCGGTAGTCTATGCACATCCTGAAACTCCCATCCTTCTTCTTTACAAACAAAACAGGAGCACCCCAAGGGGATGCACTTGGTCTAATGAAGCCTTTGCTCAACAACTCTTGAAGTTGGGCCTTTAACTCTCTTAACTCTGCGGGAGCCATTCTATAAGGGGGTATAGAAATGGGGCGAGTGCCCGGTTCAAGATCAATGCAGAAGTCAATATCCCTATCTGGTGGCATACCAGGAAGATCCGCAGGGAACACATCCAAAAACTCACGGACTATCGAAACCGACTCGATTGAAGGTACTTGGGTAGTGTCATCCCTGAGATGTGCCAAGAAAGCTAAACACCCTTTACTAACCATTTTCTTAGCACGAAGAAAGGAGACGATACGAACCGGATTGGAAGTGTAGTCGCCCTCCCACACTAACGGATCTGTCCCAGGCTTGGCTAACGTCACAGTTTTAGCATTACAATCCAAGATTGCAAAATTTGGAGAAAGCCAAGTCATACCCAGAATTACATCAAAATCAGCCATTTCTATGATAACCAAGTCTACATAAGTATTGCTCCCCACAAAAGTCACCAAACAAGACCTATATACTTTTTCGACTATCACAGACTCACCCACCGGAGTAGAAACACGAATAGGCATGTCAAGTAATTCACAAGGTAAATTAAGACCAGTAGCAAATGAAGAAGATACATAAGAAAACGTGGATCCAGGATCAAATAATACAGAAGCCAGACAATCACAAACCGAAAGATTATCTGTGATGACAGCATCAGATGTCTCCGCTTCAGATCTCCCAGGGAAAGCATAACAATGGGCCCTCTCACCTGTCTGTCCATTGCCCCTACCATGTTGTGATGTAGTGGCTCCAGTTTGTCCATCACCCCGGCCGTTTTGGTGACCACCATTACCTCGACCATCGCGTCCTCCAGAATGACGGCCTCTTCCATAACCACCTCTACCTCTAACATTTGGAGGTCTGTAACTCTGTTTTGGACAATACCTCTTAATGTGTCCAGTCTCCCCACATCCATAACACTCTCTGGATTCAAGCATAGGTCTCTCAGAGAAGTGTTGACCGGTCTAAGGTGGACCCCCAACTACAGTCTGTAGTGAAGACTGAATTGGTCGGACTGAATAACCTCCTGAACCCTTTCCTCTAGAGTAAGAACCATTAAACTCACTTCCCTTTCGAAACCTTTTTGATATAGTTGCCATGGTGAAGTCATCTGGCTTCACTCCCTCTACCTCTATCACGAAGTCTACCACTTCCTGAAAGGATTTCGCTGTAGCCGCTACCTGTAAGGCTGAAATTCGCAACTCTGATCTCAACCCCTTCACAAAACGGCGAATCCGCTCTTGTGGACTGAAACATAGTTGGGTTGCATACCGGGATAATGCACGAAACTTAACCTCAGATGCGGTAACCGACATCCTACCTTGCTCTAGGCTCAAGAACTCATCTCTTATCCTATCCCTCAAAGTCCGGGGGATATACTTCTCCATAAACAAGCTAGAGAGTGATGCCCAAGTCATAGGTGGTGCCTCTGTTGGTTGACACTCAACATGTGACCGCCACCACATTTTGGCGTTCCCTTGAAACTGATAAGTCACAAACTCAACACCAAATCGGGCCGCGACTGGCACCCACACTTACCCTCCTATGTGAGCGAACCAACCAATCTAAACCTTAACATTTCAATATAATATCAACAGAAAGTAATGCGGAAGACTTAAACTCATTAATGAAAATAAATTGAATAACTTCTAAAAACTCAACAACTATTATTATCCCCAAAATCTGGAAGTCATCATCACAAGAACATCTATCCTCAAATTACTAATCTAAGAGTATCGAAGAAGCTAAAATAAGTAAAAAGCTAGTCCATGCCGGAAGTTCAAGGCATCAAGACATGAAGAGGAGGATTCCAGTCCAAGATAGAAGCATTAGCTCACCCTGATATCCAGAGTAATGAAGACTTGCTAGAGTTGCAGTTGAGTTGAAAACGTCGGTACGTTTGCTGCACTCCACAAATAACAAAGAAAGAAACATACAAGTAGGGGTCAGTATAAACACAAGTACTGAGTAGATATCATCGACCAACTCAAAAATAGAAAACAGTATATATCAGATAACATCATAAAATCAACTAATATCCTTAGCATGCAGCATTTACAATTTCCATAACCCTTGGTTACAACACCAAGCACATCAATGAGGACTCACGTCTCCTCATCACACTCATTTGGGAATTAGATTCATTAGATTGAGTATATTAACATCTTTCAAGATTCATTATCTTTATTCCTCTCGTGTCGGTACGTGACACTCCGCTCCTCATATACTATCCTGGTGTCGGAACGTGACACTCCGATCCATATACTATCCTGGTATCGGAACGTGACACTCCGATCCTCATATACTATCCTGGTACCGGAACGTGACACCCGATCCATATACTATCCTGGTGTCGGAACGTGACACTCCGATCCTCATATACTATCCTGGTACCGGAACGTGGCACCCGATCCATATACTATCCTGGTGTCGGAACGTGACACTCCGATCCTCATATACTATCTTGGTACCGGAACGTGGCACCCGATCCATATACTATCCTGGTGTCGGAACGTGACACTCCGTTCCTCATATACTATCCTGGTACCAGAACGTGGCACCCGATCCCCTAATCTCACTACTTTCGTTCATCAAGCCTTCTTTTATACCAAGACATCATCATTAACAAAGTAGATTAGGGTTTCTCAAGATTTAGGATTCAATAGCTTCATCATGCTTATTTTATCACAATTATATAATCACATTCATGCAAGCATACAATTAAGCATATAGAAGGGCTTACAATACTACCAATTACATATCATTCGCTATTAAGAGTTTACTACGAATAGTATAAAAACCATAACCTACCTCCACCGAAGATTAGTGATCAAGCAAGCAACTTTCCCAAAGCTTTGTGTTCTCCCCTTCTCGATCGATCCCCTCTCTTTCTTCTTGTTCTTTCTATTTTCTTTATTCAAACCCTCTTTCTTTTACCCTAATTAGCATATAATTAAGAATAAAAGATGACAATAATAACCCACTAATTAGCTTAAGGTTACCTCTTTTAACCCCCAAGTAATTAGACTTATTAACATTAACCCACTAACTTTATAATTAAAGCAGGAATAGTCAAAAACGTCCCTTAAAACATTAAAGAAATCCGACTCAGCCTGGGATTACAAAGCCTGTGACGGCCCGTCGTGCCTGCGACGGTCCATCATGTTGCTCCGTCACAGAGTTTAGAGACTCAATTCTCTGAAGAGTCTGTGACGGTCCGTCACGCCTGCGACGGTCCGTCCTTCTATTCCGTTACGAAGTTCAGAGAGTCGATTTCAGTACCCAAATTTCAGAATTTCTAAGTGTTTTAAAATGAAACTCCCTCGACGGTCCGTCGTGCCCATGACGGTCCGTCGCGAGGTCCGTCGTCTCATCCAGTTTTTCAGAAATAACATCTGTTGCTCAAAACGACTAAACAGGTCGTTACACAATCAATAGTAGGCCGACCCATATTCACGTTCTTCCTTGTCATGCGCGAAGAACCCAAAATCGATCGAGCTCACTCGCGAACAGCCAGAATTATGAGGCTCAACTCGACTGTGTTATTTTCTCCCTCTCTCCCCTATCATTCGTACTTGAGCAGTGCTAGGTGGAACAATCTTCTTCCTCGACCGTCCTCGCTCTGAATTCGGATGGCTCCCTTTAGTTTTTCATTGAAGGTTGTGCAAATGTACAAGGGACAACTCCTCAACCTTATTTCAAAAAGGGAATTTGAATTTCAAATTCAAATTAGCCCTAAGTTTTCAACCCGATTTTCCTTCCTTTTTGCTCTAATTTTCATCTATAAAAAAACTTCTTCTTCTTATTTATTGAGGTTGGTTTATGGCTGGGAGAAAAACAGGAAGAAAATTGGGAAGAGATAATATAAAAAAGGTTTGGTAAAAATAGAATAGGAAAGTCGAAATTTAGGCTGAGAACATTATTTTCTATAACATCAAATCTGCACAACTCTTTGAGTCTTAGTTTTTGATTTTATTTTTTGTTCATCGGAGCTTTCCTCGGAGCTTGTCGGAGTTCATCTGTTGGTGGTGGAATCGTACCTAGTAGCTAGAGTTCTCAGTTCGTTGCTTCGGAAAAGTTATATAACTTCACCTTTCTTCAAATCTCTTTTTGCTTAAGTTGATTGTTTGATGGTGATAGTTATATGAAAATTAGAGTTCATTGTTTTGGTTGAAATATTGGTCTTTGCTTATTTAGGTTGGAACATGATTTGAATACGGGTGTGTGAATCTTAAAGTATCTTTTTAGTCGATTTCTTTGTCTTAGTTGTTGGGTATATAGCAAGAATTGATGGGAAATAGAGAAAAAGAGAGTAATTTGAAAAATTGAGAACTTGGAGAGTTGGGAACTTGAAAAATTCTTTTATGCTTTAATGAAAAGACATTTTTCCCTCATCGGTGGTGGAAAGAAAAATAGGAGAATTTAAATACAGAAACACTCCTATTAATTGTTAAAAAGGTTGGAAAGAGGACCCCCTCATGCCGTCGTCGTCATCGCTCGTCTAGGCTACACTCTGTCTTTGGCTTCGGCAAAAGATCTATCCAAGAGATTATTTTTTGGACAGAATTTGTTTTAATTATTTAATTAATTAATCAAATGACCAAAAATATTTTCAATTAATTATTTAATAACAGAAATATTTTTAGTTATTTAGTTGAAAATTAATCAAAATGTTTCAAATTTTTAGTTGACTAACCCGACCTGACTCGGATCCGCATGCTATTCATTTTATTTGAACTTTTCCATTTTATTTAAATTTTTCGCCATGACTGTTCTGAAACCTTCAGGAATGGTAAGTACCATTTAAAAGGTTGCAAACTTTCATTAATGGTCGTGTGCATTCTGAAAAAGTTGCAATCTTTCGGAACCTGTTCTTCTTGCCTATAAATACACTTGTTCTACAGAATATTTCCTCACGAACTTTCTGATCTTTTTCTTCTTCTTCTGCACAAATTTTTCTTCGTGTACTTTCCTACTGTGGGTTGGTTCGCTGGAGTAGAGTTTTTTGGGTATCTACACTCTGTTGATTAAGACCATTTTACCCTGGAGGTTATATTTCAAATCAAACATCGGATACTAGAAGGGAATAATTTTCTTAAGGGGACACTGTGAGTTTAGTGGACTTTATCTTTTTCCGATTTAAAAAAAGTTTTTTAGATACTGGTACGTTTTTACAGATTTTAGTTTTTTGTGAATTAAATTTATGTTCAACTCTCGTACTGCTTCTATAAATTTTAGTTACTTCGTGTTTTTGAACAATTTATTAGAATCGGTAATTTTTGATTTTATAACACAGATTGGCAACACCGGTTTGTTTCTAATTTTTATGATAGTTTTGGTTTGCGTCTGTTTGTTGTGAATCTGCATGTGTAAGTCACTATTGAATATGTTTATTAAGTTTAGGAATGTATAAGTCGATATAGCTTAATGGTTCAAACACATGTTTACTTCAAGGATACGTTCTTCAAGTCCCTCCCTGCTCATTATTTTTATTCCTTTTTTCTTACTAAAAACATGAAAAAGTTTGTCATTTCTTTTCTTCCCGTTGCCTCATTAAATATCGTCAATTTTCTACTCTCTTGTGAACATTGTTTTCAAGCTAGAAGTTTATTTCATTTTAGCTACTTTTTCCCCCCGTTGTTTTCTTTCCAAAAAACAAAAGCAAAATTTCACAGCTAGTTAATATGGATTTCGTATGTTGTTTTTCTGCTACTCTGATTTAGCCATTTAAGAGATGACTATAGATTTTGATGAACTACGATAATCCTCTTAAGAGTTTGTCTAGGTGTTAATATCTAGTTATTTTTCATTTCTGGAATTGAGATTGATCGTTTGTACCTTATTCTTTCTTCAAGCATCATCTCTTTGTCGTTTATCCTTGATAATGGTCCTTCTCATTTTTTTTGGTTATTGAAAGCATGGGGGATTTATATAAATTAGTGAATTTTGGTTGTACATATATTTCGTTGACGGTCATCATATTAATTTGTTGTGTGAAATGATCACGTTCTTTCCTAATTACTTCTTCAAGTTGTGATGCTCCTTGTAATGTTGGTTAATATTTGTTGTTGTAGATTGTTTTTTACATTAGCTTAGGTAGTCTTTATCTTATTATTAACGTGTCTTGAGTACTTAGTGTCTTCGGAATTTGTATCCCGCTATTTGAATTCATTTTGTTTGAGTTCGATCAAATTATTTGCTTTATATTGGTTTAGGGACTGCTATAATTTGATTTAAATATGGTGTTACTTTATTATCCTTGGGTACTCATCTTTACCATCATAAATTTGTCTGAGTTTACCATGAACTCCTATTCTTTCCCCCACATTTTTGAGAAAGCTATAAAGGCGGCCAAAAAGTGAAATCGAAGAATAAGTCAATGAATTTGACATGTAGGTGTTCGGAATAGATATACGAGATTGTATACACTAGTATATATTTAGTGTATACGAAAGAGGGAAAATGTGCCAAAAGCCCACCATATGTTTTTTGTTTCTTTTGGGCCTAAGTCCCTTGTATTTTAACTATTATTATTTGATAGTCGTTAAGACATGTATAAAAGAAAGAAAAAATTACTAAACTACACTACTTTAATTTATCTAATTTCATTAATTCCTTACTAATTTATTAAATTTCAAAAATCCCTTTTTTTACCCCCAATGATACTAATTAACTTTACACGTTGGAAATTTAAAAAGTTAAATTAATCTTTCCAAAGTTAGAAGTTACCATCCCAAGTAAAAATTAATTCCAGTCCCCCAAAAATCTCGCCTTCCCCAATTTTCTTCCAAAATCCCCCCTAATTTTCAGTTACAATAGTAAATCAAATTTGAAATTCAAAATATTCTATGGATTATTATCAATATTCATCTGAATTTGAGTCCTAAATCAGGTATATCATCATCCACTTTACTATTTCTTTAAACTTTTTTCGATTTTTTGCGTATTTACTATGCTTATTGTTCAAAAAATTATATTGTTGATTTACATAATCAAATTCTATGTAGATTTGGGTTCTTTATTGTTGCATCAAACTATTGTCATGACAAAAGCAAGCTCTAGTAAGAAAAATTCATTAAAAAAAAAAACGTGCATCTACTTCTAAAGATCCAAAAACCCCAAAGAAGAGGGATAGAAAGGCGGCACCTCCTATTGTTCGACCAACATTAACAACGGTATGTAATTTTTTTTTTTTCAATATACATCATGATTTTCATGTTGTTTCTTTAGTTTTTTTATTCTCATTGTTAAGTGTTTTTTATATTGTATATGGAATTTTGGTTTTTTTAGTTAGTCTGATGAATTATTTGGTAGTATTAGTCTGATGAATTATATTAAGTATCGTTTTAATCTTATCATGATTTTTGTATATATTTGTTAGTATGCTCAATTATTTTTTATTAAGTATCATTTTTTATGTGCTCATGATAGAATGATTCTTTGTTTTATTTTTACTTATATTTTGTATACATTAATGGGTAATAATTACTAATACGTATATATATGTTATAAGTATCGATTTGTATATCTACATAAAGTATCAATTTTTGTTATAACAACATGATTTTGCATTCAATATAAGGTATCAAATAATAGTATATGTGTATCATACAGTCATATATCTATTATTTAAGTATCATATTTATATGAATTATTGATAAGTATATAAAAATTTAATATCGACCATTATGTTTATATATCTAATTGAAATTGTGAATTTGAGTATCTTTTGATGTGTTGGACATGAAATTTAATATATCAAAGAAATATATTTAACTTTATTGTTTCGTTTATATATAGTTTCAAATAGTATTTGTAAGTTTCATGTTAACATGTTAAGTTATATTTAGTATCAGTATTAGGCAATTTTTAGTATCTTTTAAAACAGAATTATTATATGCAGTCAATAGTTTAGAAAGTTTTTATATATGTTATAATTTGATAAACTCTATTTGTTTTATTGCAGAACATGAATTACGTTATTAAACATATTCCAACTAATGCATTAAAGTTTGGTCCAATTTACAACATGAATTTTGTTGAACACTTGTTTCATCTATTAAGGATGAATGTATGAAATTATTTAAAGAAACAATTTTTGCACCATACATTAATATCCCTACATGCAATTACCAAGGCCAAATTACTAAATGTTTATACTTGTTAGAGATTGAGCATGATAATTTAGATCAAGAGATTCACATTCGTCATGCCAAAGGGAATGTGTTGAAATTTAGTATCAGTGATTTTGCCATTGTTACTGGTTTGAATTGTAAAGGTAATGTAAAGGACTTTACATATCCGAACTCAAAAACCAGTAGGTTAGTTGAAAAATATTTTCCTGATACTACATATAATGTTAATAAACAAAGATTGGTAGACCGGTTTATGGTAGGTGAATGAGACAATAATTAGGATGCCCTTCAGATGGTTATACTGTATTTTATTCATACATTTTTGTATTCCCAACTTGGTGATACACGAATTCCTATTGAAGATTTCTATATGGTGGAAGATGGTAGTTACCAACAGTTTCCTTGGGGAATAGTTGCTTTTCAAAAGTTAATGAAATTTTTTCGAAAAAAGTGCAAACCCTCCAAGAAGTTGTATCGGTTGAATGAATTTCTATATGCATTTAATATATGGATTTATGAATGTGCTTCTGCGATAAATATCGATATTGCTGTCAAAGAAGGAAACAGTATACTGAGGATTTGGTACTGGTAAGTTGTTGGTTTGAAGCCCAAGTTTGAGTTGTTTATGGAAATAATTTATTCAGAGGTATTTAATTCAATACAACATTCTTAAATTAGTTTAATTATGCGATACAACTTTAATATGTTTATTGTCATTAATTAATTGTTTGTTTATTTTAGATTGAATGTTCTAACATTCAGCCAACTCCTGAGGAAATAGCATCACTTGGGTTCCCAAATCACAATTATGTACCTCCAAACCCACCAGTTTCATCAGTTCCAGATAATGATGATGTGCATCTGGAGGAGGTTCCTGGTTTTGAAGACTTCACAATAAAACCTCCAGATATTCTATTAAAGAGAACATCAATAGGTGCTAATGTAGGAACAACCCCACCAAAACACAAGAGAATAAAGGTTGTACATCCACATAAGTATGATCTATCAAGACTTTCAAAACCACAAAAAGAACCAGATCAACAATCAGATCATTCATTCCAAAGTCCAGAACCACAATAAAAAGAATCTGAGAATGTATCTGGTGTTGGTGTTTCTCCAAATTCATTCAATGAAAAAATAAGTTTGGGCAGTTCAAAAATTGATGATTTGAAAACGTTCATTAAGTTTTATGTAAGTAATCAAGTAATTTAAACTCTTATATGTTTTATTGTTACTATTTATTATATGTTAATTTTGATTATAGGTTGACAAAAAATTTGGAGATCTTGATAGTAAAGTTGAAGCTCTTGAGGCATTAATAAAGAGTAACCATTCAGAATTGTTGAAAGCAATTGGTGCGAGAGGAAACAAATCTTAGAAGGTGATATTTTGTTTTTTTTTTAAATTCTTACTGATTTTTTAAGTGAAGTTGATTTTTCTAAAAAAATGAAGGATACAGGAGGAGTCTCATCGCCACACATGATGGATGATTTCGTGGCAAAAGACAATGTTGGTACAAAATGTTTCTTCTAAAGATGTAACAAAGGTATTTAAGTATATTATATTTAATTTATTAAATAATACCTTAATATTTTTGTGCATTAGAAATTTTAATAAAGTACTTTTTTGTATGCTTGATACTCTAATCTATCATTTTTTATATGTTAATTGATGATATATCATTGATTAACTAATTGTTTAGTTTTGAACTATAAAGGATGACCTAAATCATGTATTTGGTATATACTTTAATTTATGAAATTGATTACTTTATTTTTTAAGTATCACTGACTGCACAACACACATTAATAGAATAACTCTGATCATCCGACTGTTTCCCCAAAGCATATGAAATTTGCAATTGTTGATGATGTTGCTGAAACTGCAGAGGAGGTTGAAAAACAAAAGGGGTCTATTGAAGATGTAATGAAGGTAATTAAATATCTGATACTTAATACATTGATTGATACTTTATTATTCTGTAAAACTTTTAATAAAGTCTCTTTTCAGATGGTTGATACCTTATTCCATCAATTTATCTTTGAAAACTGTATGTCATCAACAATTGCCTAATCTTTTTGCAGTAAAAATATATATGATGTTTTT
Source organism: Solanum lycopersicum (assembly GCF_036512215.1). Lineage (NCBI taxonomy): Eukaryota > Viridiplantae > Streptophyta > Magnoliopsida > Solanales > Solanaceae > Solanum > Solanum lycopersicum. The sequence goes on from NC_090807.1 coordinate 55,273,362, forward strand.
AATCATGAATTTGGTATGTAAATTATTCTATTAAATTGATTATGTATTTTAAGTATCGCAAACTGCATAATATATATTAAAAGACTAACAGATACTTTATTTGTTCAAATATTATTATTTATTTTGGATCATGGTGCTGACATAATTAAAAAACAAGTTGATTTTTTTTATATTTTAAGTTGCATAAGTTATTGAAATTATAGTGTGTTTGTTAATTATTTGATTTCACACAGGATTCTATCTCATCGGTGTCCTTTACACCTGAAAATGAAGCAGTGACAGATGCATTTGCACATGAATCACCAAGCCGGAAAATTAATGTCAACCCATTGGATGTTGTCATTCCTCTACAGCTTACTTGGAGTGATGATATGTTATCGGACAGTCAACTACCCACCGAGCTTGGTGTCAGTGATGTTGATACTAAAACTCCTGCTCAGCGTAACAGGAAGCCTTCTAAGGTTTTGCAGTCTTCCTATGTGCATTCTTTTGAATCAACTGATAAGGGAAAGGACAAAATAGACTATCATATCCGTCAATTTACTCCATTTGATGATTGCCGAATCACATCTCAAGTATCGCCGGATTTAATGCAAGACTTTTTAGATTGTATTCAAAAGGGACTCCTTAAATCACACGCCAATAAGTAAGTTTTTATTAATAAAGTTTCTGTATAAAATCATTTTTTAAGTACTTTAATTTTGGATTAAAAATTTTTATCATAGGAAACCTGATGATGATAAATATAGAGGCAAATCTGCTAAATTTAGGTTTGATTATATGGATTTTGTTGTCGCATTTCCAGTTGACAAGAACTAGTTTTATACCATGTCACATTCAATAAAATATTGAACTGATCAGGTACGTTATATATTTAAATTATTGAAATAATACAATTTATAAATCGTTCATATTATTTAGACATCTACTTACAAATTCATCTATACCGTTATTCAATCTATATTTATTTTTCAAAGTGTGCAGATTTTATATTGTGTTTTTTTATCTATATAACAACATCTAGATGTAACTTTTACTATTTACAGAAGAAGTCAAAATCAAGAGGATTGGATCAATACATATACACTACGGTCAACTGCTTGTTGAAGTCATACATCAACATTGTACATAATAGGTATTATTGTGCTCCTGCTGACGAATCTCTGACTACACAACAATATATTGACCGTGATGTTGCTATAGCTGGTTATGAAAGGTCTATAAAAGACATCATTAATAGATTTTTGATACCTGCTTCGTTACCTTGGCATCTAGTTGATGAGGTTTATATTCCTTTTAATTGTGGCAAAGATTTTCATTGGGTTTTTGCTGTGGTTGTTTTGAAGAATAGGTTAATACATGTGTATGACTCATCTGGTGGGTCAAGGAAAAGAGTGCCCTTTGAAGAGATTAATCAGTTGTCTGTAATGCTTCAAAACTATCTACATGATAGCGACTTTTTTGATAAAACACATAGAATTAATTGGTTATCATTGGAGGCGTATAGAGACAAGGAAACAGGTGAACTGTTGGGTCCTCAACATTCATTTACAGTTGAATATGCGCAAGAGATTATGCAACAACAAAGAGATAGCCTGTAAGTATTTGTGAATCAATTTTTAATTGTTTGATAGAATGTTAGCTTTTAGATTTTCTTTACATTCAAATCCTTTTTAATGTATCTTCATTTTTTTTCCCAGTGATTGTGGACTGTTCGTAGTTGTTTATGCAGAATATTTGAGCGACGAAATCAAAATTCCATATGTTGGTCTTCAGAGTGACTATCTTCACAACAAATACAGAACATTGTTATGGAAGTATGGCATAGACAAATTCAATACTGGATATGTTAGTCATAGCGATGATCCAACAAGGCCAAAGGACGGGTTTTCTAAACAGGCAGAAGATGCATTGGTTGATATTGATTAGTAAGGTTTATATTATTTTTCAACTATTATTGGAACGGAATATTTTGTATTTCAACTTCTATTTTTCGTTCAATATTACTAAGCATTTTCTAGTTTTAATAATTTATCTTCTATTAATTAATTTAACAATATAACTGTCATATTTAATTATGACACAAAATGACACATAATTATTTAGTTAAAATTTATTAATTATTCGATAAATAACAATATATGATACTATATTATAATCAGATACGAAGTAACAATAGAATTATTACAAATATGATTCTTATTTTAGTATCATTCAAGAGTTTGAATAATATATTTATATATATACATTTTTAGTTTAGTTTATATTTTTGTCAACTGTTTGAATTCAATTATATTAGTTGATTAAAAATACATATAATTAATTTTTGTAAAAAGTTAGTTCTACAAAATAACATATGATACCATATAAAGTATGTTCATAATATAACTGATAATATTTTTACATGCTTGTTACTAGTTTATTTGATTACACCATACTAAATAATTTATATAAGTAATATATACAAATAAATGATGATACCATAATAAATTATTTTCAGAGTATATCTGATACTATTTTTATACAATTATACTAGTTTATACAAAATAAGTTACTCCAAAATATCATATTTTTCATGCAAATCAAAATATATGTACTATATTACAATCAGATATACAAAACATGTATATGTCACGTTTTAGCAACATAAAAAATTTAATTTGTATAGCTTTATTAATTAATACAACATTATGAACAAAATATATTTAGTATCGATAAGAATTACATATCATATAATAGACTATAAATATTTGATATCAATTATTGTTTTGAATGGGATAACAAACTTTTGTTATCAGATCCATTATACGTTTACCATTTTATGTAATTGAGATTAAACAAGTTATAAATTTTTACAAATTTATAAATGTCTTTGCACGTAATATAATATAGTCAAGATTTGATTATTTAGTATCAAATCAGATTTTGAAGCTTAAATCATTCACATGTTGTTAATCACATCAAATAAAAAAAATTCACATATTATTATTAAACTAAAAATATCTAGAAACATTATTACACATCAAAGTACTAAAAAAAATCAAGAATCTTTTGAAAAGAAGGTACATGTTCTTTTATTATGACCTTTGACCATAACGTCCACAACAATTCGTTTTTGTTGTTATCTTTTCATCAAGATTTTTCTTTACCTTTTTTCTTGGTCTCCCAGGCATCTTTTTGTATCTAGGTGGCAAGACCACTTCTTCCAAAACAGAATCCGGAGCTTTCCATTCTCTTTTGTCTGCATTGGTTCTATTGGAATTGAATAAGTATTTGTTAATGCATCGTGTTTATAATAATCAGAGCAGTAAGGGTGTATTTGTTATATTCTTCTTCTTGAAGACGGCTATTGCATGTGGACAAGGTATCTCGTCAAGTTGAAATCTTTCACATGAACAAGTTTTCCTCTCAAGACAAACAATGTATCTAATCACACCTTCATACACTGAAAAAATAAACTCAGAAGATGCAACAACCTGCAATTTTTTTAAAAAAACAGAGACAATCAACAAGTTTTTTTTTCCATTTTTATTTAACAATAAAATAATAAATACAAAGCAATTATGTACCTTCATTTTTGCACCTTTTGATGTGTTTAAAATCAATATTTCTTCAAATCTTCTACCCAATGTTTCTTTTGTATAAGAAGCTATTTTTCTATTTTTGCAATTTCAAGAATCAAATAGAATTCTAACTTCCTCCAAAAAATCTATAATAGGTAGTTGTCGTGCATCAACAAGGAAACTATTGATACATTCAGCTATATTTGAAGTCATCATTCTCCCATTGTTCACTGTTGCATGAGACCTAGACCACCTTTCATCATCTTGAAAATACTTTTTTACTCTTCCATCTATTTTATCCAATTTAGTAATCAACTTTTCAAAATCTTCTTTTCTATAAGCCTTAGCCATTGAATAAAAGAAATCACTTCGAATGGTTCTGCTTCTTTAAAAGTTTTAAGGCACATTTTTCCAGAGGTGCCATATGCATGCAAAATGAGGAATAGTTGGATAAACAATACTCACACCCTTCTTTATACTTTCATTTCTGTTAGATACAACACACATTTTTCCCTCTCACCAAATGCATTCTTAAATTGTTGAAAGAACCATGTCCATGAACAATTATTTTCCGTGTCAGCAATTTCATAAGCCAAAAGCAATATGCAACCTTAATATATAAACACAGAATAACATATATTAAATAACTACTTAATATTAAGAAAATAATAAAATAAATTCATAAACAACATGTCATACCTGCTCCATCGAGTGTACTAGCAGACACAAATGTACCTCGATAAGCTCCACTAAGATGTGAAGCATCAACAACAACAAATGGCCTACAAAACTCAAATCCTCTCATCATTGGCCTTAATGATATGAAAAGATACATAAATTCATTGTATTCAGACTTATGCATCCTTATATATGAATTTGGATACACAGTTTCAAGCATATATATGTATCTTGGCATGTTTATGTATCCATCAGCAGGTTTACCTCTTATAAGTTCCAATGCACGCTTTTTCGCGCGTCATGCTTGTTGATAAGAAATCTCAACGCCATACATTTTCCTGATATCATCAATTATATCATTCGGAGTATGTTTTCTTTTATGATTCCCTAATTTAGGCGCTGTCACACCACTAACAAACCCAACTGTGGCTTGTACCTTGCTTAATACCTTATCCCTTAATGGACAAGTATGTTCATTATTAAAGTATCTCACAATGAATGTTTCTGAATTCTTCCAAACAGATGCCTTCAATTTCCAACAACAACCATCTGAATGACAAATTAATAAGTAGTTGCAATAAAAAACATAGATTATTTGCTAAGGTTGACTGTTTTAATAAACAAAAAAGAAAAAAAATAGAAAAAGATACTTTATTTCATTTTCACAATAGAAATTTTACTTCATAATAAATATGTAACATCTTGATAACTTATTTTGTAAATTGATCAGAAATACTACATTTACTGGTTTTACCCTTCAAAATATGAAAAACATCATTACGATCAAATCATATTACACAGAAAACTACACGCAACATACAATATTAATGTATCATACTATATATATATTACAAAGAAATTATATATTATTAAAAATATTAACATATAAATTGAAAACATATCTTTTATTATCAGATATTTTAACTTAAAAGTTGAAACTATTCTTTTTATTTTGTAATTTTTCATTACCGCCTTCAGAGTTGACTTATCCTTATACATTTGATTCTCTTCCACAACTGAATTATTGGTGTCTGATATATACTTATCAACATCCATTTCTGGTATGTAATATGCATCATCAGTTGATGATTCAACAATATTGAGAGCCTTTGCTTCGCTTTTTTCACCCTCAACATACATGATGGCACCTCCTGTTGCATCGAAATTTATTATCTCTTCAATACCTTTATCTGAAGTATCAATGCATAAAGGATAAGTTCTGAAACCAGCCTCATGTTTCTTAATTTCTATATACAATTTTACATCCATATTAGTCCGAATACACAATGGAGACGAATTCCCTTCAACAACATATTTAATCTCTATATTTTTTTTCGATTCGTCAATACCAAGCTCAGCCGCAATTGTTGAAATAAGATTCATGAATGAAATATTTTCACTAACCACTATCTCATCACTTTTGTATCGCTCATACATAACATCACTTTCCCATATTCCAGAATGTCGCAACAAGATCGAAATATTCATCTTTGAAAATTCAGAATCGGCGTTCCAGAGAATTTTTTTTATGCAAAATCATTTTTTTTTCTGATTCCAAATCTGAATTTTTTAATATTATGAAATTGAATAATGCAATAAATTAGTACGTTTTCTATGCAGATTTGACGGTAATCTTGTTATAAATTAACATAAATCATGGGAAATTTGCTACCCTTTTTTTGCGCCGTAACAGTTACCATTAAAAGAAATTTCAAGTATGTAGTCTAGGATAAGTGTAAAGTGAGTCTTACTAGGACAAAGTACCGGCTCAGGCGGACAGAAGTTGGACTTGGATCCATATCTTTTCTTTTGTTATTTAATTGATTTTTCATGCTAGTGTTTTTATTTAAGGTTTTTTACCTAATTCAATTTCCCCAAAAGATAGTCATTTCGAGATATCCTAAAGACAAAAATAATTATTACTTATTTTATCTTGAACATATATTTTCCTTTAGTAATTCCTTATATCATTTTTTCATTCACCCAAAAATATAATTTTTAGTCGTAAAGTTTGTTTATCTCCTAAACTTGTTTAAGCAAGCCTCTTTTAAAATAATTAGCCAAACAAATTAATTGTTGGATAACCATATTAGTGGATATTTTAGGTGCCTTTAAAACCTTTCTAAAATATTAAATAAGAATCTAGAACACCATTTCAAAATTTTCAATAGATTTGTTGATTAAGTCTTTTGAAAACGATGATTTCTTTTTCTTAATTTTTCTTTAAAATTAAGTGGTGACTCTAAATTAGTCAAATAATTATTTTAAAAATAAAACAGGTAGCCTGGACAAGACAATGTATCATCATGTAGCTCATAATAATGGTTATCGGTTAAAGAATTTCCCAAATAAAGTTAAAAGTGTATCTTTATTATTATATCACTTATTATGCCGAGTTTCAGAGATGAGCAAGTACTTTCGTAAAGTTTTAAATGATATTCATTCCTTTAATCTTTTACATTCGGTTAACTTATGTTTTATCTATTGCAATTCTTTCATTCAGTTATTTGTTATTCACCTATATTACATACTCGTACATTCAATATACTGATATCATTCGACCTTCATCATTTAATGATGTAGATACAAGTTCCTAGGATCTTCAACAAGAATTTGTTGAGATCCCTTCATCCGCTCGCCGGCTTTTGAGTGACGTCTTCTTGCTATCGGAGGACTGCAGGTTTATGAGTTGTTAGTAGTAGTTTTTTTAAGGAGTCGTGTGTCTTGTCCCAATACTTATCTTTGTATAGTATAGAAGCTTCATAGATGAACAATTTTGAAAGGTCTTTCAATTTTAAATATTTTATTTAAAATTTATGTTTCATACTCAATTTTAAAAAGTAAATGATTGTAAGCTAATAATTATAATGTTTTTATTCTTATATGTAAGGGTGTACAAGTCAAACCATTAAGTCAAAGCAAATCGATGAATCAAATCAAATCGAAAAAAATCGACCTGTGATTTGATTTGATTGGTTGGATGGTTGAAAAAAAACCCGAACACTCTTGGTATGTTTTGGTATTAAAAGAAAAAAATCAAATCGAACCCAAATCAAATCGACATATATATATATATATATATATATATATATATATTTGGACTTATTAAAATTGTAAATATTTTATTTTGTATTAAGATCCGAAGTTATAGTTATATTGATATTAATATTCAAATTTGAAGCTAACAATTTACTTTCTAAATATTTTTTGCATTTTGTTTGCCTCTAGCTTTTAATCTTATTAGTTTAACATGATGAAAGCTGATATATTAAAAATATATATTTTGTACTCGTGTAGATTTTATAGTCTTTTTGAAAATTTATGTTCACTAAACATTTTAAGTTGAGTTTATCGCATGAAAAATAATTTAATCACTTTTTCAAATACCATACAGTTATAAAAAATTGAAAAATCGAAAAGAACCGATTAAAGCTGAAATTGAAAAAAAATTGACTTTATATGATCTGATATGGTTTTTAAATTTAATAAACTGACATAATTAATGTAGATTTTTAAATAAAAAACCAAACGGAATCGAACCGAGCTATGCACACCCCTACATATATGGTTCACTTTATCTTGGCCTTTATAAGACATGATTAGAAGAGATAGGAGATTTAAATTCATATTTGATATTTACATCAGTCAATAAATGAAAATAATTGACATCCTTAATTTAGCTTTGTTGCAATTAGGGATATGCGATACTTGACATTTAGTTTAGCATGTAAAAATTAGTTTGGCAGCCTAAAATATATGGTAAGTAGACATTAATATTATGTTGAAGAGGCCAAATAAGCGGGCAATAATGATTTAAGAGACCCTTAGCCATGAAGACTATAAGCAAGTAGTCTAAATGTTGAAAATCCATATTCAACTATCAACGGCCACTTTCTAAAAATCATCCTTATTTTTAAAATCTCTAAAATCTCTTATTTCTTTAAGGTTTAAGTTATCAAGAACCCCCTAAAATTGTCCAGTATATTTCAGTTAAACACCCCAATTCAACCATATACCTATTGAACACCTGAACTCTAAGACATAGAAAAAGATTTATGGTTTTAAAAAAAATTAAATTATCATCTCTTCTTCTTTAACTCAACCACCGCCATCACCTCTCCGGCAATCGTCGATATCGCCACCATTAAAGCTCATTCCGCTGCAGTCATTCTTCTTCTTCGCACCACCTTGATTCTTATCGGATCTCTCGGTCACTATACCCATTATTCTTCTTTCCGTTCTTTCTCCACCGTTTTCTCCCCCACCCCCCCCCCCCCACCCCTTTTTTTTTCTTTCTTTCAGGCCATCGTCTCCATTCCGTTTTTTACCGGTCATCACTCCCACCATCCACCATCAACACCACCTCATTTTTCTCCAAAATTATCGTCATCAATGTCTTTCTTTCTCCATAAAATTTCAAACAATCAATCACAACTTTCAGATAGCCACCTTAGTTTGTTTGTTGAAAAACATTGCCACCATAAATCTCTTTCTTTCTACCCAATCAGTTCAAGAAAAAATAAAATCTACGCGTAAGAACGAAAATAAATCTTTTTTTTTAAAAAAAAAGTAGAAAACAAGAGATTTAAGTTTTTCTTTTTTAAAAAGTGGGGAAGAAGATGAAGTTGGGGGCTTGGGGAATAGGCAGCAGTCGGAGGCTGCAACATGCAGGTTTAGGATTTTAGTTAATTTTTTAATTATAATTATATTGGGCTCGAAGCAGTGGCGGACCTAGGATTTTCGTTTAGGAGGTTCGAAAAATAAAAATATAAACGTGTTAAATAAGTCTTTCGAAATAGGCCCTTTCGATTTCTTTGGTTTAAAGCCACATTTTGGCATTTTTTTTAAATAAAAAATGCTTGAAAAAATAGAACTAATTTTTTAAAACAAAAATAAACTTGAACTATAAAGGAAAATAAATAAATGTTGTTGTAGAGAATTGAACCTGGGATGCACAACTTAATATTCAGGGGTCTTACCATTGAGTAATTACTTTTATTTGTTATTGAGGGGGTTCAAAATATATTCATCTACAAAAATACAGAAAATTCACCTTACATATATCTTGTATTTTTTTGCCGAGGGTGTTCGGGTGAACACTGTGGATCCAAGGTGGGTCTGTCTCTGGCTCGAAGCCAGATGACGTTATTTGACTAGTTAAATTGTCATGTTATGGCAAGTGCATCACACTTTCTTTACATTTTTAGCTAATTATCAAAATGTGTCTAATAGAAACAATTTTGCAAAGCTAAAAGTGTTCAATAGGTAAAACGTTGACTTGAAGTGTCTAGTTGAAATATGCAGACAACTTTAAGGGTCTCTGGATGACTAAAGTCTTTCTTTAATGTATTCGAACTACATATTATGTATGTATCCAAGCTACATATTATGCATCCACTTTATGTTATAATGTATCCGAGATACTCTTAAATATACCGAGCTACATATTAACGTATCCGGTTTGTATTACTTTTTTAAGGAATTAGTATAATTACAAATTAAATTGTAATTTCATATTAAAACTATGTGATTCCTAAAATTTATCTTTTTTTTTTTTTGCAAAATCTTTGGTTTTCTCCGTATTTTTTTTGTTTGTATATTTATTTTGAGTTCTGTTGTTTGGTTGGAAATAAGTGATTTCAAGATTAATCATCTTGAATAAGTTATTCCATCATGTATATGAAATAACTTATCACATCACTAAGGTATATATATGTGATGGGATAAAATGCATAATACCTCCAACTAAACGCATGATTAAATTATACTGCATTTTATCTCTAAAACTATTATACCATATATTTCACACCAAACGACTATGATACTATACGATATAATCATATTTAATAGCAAAAAGAATGGAAAATTTTCTTAGGCGTATAATTATCTCTTATATCTTAAAAATATAGCTGAAAACTAACATCACAAAAAACTGGCTTAAATTATAATTCGGTATATGAAAATATACATATAATATACAAATATAGACAAAACTTTCAACTATTTATTTTAATGAAATACTTAAAAACTTGGTACCCAATATTATTTACCAATATATATTAGGGAAACTTATATAAATATACTATAAATAAAAAATATTTATCATTTATATCAATAACATTTTTTCACTTTATCACTTTTGATACATTTTAATACACTTTTAATTCATATTAAAAATAATTTATTATTCACATATAATACAAGTTTTATTGATGAATAATACAATTATCACACATTTTAATACACTTGTAATACAATGTTTCAACTTCTTACTAAACAAGCATAATATATTTTTAAAAATAGTTATAATACATATATATTGCATACTTAATTCTCTTTTAATACATATTGCAAATTTAAAATAGTATTAATATAAATGGTAATAAATAAAAAGTATTGCTAAGATCAGTAATTATTTATTAGAAGACAAGTATTTTTTCCTATATAGGTTATTATACAAAAATTACAGGAGGTAGTCATACACGCATATACAATAATATACAATTTTAAACACTATTATACAAAACGAAATTTCGTCAAACTTTGATTTCTCTCATGTTGGTAATATGAAATTTTCAAAAGAAAAATTGGAGAGGTAGATCTAGTGATGGACTATCATCATCAATAGGCGAGAAATCATGAATCACAATAGAATTAGATTGATAAATTTTTTAAAGTAAAATTAATATTCCATACACATTTAAGAGGATAAATATCAAGTTGTAATCATACTCTTTAAAAATAAACTATTTATAGCATATTATTATCATCTTATAGCACATCAATTAATAATATATTAATTAAAAAAATATTTAAAAATAAACTATTTATAGCATACTATTGTCAAGTTATAACATATTAACTAATAATATATTAATAAAAAAAATTATTTTTATTATTTAACTAATAATTATTGTGTTTAAATAATTAGTTTCATTTAATCACTTACCTTTTATCAACAAAACCTTTTAAATTATTATTGATTAATCAATTACCTTTTAAAGTTTTTAATATAAACAATAAATTATTAAATATTAATCAATTATCTTTTAATGTTTTTAATATAAATAATAAATTATTATTTATTAAATATTAATTAAACTTCATATTATATAGTTACCTTTTAAAAAATAAAATCTAAAATTAGGGATTGGATTTTAATTAATTTCATATTATATGGTTACTCAATAACTACCACCACGTATCAACCAATACTCTTTTATGTTCCCCGATACACTCAACCACTCCCCTATTTACACTCTTCTCTTTCTACCATATTAATTTTGCACGCCTTTTTTCACGTTTCTCTCCCTATTAATCAATTAAAGACAACACACGTTTCTCTCTTTATTAATTAAATTAAAGACAACACGCATTTCTCTGTCATATTAAATCTGAGCATACATATTCGCACACTTAATGTCATCTTCAAGTACAAACCCTTTCAAGCTTTAAACTTATTTCTCAAAATCAGATTAAGCTTAAAATCCTTATTCAACTACATCTCTATCAATCTTTCACAAAATTAGGTTTTTTATTTTTTTGACCATCAAATTCGCAATATTGCATGATTTTTGGAAAAAATTGTGTTGTATAGATCATCAGACATGTTTATTTCTTAAAGTTTTTATTTTTTTCTAATTCTTTTGTCAAATTATTTAATTTTTATATGTTGTTGCTTGATTTTAGGAGAAATTTATGTTGTATAGATAATGTTGGTTTCTTCAAGTTTTATATTTGTGTATGTCAAATTCTTTAATATTTTTTTTGTCTATAAATTTTTAGGATTTGGGTTGTTGAATACAATGTCTAAACTAAATACCCTAAGGAGATTCACAAGAGGTAACAAACTATACCGGTAACTTCATGGTTGAAATGCCATCTTTTGATCTATGTATGATTCAAATTCAATCGCAAATCTCAGGCTATACAGCTGCGATGGAATTAGAGAAGAAGTCGAATGATGAACTAGTAAGGTCTAGTCCTTCTAAAAGAAAAGAAGTGTCAACGGTGAAAGCAATCGGAAAAAAATGTTACAAGAGGAGAAAAGTAAAAAATTCTGTCCTGGATATGATTGGAGAACCGGTTGTTAATGAAGAACAAGACGGAGTGAGTGAAGAATCACATAGTTCATCAAAATTTTTTCTTCTTCGTCTTCTTGGTGTGTGAAACCAAGAGATGATTTTGACTTGTCACAAATATCCAGCAGTAGAGATCTTGTAACACTCATGTCTGCATGCTGTATAAAATATATTTAACTATATATGTCATAATATATTAACTTTTGTATTTAATGGTAGTATGCTTAAATGAATATTTGCACTTTATTAAATGTGTATGATTTTTTTATAAATTTCTATTGCAATATGCAAAAATATATTAACATTGTATGAAAAATGCATAAATACTGTATAAATTATGAATGTCATACTGAACTTTGATATATGTAACAGAAACAAATGGTATATATGAATATTGTATGAATACTATATAAACATTTTATGAATAACAGTAAAGTTCAATGTATATATATAATGTATAAACATTGTATGAATTATGAATCCCATATTGAACTTGGGTATATGTGTATGATATGAACATTGTATGAATACAGTATGAACATTGTAGGAATACTATATGAACATTTTATGAATGACAATATAGTTCAATGTATATTTATAATGTATAAATATTGTATGAATTATGAATGTCATATTAAACTTTGAAATATGTAACAGAAACAAATGATATATATATATATATATATATATATATATATGACAATTTTTTACGAAACCAAACTTTATAAATGTCAATGATAACAACTGCACTCAATAAAACGAAACGTGTTTCTAACATTCAAAACAACAAAATAACAAATGTAACATTACTAAATCATTGTTTTTGCACAGGAAAATATGAACATGTCTTTCTATTGTGTCCAACTTGACGGCATCTACTGCAAGTCAATTTTGTCCTTTTGAATTTCACGTCAGCAAACCCCTTCCCTCTTTCAAGTTTTGGTCTACCCGCTATACAAAATTAATACAAAACATATATTCTAATTTCATTAGAAACATATACTGTAATTTTGAAAAAAATTAATGGACTTCATACAAAAAGGATACATGTTTCGTATAATCTTCATACAATATTAAAAAAAATTTCAAACTTCAACGTTACACTAATTTATAATCAGTTCATATAATTCATATACAGTTAATATATCATTTACTGTCCTATACAATACTCCAATGAAACAAACACAATACATTTCAATACAAAATTAATATAAAAACATATATTATAATTTAAATAAAAACATATATTATAATTTAAATAAAAACATATATTGTACGCCAAAATTTATCAGACTACTAAAAAAAGTGAAATATGCAACTATAAAAATATTCTTGAATTTTTAGAAAAAAATGACTTATACGTTGAAAGCAGTCTAAAAATAATCGTGAAATTTTGAAAAAAGACTACTTGTAACGTCGATCCAAATATGTTTGAAAATGACAATATGAAAGTATTCTGAAAATTCGAAAATATTTCTTATTATATGGTTGAGTTTTTTAAGGAATTAATTCAAAAAATAATATTATTTTAACTAACTAGAGATATTTAAGGCAATGATGATAATTTGAGTTTAATATCCCTAAAAACGTGCTAATTATATATTTAACTTTAATTAAATTTCCTAAAAAGTGCAACTATTCATATTAAAAAAAGTGCTACCTGCATTAAATGTAACAATTAATAAAGAAATAAAAGTTTCATAATTTGTGTTGTCAGTGTGTTAATTATTAATATTAATTATCCATTATTACTTTATCCCCTTGATTTTTAATTAATTGTTCATTACAACTATTTTTAATAAATTATAATTAACAATATAATTGTAAATAAAATGTTATAGAATGAGATATTAAATGCTAAACAATGAAATTGAAACTCTAATGCCATAACTTGATAATATTACTGTATAAAATGCTATGTACAAAATTTATACTTTTTTAAAATGGCCAACACTTTGCTCTTGAAATTTCACAATGGTAACTATATTTGTAATTTGTGATTTTTCGAAATTGTGGATTGATTTTTAAGACAATTCTTGTAGTGTTGGATTCGCCTTATCAAGATCTATCATGTGACACTATATTTGGATTTTTCGAAAGGTTGGGAGGGGATTATGGCCCCTAGTATTAACTCAAGTCCCATAAAACTATATAGTCAGCGTAGGATAGGATTGCACCAATTTGTCGTGACTTCTCACTACTTCTGAGAAGACCTATTATATGGATCCATAGTTACAATAACATTTTGCAACATGGGGCGAAATGTAATATTATTACTAAACTTATAGTAATAGTTGCCTGTTAGAGAAACTACCCATAGAGTAAAGTATATTATCACATTGCTTTTCATGCATATCTTATTGTAAAGCTTAAATGATTTTCACTTCATATTTATATATTGATTCAGTTGACTTGCTTTCAAAATTTCAGTTCAATTATTTGTTTATTTGTCCATGTTACATATTCGTTCAATGTACTGATGTCATTCGACCTGCATTTTTTTATGATGCAAATTTAGATATTCAAGATCATCAACACACATTCCGTTGAGATCATTTCATTTTCTCACCAGCTTATGGTGACACCGGCCTACTTTCGAGGACTCCAATTTTATTGCTCTATAGTAGTAGGGTTTTGAGGTGTCATGAGTCTTGTTCCAATACTAACTTTTAGATTGTAGAGGTTTCATGGACAAGCAAAGTTAGATGGTTTTCAGTATTTCTCTCACATGTTTTATTAAACACTTAATATTTATATTAAGTATTTTAAGAGGTTTTAAAAAAGTTCTTAAAATGTTTTAAATGCTCATCTATTAAAGTTTCTGTGTACTTTATTGAGTCATATGTATGTGTCATAGTCAGTCAGACCAAAGGTTCGCTTAGGGACCAACAATAATCCTCGGCGTCGGGCACATCCAAAATGTAGGCTCGAGACATGATAAGAACACTTCAAAAAAAAAAAACCCCACACTCCCAAAAGATGATGATCAAAAGGCTAGCAGATGACTTAAGTGTTACAAAAATCTAGTAGAAAATTTTTTTAAGGTGTTCTAGATAAGAGGAACTAGGTTCTAATGATATTTAGCAAAGAAAAAAAGAGTTGCAGAAAAACTAGTTATGAGTACTTATGTTAATGACTATCAAGATTGAAGGATGAACTTCTTTAGATGTTCACATTGGTGCTTATAGATATTATATTATTGTGACCTATCTAAAAATTTGTTGAATCCATCCCATTGTTTTAGTCAACTTTAGTTATTCAATTGGTACAAACAATTGTTAAAAATGAATAGTAATTGGAGTTGAAAAGAAAAGATTTGGTAGTTGGCAAATTGGTAAGATTTGCAACCATTTTTGACTTTGCTATGTTTACATATGTCATTAGTGACATATGTATGGTTTTATCCTTCTATAAATAGATCACTCTTGCTCATTTGTAGAACACACCAAGTTAGAGAGAAAAATCATTTTGAGAGCAAAGTGAGGTATTTCATAGACTATATAAGAAAATAGTCTGTGAAGAAAAATAGAGTGTGAGCGATATTTTAGTAAGACGGAAACCAAAAGAGTGTTGTTCCTTTTGAGTGTGTAGTAGTCACATTGAGTGTTGTATTCGTGACTACACAGTGTAAAATTCCTTACTATAGTAATATCAGTTGGTCCTCTTGGCCCGTGGTTTTTTCCCTTATTCAGAAAGGTTTCCACGTAAAATTCTTGGTGCCGTTATTTTCCCATTTTATTTCCATTACATTTACCATATATACTTTTGTGTTTGTCCGTGTTTTCCCAACAAACTGGTATCAGAGCCAAGGTTTTATCTGAGTATGCTCTGTGGTTGCAGCACAGTCTGAACTTCCACATCAGAAAAGATTTATTTTGATTTGCCATAACTATATTTTTTGGGGAAAACAATGGAAGCCAACACAAGTATAATGGTTACTTTGAATGGTGTTAATTATGCCATTTGGGCGGGAAAAATGGAAGATCTGCTTTATGTTAAGAATTTTTACAAACCAGTATTTACCACTGTAAAGCCTAATAATATGACAGATGAAGAGTGGAATCTGTTGCATAGACAGGTTTGTGGATTCATTAGGCAATGGGTCACCGATAATGTGCTGAACCATATTTCTGGGGAAACACATGCTCGAACCCTATGGGAGCATCTTGAAAGTTTGTATGCTCGAAAGACTGGCAACAACAAAATGTTCTTAATAAAGCAGATGTTGAGTTTGAAGTATCATGATGGTTCTCTTATGACAGACCATCTGAATAATTTTTAGGGGATTATGAACCAATTATCTGCTATGGGCATCAAATTTGATGAAGAAATTCAAGGCTTGCTTCTACTTGGTTCCTTACCAGATTCTTGGAAAACATTTAGAACGTCATTGTCAAATTCTGCTCCGGATGGTATGGATTCCGCCAAGAGTAGTGTCTTGAACAAAGAGATGAGAAGAAAAACTCAAGGTTCCTCTTCGTCGAATGTCCTGATAACTGGCCCAGGGGGAGAAATAAAACTCGTGGTTCTCAGCATAGAGAACAAAATAGGAGCAAATCCAAAGGCAGACTTAAGGATATTGAGTGCTATCACTGTGGCATGAAAGGACACACAAAGAAGTTCTGCAGGAAGTTGAAGAGGGAGAACAATAACAAAGAGGAAACTAAACAAGATGGCAATGAAAATTTCCTAGCCACCGTCACCACCGAAGATCTTGTTACCGTTCTTGATGCAAACATGATAAATATTGATTGTGATGAGTCAAGCTGGGTTGTGGACACTGGTGCCGCATCTCATGTGACATCAAGGAAGGATTTTTTCTCTTCCTACACTCCTAGTGATTTTGGAACCTTGAGTATGTGTAATGAGACTGTTTCTAGGGTGGTTGGTATTGGTACAATTTGTTTGGAAACTAGTATTGGAACTAAACTAGTTTTGAACAATGTGAAGCATGCTCCTGATGTTCGTCTGCACCTAATTTCTGTTGGTGTTTTATATGATAAAGGATATGTTAGTACCAACGGTGATGGAAAATAGAAGCTCATTAAGGGTTCCTTGGTTGTGGCTCGTGGTAACAAACGTCGTGGTCTATACTGGACTATGGCCTCTGCTTGTGTTGATATGGTGAATGCGGTTGAGAGCGATAGCTCTTCAACATTATGGCACAAGAGGCTTAGCCACATTAGCGAGAAAAGACTTAATGTTCTAGCCAAGAAGAAATTATTGTCAAATTTCCAAAGTGCTAAATTAGAAAAATGTGAGCACTGCTTGGCTGGTAAACAAAATAGAGTTTCCTTTAAATCCTACCCTCCTTCGAGGAAGACAGAGTTGCTTGAGTTAGTGCACTCTGATTTATGTGGTCCAATGAAGACAAAGACATTAGGTGGTGCACTTTACTTTGTCACTTTCATTGATGATTGCTCGAGAAAACTTTGGGTCTATGTCTTGAAGACTAAAGACCAAGTGCTAGGTGTCTTTAAGCAGTTTCAGGCTTCAGTTGAAAGAGAAACTGGAAAGAAAGTGAAATGTATTCGTACTAATAATGGTGGTGAATATTGTGGACCATTTGACTAATACTGCAAGCATCAAGGTATTAGACACCAGAAGACTCCTCCCAAGACTCCTCAGCTTAATGGTTTGGCTGAGAGGATGAACAGAACCGTGATGGAAAGAGTTAGATGTTTGATTTCTGAAGCAAAGTTGCCGAACTCATTTTGGGGTGAGGCATTATTGACCGCTGCACATGTTATTAATCTATCTCTTGCTGTTGCTTTGCAAAGTGATGTACCAAATAGTGTTTGGTATGGAAATGATGTTTCCTATGAACATTTGAGAGTATTTGGTTGCAAAGCTTTTGTACATGTGCCGAAAGATGAGAGGTCAAAGTTAGATGCTAAGACAAGACAGTGCATCTTCATTGGATATGACCTAGATGAATTTGGTTACAGGCTATATGATCCAATTGAAAAGAAACTTCTGAGAAGCCGTGATATTATTTTCATGGAGAATCAAACAATTGAAGATATTGACAAAGCAGAGAAGGTAGAATCTTCAAGTTTTGATGGTATAGTTCATCATGATGAAGTTTCTCACACAAGTGTGCATGATGTTGTTGGGTTTGATAATCATGGTGATGCCCAAAATCATATATTGAATCAACATGTTGATGTTGATAATAAAAATGATATTGTTATTGATAATCCTGTTGCTCATGAAGTTGTGGACGAATCAAATATTCCGCTTCGGAGGTCCACAAGATAGCGGTTTCCTTCATCCCGTTATTCACCCAATGAGTATGTGTTACTCACTGACGGGGGAGAACCTGAATTTTATGAGGAGGCCATGGAAGATGAGCACAAGAATCAATGGATTGAAGCCATGCAAGACGAGATTAAGTCTTTGCATGAGAACCACATTTATGAGTTGGTAAAATTGCCCAAGGGCATGAGAGCTTTGAAGAACAAGTGGGTTTTCAAAGTTAAAGTTGAAGAACACAACTTGAAGCCTAGGTACAAAGCTAGATTGATTGTTAAGGGATTCGGTCAAAGGAAAGGTATTGACTTTGACGAAATATTTTCTCCTGTTGTGAAAATGTCCTCGATTTGCACAGTTCTAGGTTTGGCTGCTAGTCTTAATTTAGAGATTGAGCAGATGGATGTGAAGACGGCTTTCCTTCACGGTGACCTAGAAGAAGAGATTTATATGGAACAACCTGAGGGCTTCAAAGTAGATGGTAAAGAAAATTTTGTATGCAAACTCAAAAAGAGTCTCTATGGCTAAAACAAGCTCCTAGACAGTGGAACAAAAAATTTGAATATGTTATGGGGGAGCAAGGCTATAAGAAGACTTCTTCAGATCCTTGCGTATTTGTACAAAAATTTTCTGACAATGATTTTATCATCCTTTTGTTGTATGTGGATGATATGTTGACTATGGGCAAAAATACTTCCAAGATTGACGAGCTAAAGAAAGAGTCGTGTAAGTCTTTTTCTATGAAAGACTTGGGTCATGCCAAGCAAATTTTGGGCATGAGAATTACTCGTCTTAGAGATAAAAGGAAGATTTATTTGTCCCAGAAGAAGTACATTGAACGCGTACTGGAGCGCTTCATTATGAAGAATGCTAAGCCTGTTAGTATACCTCTTGCTGGTCATATGAAGTTGAGCAAGAAGATGTGTCCTACAGCTAGGGAGGAAAAAGAGAACATGGCCAAAGTTCCATATTCCTCCGTCGTCGGAAGTCTAATGTATGCAATGGTGTGCACTAGACCTGATATTGCTCACGTAGTTGGTGTTCTCGAAAATCCGAGAAAAGAGCATTGAGATGCTGCGAAATGGATACTCAGGTATCTTAGAGGAAGCTCAGATGAATGCTTGTGTTTTGGAGCATCAAATCCAATCTTGAAAGGCTATACAGATTCTGATATGGAAGGTGACCTTGATAACAGAAAATCCACTACTGGATATTTGTTTACTTTTTCAGGGGGAGCTATATCATGGCAGTCAAAGTTGCAGAAGTGTGTTGCACTATCTACAACTGAAGCTGAGTATATTGCGGCTACTGAAGCCGGCAAGGAGATGATATGGCTAAAGCGATTTCTTCAAGAGCTTGTTTTGAATCAGATGGAGTATATTGTCTATTGTGACAGTCAGAGTGCAATAGACTTGAGCAAGAACTCCATGTACCATGCAAGAACAAAACACATTGACGTCAGATATGATTGGATTCGTGAGAAAGTGGAGAATGAATCATTTCACGTCAAAAAGATTCACACAAATGAAAATCCTGCAGATATGCTGACTAAGATGATACCAAAAGACAAGTTCGAGTTACGCAAAGAACTTATGGGTATGAGCTCTCTCTAAAGAAGTTGAAGATACCTTCTTCCAGTAAATGGGACTGGAGGGGGAGATTTGTTGAATCCATCCCATTGTTTTAGTCAACTTTAGCTATTCAATTGGTACAAGCAATTGTTAAAAATGAATAGTAATTTGAGTTGAAAAGAAAAGATTTGGTAGTTGGCAAATTGGTAAGATTTGCAACCATTTTTGACTTTGCTATGTTTACATATGTCATTAGTGACATATGTATGATTTTATCCTTCTATAAATAGAGCATTCTTGCTCATTTGTAGAACACACCAAGTTAGAGAGAAAAATCATTTTGAGAGCAAAGTGAGGTATTCCATAGACTATATAAGAAAATAGTCTGTGAAGAAAAATAGAGTGTGAGCGATATTTTAGTAAGACGGAAACCAAAAGAGTGTTGTTCCTTTTGAGTGTGTAGTAGTCACATTGAGTGTTGTATTCGTGACTACACAGTGTAAAATTCCTTACTATAGTAATATCAGTTGGTCCTCTTGGCCCGTGGTTTTTTCCCTTATTCAGAAAGGTTTCCACATAAAATTCTTGGTGCCGTTATTTTCCCATTTTATTTCCATTACATTTATCATATATACTTTTGTGTTTGTCCGTGTTTTCACAACAAAATTTGCAGGGTAGGGTACAAGATGTGTTGCACGTCTTTGTTGCTAGTCTCCTTATGTTATAACTCTTTAATTTGATAGAATGAATAGTATCCTTTTATAGTAACAAACAGAAGCGCGGCCAGAATTTTCAATAAGGGGGTTCAAAATTTATAGAAATATAAACACATGAAGTACTCGAAGGAATTTTGACATCTATTATATATACATATAAAATTATTTTAACTATGTCTAGATAATATAATTTTCCGCCCAAGGTGGCTCCGCCCCCGCTAACAAAAAAGTGTATATATATTCGATGTATACCGATGATTTTTCTAGGCGAACAACTTTATTACTTTTTTATATCAATTTAATTTAATATAAAAAATCTCAAAAATTTAAAGAAGAAATTGTTTAGTAAAAATTATACAAATCACATAGTGTAAAATATAAATTACCTTCTATCCCTACTCTTTTATAAATTACAAAAAATCTCATATTTTTAGTAAGTTTCAGATACATATTATGATGTATGATACATTATATTTGGTTTAGGTTTAACAGTGTAATGCGTAAAGTGAGGATTAAAAATTGAAATTTTTACTAAACCCCTAAAAGTCGCTATCGTTACTAATCCCCTAAATTACGCCTTAATTTATTTGTTTCAAACAGTTTTAGTCAATATAAAATACTAAGAGAATTAGAATTGTTTATCTTTGTTCCTCCCAAAAAAGTTTCAGAAACAAGGTTTATAATTTTCTTTGAAGGCGATTTTGTGAAGATTCGTTATGAATATTCCAATCTTGTTAAGGCATTCAGGAATATGAGAGAGTGAAGTTAGATACGAGCGATACAAAAGTGATTGGATAGTGATTGGGGAAAATATTTTATATATGAATCTTATTTCAGCCATTGCAATTGAATTGAATATTGATAATTGAAAAAAAATGTTATCATCCGATATATTATAGAAGGTAATTCATCTTCGATGATAATTAGGAATGATATGGGAGTGAAGTTGTACGTAGAAATAAACCTGTTGCATTAGCCAAGCCGAACAAAAGTGATTGGACAATTCTGAAAAGTGTTTTGAAAGAGGTTGTCTTGCCACCAAGATACAAAAAAAGGTCTGGTAGATCAAGGAAAAAAGGAAAGAAAAATGCAGATGAAAAGCTAATCGCAAACACAAATTGTTGTGGACAATTGGACAAGAAGGTTACAATAGAAGAACATGTACTTTTTTTAAAAAAAAAATTCTTGATGATTATGTTTTCGGAGTATCATGGATATTTCATGTTTAATAATTCTCAAAGTGTAGCATTTGTTACCACTGTTACACAGAGATTTTGGTACAATAAATTGAATTGAAACGTTTATCAATATGTTCTATAATTTTTATTTGTTAAAAGTTGTCAAAAGTTAATTTTATGTTTATGTATCTGATACTTTAATTTTTATAACGTTTACATCCAAAATTTAATTTGTGTTAATTGTTCAGATTTTTACCCAAAGGTATAAGAAACAAGACGCAAAATATTTACTAATTGTATTAAGTTTAGTAATATAGTATCACATGTTTAGATACTTAATAAATTTTCATATTAGAAGACCAAATTATTGTGTGTAATATATATAAAATTCTTTCTTGATAAATCATATTACTTAATATATCAATTGTTGTGATTTGTACAAAATATATTTAATTTTTTTAAAAATAACTAGCATGTATCTAATGTAAAATATAATATCACGATTTGTGATACAAACAAATTTGTTATTTGGTAATCATTTTTGTATCATGTACATAATAATTATTTACAAAATTCTAATGATATGTATCAAAAATATCATATACATTAATGTGATATTTTTAGTGATAAAATTTCATTAATGTAACTATTATCATAGATATCTCATACAATAACGTCATTATTATCAT
Source organism: Solanum lycopersicum (assembly GCF_036512215.1). Taxonomy (NCBI): domain Eukaryota; kingdom Viridiplantae; phylum Streptophyta; class Magnoliopsida; order Solanales; family Solanaceae; genus Solanum; species Solanum lycopersicum. Next base: position 55,296,090 of record NC_090807.1, read on the forward strand.
ACTTTTTGGATATATAATTTTCTGAATTCCTAACTGAACTAAACAGAAAATCAAAATCGAAAATAAACAATTTTAACTCTTCCAAATTTAATACTATATTATTGTAAGGGTAATAAACACTCCAATACACTATTTGATCTCCAAAATACAAATAAGCATCAACATATGTCTGTGAACAGGAACACAGAAAACTAACTAGCCTACATTAACAAGTTCATTTTCATCTGCTGATTTTAAGTCATTCTTCAATCTTGGAGGATCATCATTGTCGCTAACATATCCAAAATTGGCCTTGTCGAGATCATACTTCCATAACAACAACATATCTTTTGCGAAGATAGTCACGTCAAAACTATTATCTCACATGTTGATTTCGTCATTCAAAAATTCCGCAAATGCAGCTAACATTTCACAATCACTACAAAAATAAGAAGATTAATGATAAGAATGAATTAGATACAAAAATAATAAAGAAAAAATGATACAATACTGTCAGGCTATCGCTTTTGAGATATCTTGAGCAAACTCCACATCAAACGAATATTGCGGACCCAAAAGTTCTTTGATTTTCTTGTCTTTATATGCGTTCAAAGCTGTCCAATCAGTTCTCTCTGTCTTTTCAAATAACCCACTACCATAAATAATTGGATACCCTTATCCCCTATTAACAAAGCTAAGTCTCTTGAGATATTCAATTGTAAATAGAGTCAAACTTAAAGGAATGTTTTGCATCTATTTAACTACATAATTCATATTCTGCAATTGAAAAAAATGATGTTGATACTTAATATAAATAATAAGCTTTAATATAATACATAAAAATGTAAAACTGTACTTGATACATAATTCTAACTACAGATTATAAATCAGTCAAATTTATACTTAATAGAAATAATAAGCTTTAATATGATACATAAAAATGTAAATTGTAATTGATACATAATTCTAACTATAAATTATAGATCAGTCAAATTGATACTTAATAGAAATAATAAGTTTTAATATGATATAAAAAAAAGTAAAATTGTACTTGATACATAATTGTAACTACAGATTATAGATCAGTCAAATTGATATTTAATAGAAACAATAAGCCAACTGATGAAACATTATGTTGTTCTGATACATACATGTAATCCTCTAATTTGAACTTTAAACTTTCATACACTTTTCACAACAAAAAAATGACCAAATATGCTTTATCTAGTAAGATGAATGATACATAAAATCAACATTTTGTAAATTAATGATAAATATCAACAATTATAACTTGTTTTTTTTTTCATTTTAACTTCTTGATACATTAGTTGTAAGAATAATCAAAATATACCAAAATTTAGAGTTTTGTGTATCAAATGAAGAATAATATATTTAAAAAAAATTATTTAGAAAAATGTTTCTACTATTACACAAAACTCATTACATGTGAATACAAAAATTACAAAAAAAAATATACTGATGGTGGTGCAGATCTGGAAATGGAGACGACATTCTTTCTACCTCTCTTCTTGGGTGTTTTTGCATGTTTTTTTTTTTAAATTTCTTGAAACTTTAGAAGATTATTGCAAGCTCTTAGACTCGTTTTCTGCCACTTTAGATTCTTCACAATAGAGATTTAATTAGTGTTTAATGTAACTATTTGGGTAATCGCAATACTAAATGACGGATGATCCATGAAGTATTAGAAAGAAAAAAAGAAAGAAAAAAATTTGAAGATGAAAATTTATCTATTTCGAACTTTGAAATTGGTTGAGGAGAATATGGGAGAGAGAGAACAAGTTTGAAATTCAAAATTAAGAAGATGGAACGGTTGAAAATATGGCGGAGAAAATTTAGGAGTGAAAATTGAGTTTGGTTATTGAAGGATAAGATTGTGAAGTAAATAGAGGAGTAAATTTAGGGGTGAAATGTAATGGTTTGGAATTCTAAAAAATAATGTATCGGTAGTTTTTGATTTGGGGAGAAATAGGGATTTTTGTATTTTTTAAAAATAGTAGGGAAATATGGTGAATATATAAACTAAAGGTGTATATTCTAGTAATTATTCCAATTGTTTAAGCGGGTTACATTTTCTCCACATTCGCATTACTTGCCATTTTGATCTAATTCTCTAATTCTCAGATGGGACTCGTCTCCATTTTCCTCAAGTTCTTGTTTAGATCTGAGACACCTTACATATATTAGAATTGATAGCTATTATTTGATTGAATAAAGTTTCGCTTTAATCATGATTTAGAGGATAATATGTCTTTATGGATTAAAGAATACTCGAATATTATCCCAATTTATTTCATCTTTTCTCTCCTTCACACAAAAAGTTGAAAACACCGAAAATTATGAATCCAAAGAAAATCATGTTTAGGGTCTTGTTTTAGTGAATTAAATCATAATCATAATTCTAACTTATATTGTGCGTCTCCTATTCAAATAAGAACTTGGAGAAAATATAAATAAATAAATAAAAAGAAAAATTGAGAGAAACTAAATTCCTTATCCTCCATAGTAACTTTGATATAATAATTTTGTGTATAATTTTAACGTGCACGACGTTTATATGACTCAACCTTAGTCATCAACAATTATCTCTATGATCTTTTCTTCCCCCCATTTCTTTATGGCTTGTGACATTTATGTATATTATATTCTAGCATGCATTGAAGGTTGTTGGATTAAAAACATTATTATTTGCTTAGTAATTGAATGATAAGAAGAAGCATTCAAGATGAGATTAATTGATAACATATGTCAACCAATTTTTGAATATAAAAAAAAAGGAATTGTGATTAGGCATATATGGGAAAGTCCACTCGTATTGTTAGCAACACCTTATCAATTGGTATTTGATGGATTAGTATGAGGTTGATAAGGTATTGACTACAACAACTTAAGTACATTCATCATCAAAGTTAAGAAGAAGCATTAAACATACCCTTTTTTCTTCATAATATATTCCAAACACTGAATTGAAGAGTCAACAATGAGTATTGGAGTTCATTAGTAAGTATTTATTTCTCCGTTCACTTTTACTTGTTCATTTTAAACTTTGGACGCTCCTTAACAAATTAAGGATTAATACAAATATTTTAATTTAATACTCAGATTAATTGATGTATAGTCTGATTAGGTCTTGAGAAATGTTTTTGCTAAATAAGTAATTAATGTTAAGAGTAAAATAGAATATATATTTTTCGAGTCTTGAGCAAGTGAATTTTCTTTTTGGTTGAGTTGAAACCTATCTTACTTACTTGAGCTTAAACCTACCTTACATAATGGTTAATTCCTTACATAATGGTTAATTCCATAAAGAAAGGGGTTGTTAGTCTTGCCAGTTCGAAAGTGTCTTAATTAGATTGAAGTCTTTATATTCTCTCATATTACGATTATTATGTTAAAAGTGAATTATTTTTAAAATTAAAAATGAACAAAGAAAGTATATGATGACGTTATATTTCTTGAAGCCAAATCGATCGTAATGTATTTTTTAACCTCATCCTCCGATTTTTTTAACCGTCTTCATTTTTCTCTCTTTTTAAAATATATTTTTTATTTTTTAAAAAAATATATATAACACATTGTATATAATTACATATATTGTATACGTATATATAACTCAAATTACATTCCTTTAACCACAATTTGAGCTCGAAGCTCGAGTTTTTCAACTAACAATCAAGAGATTGAAAAAAAAATATTAATAAGGCAAGTGGACCTATCTTACGAATTAGAGTTAATAACTTTAATGCACTATTCATTTTCAAAAAGTCTTCTACCTTTCATTTTCTAACTCAAAAGTTATTTTATTATGATAAAAAGTCATTTAACTTATTTAATTATTTTTTTATTAAAATTTACTGACATAAAATTTTAAAGTTTTAACTGAGATTTTAAAAACTAAATATATATTCATTTAAACTATTTAATGACTCGCTCCATTTGACTTGTCTTGTTGATAATATAATATTAAACTTTTTATTTAACCATTAATTTCCTAAATAATTCTCCTTTCTCTCCCCATTCATTCCCTCTTTTTCTTCTTCTCTTTTCTTTTCTTTGTTAATTTCTCAATTCAGACCTCTTATTCACATTATATACAATTTTGGACCAATAAGGGTAGCCGGATGACTAAAGATATAAAATCTGAAATATTAATTTATTTGTATGCGATATTTATGTTAAATTAAAAACTTAACTTTGATAGATAGAAATTAAAGTGAGAATACAAATTACTTAATCACGCATAGTGATAATAACATATATATAAAAGATAAATGACTTCAATATGTTATTCAAATTGTGATTAGTTTTCTTTTTTCCGCGTGACAAATATCTTTCAGTCACTATTATTGTCCTTTCATGTAAAGCTAAAGTTTCCAACTTGGATTATATTTTTCAAAAAATGTATCGGGTTTGACCAATAATAATGTGTCACACTAAATATTTTTCATTACTCTAACCTTGATTAGGACTGTTATTTTATGTCATCACTAATTGATAGGCTATTAAGAAAATATCACTTGTCTTCCCACCACAAGATGCAAATTGAAGGAAGAGCTTCTATTAAGAAAATTACACATAGTTACTTAATTAAATCAAGTTTCTAATAAGTTTTCAATGTTTTGAAAAGGCATCTTCATGTATTTATATTTTTATTTTTCCCCTTTCGAAATATCATTTCCAAACCCTTGGGCTCCTCCAATCATTTGAGGGTATGTTTATGATATTGTTTTAAAACTTGATTAATTTAAATTCAGATAGAAAAGTCTACTTCGTATGTAAAAAGCGCTTCCTATTAAAAGGTGATTTCAATTTCGAAACTTAAACTCAAGATATCTTATTATAAAAAACTGAATACATATTATAATCTTAGTGTTGGATATTTTTTATTCCTAAACAAACATTACATGACCAGATCCTTACATGTTGGAATGAGATGTTTTATTTTTTATTTTTTAAAAAAACATTAAATACAAATGGTTTTTAATTAAGAAGTCAACATCCAGCAGGTTATGCAATGATTCATTGGGTTAACATCTTAAAAAACCTAAATAAATGCCATTATATGTGTTGTTATTCATAATTATATTTCCCTAGGGTTGACTTACTATTTACTTGAGCGTTTTTGTCTTCTTTTTCTCAATGTATTCGTTGGGAGTGGATGAGTTGTGTGCCAAAAGTCCTCAATTAGTGTAGCTGAGTCAGTATTAGTACTTCAAATTGATTGCGGAAATTTTTAGTAGTTTAATTGATTGACTATTTATTTTTTACTCTGTTGATAAGAATTGGATCGAATTATTAGTTTCATACAATCGTAAAAATATTTTTTACTTGACTAACTGAATATAAATACACATCGGATCTTGCACTATGAGTGAAATACAATTCTAACTGGGGTATTTCCAAAACTGCTCTCGTCTTTTTATTAAGAGTCTCATATTTTTACAGAATTAAAAATCACTTGTTATGTCATGTAGCATATCAGGAGTTAGTAAGTTCAGTTAGTCAAGTAGAATATTGTTTTCAAGATTATCAATAGCTGAAACTAATAATTTTTGTCAAGTTCATGGATATTTTCAATACTTCTCTCTTTTTTATAAAAAGAATCTTCACACATTTTCGAAAAAAATAAAGTAAAAAGATAGCTTCTTTTTTCTTCAGTCTGGGGATAGGGGAAGTGGAAATGAGAGGGAATTACAACGCGAAGAATCGAACCCTCACCAATTAGGTGAAATTTAGAGAGCCAACCAACCAACTGATGTACTAGGATTATTCGAAGAATAGCTCATAATTAACCAGAGCTAAGTATACTAATTTTTCAAGCAATGTAACAATAATTTTCTTAAACATCAAGTTGGGGCCAGCAAAACCTACGTGTAATTTATAATATTAATTAAAATTTGCGTGTGGAGATTCTACAAAAAAAAAACAACTCAATTGGCCCTTGAAATGAATCTTAGGGTAATATACAACAATAAAATACAATTAACAAGTCTATTATTGCATCTCAATGACTTTTTGGAATCCTCTTGGAGCCATTACTACATTATTTTACTCTTTATTCAATTTATTAATCTCATTTTCAACTCTTTTGAAAGCTCTAATATTCCTTTATATATACATGATACTATAGGAACCACAAACAAGAAAAACAAAGAGCAGTCGATAATAATATGGGTATCTGTGGACTCGTTAGTTGTATATCATCGACATCTTTTGAGATTCAACCTGTTGATTTTGGTAATGAAAATGTTGTTCATTATGATGATAACAACATTAATGAGAACCAATGTGTAATTGGTTCTGTTTTTTCTCAACAAGGAAATAAAGGAATCAATCAAGATTCTGCTATTCTCTATCAGGTTTGTCATTTTGCAACATGTTTACTTAGTTTTTCTGCGCAAACATGATCCTTAACTTGGTTTCAGCTAACGGCTGTGTCCTCCAACTTTGAGTCTGTACAAATAAAAACTTAATAAAATTGAACAAGGCACACGTCCTACATGACATCATACATGAGATATCAGTAGTTAAAGTTCATAGTTGTCAGCTGATGCTAAGTTAAGAGTCGTATTTATGTATTGTACCTTTTTCATTACATGGGGTGTATAAAGATGGAAATTTTCCTTTTTATGGCAGGGATATGGTGTAGAAAATGGAGTTTTTGGTGGAGTTTTCGATGGGCATGGGAAAAATGGACAAGTAGTTAGTAAGTTTGTTATGAATAAGTTGCCATCTTTGCTGCTGAAGTATATACTTTCTTTGCCAAAGATTACATCTCCGAAACAAAATGTTAAACTTGTCGATGAGGAATCAGTGAAGAGCAAGAATTTTAATAAGTGGAAAGACGCGTGTTTGAGTTCCTTTAAGGTGATGGATAGAGATATTAAAAGTCTTGAGAAATTGGATTGTTCATGTAGTGGAACAACTGCTGTCGTTGCTATAAGACAGGTAACGAACAAAAAAAGTATTTTTCTTTGATAATTTAGGAATCAAATTTTCATTTTGTAGTTTGGTGAATCTAATAGAGCTTCATTGGTTATAGGATGATGATTTGATTATCGCGAATCTTGGTGATTCTCGAGCTGTACTAGGAAGAAAGACAGAGGAAGGAGTAATTGAGGCTGTTCAGTTAACTACTGATTTGAAGCCTGGCCTGCCTTGTAAGACTTCTTTTCGTAGTATTGACATGAGGCACTTGTACTTGAGTTCCAAATTGTGCCTAATCGTAAAGTGTTTGATGCATACAGCTGAAGCAGAAAGAATAAGGAACTGTGATGGCAGAGTTCTTGCATTGAAGGAAGAACCACATATACAAAGAGTGTGGTTACCACATGAAGATGTTCCTGGATTGGCCATGTCGCGAGCTTTTGGAGATTTCATGTTGAAAAACTATGGCGTAATCTCCAAGCCTGATGTCTCTTATCACCACATTTCACAAAATGACCAGTTTGTTGTTCTAGCAACTGATGGGGTAAGCCTATTTTCAACTATGTACTAGTATATTTTCTTCTGTTTCTACAAGACTTGACATGTTTATTTTCATTTTAAATAAAACTAGGTATGGGATGTGCTGAGCAACGATCAAGTCGTTTCCATAGTGTGTGCAGCAAATAATGCAGCATCAGCGGCAGAGGCGGTAGTACAAGCTTCTTTAGATGCATGGGAACAGAAGTTTCCAAACAGCAAGAGAGACGACAGCACTGTCATCTGCTTGTTCTTGCAATAACAACGCGTGTTCTCCGAAAACTAATACTTGAGCAAATACTGGCTTTTCTTGCAATCGCCGAAATTATATCAGATGTTTGATGCACTTTTGAATGCCATTATAATTAGTACTAGCATATATGATCAATCAAACTTAATACAACAAAATATGAAGATTCTATCAAGAACTGTTGATTGCTAGTTCTCTTGGATGTATGCAACTTTTATTGCCATAAGTAAATGTGAGATGTTTTCACTGTGTGAAAATTTAACAGAAAGTTTGCACTCTAAGAAAAATAAGTCATAACCTATCTCGAACATATGAATTTATTTATCAATATTAGTTGTTCTTATATTCCCGGGCTTACTGTTTAATTTTAATGTTTAGCTATTAAAATTGTTGTTCATCTTATATTCCTAACATACTCAGAACAAAACTTTGAAAAACTTAGTAAGAAAATAAAGTTTAAGAACATTTTCACAAGAAGAAAATTAAAACTAGTGGAGAAACTAGAATCAGAAGCAAATTAGAAAAAAAAATATATAAATATTTTTCTTAAAGAAGAATTGTTGTTAATTTGTTTTTAAAAAATCTTACTAATTCCAACAAACTTTACAGAAACACGAAGTTACAAAGTTAAATGAACCAGTGAAGAACTGAAATTAATTCACAAATCTAAAATTTGTAACACATACTAGAATTTGGAAAATAGAAAGAAGATCAAGTCCACTGAATGCACAGTATATGCCCTTAAGAAAATTATTCCCTCTAATATCCAATGTTTAAAATGGAATATGTCCTCTCAAGATAGAATGATCTCAATCACCAATGTATTGATACCCAAAACACTGGTGTTAGCGAGCCACTCAACGACAGTAAAATACACTTACAATACTAGAATTAGAATTAGTAGAAGAAGAAGTCCATATATTATATTTTTAAAATGAGAGGAAATTCCTCAATTTATAGAAAACAAAGGGTAGTGCGAAAAGGTTCTTATTGTGCCCTTACCGCAAAGGTAACAAACCTTTGGAACAATCTTTCAGAAAGGTCGTCACCTTTCATAAAAGTCTACTCCCAACTGAGAAAGCTGTGAATTACCAGCACCGTGAGCTTTAGTAAGCTCAACAATGGAAGCTACTGATAATGGTAACCATCCGAGAGAGAAGAAACAGAGTTATTAATTTGTGAAATGTAAAGCTTGTGTATTTCACTGAATCAGTGAGTACTTATACAAATCTAGTAGTAGAAAACATGTGATTTAATCTTTATTACAATATGAACTAACTAACTCTACAACAAATTAACTAACTTTGTTAACTAAAATGAGTAACTAACTAAAAATGAACTGTACAATATTTTAACACCCCCCCCCCCTCAAGTTGTAGGCAAGAACAACACTGCCAACTTGCCAAGAATGCAAGAGTGTTTGATCCCTGTCAAAGCCTTGGTTAAGATATCAGCCAACTGGTCTTGTGTAGCAATGTGATGCAAAGAAATAAGTCCTTGCTGCAAGATATGTCTCACATAATGGCAGTCGACCTCAATATGTTTGGTCCTTTCGTGAAAATAGGATTCTTGGCTATATGTAATGCAGACTGACTATCACAGAAAACTGAAATAGGTTTTGAAAAAAGAACATCTAGTTCAGTAAGTAACCTACTTAGCCACACCAATTCTCCAACTATTTTTCTGAGAGATCTCTACTCAGCTTCTGCAGATGATAAAGAAATGTTTTCTTGTTTCTTTGACTTCCAACTGATTGGAATACCTCCTAACATGTAAAAATGGAAGAAGATTGTGGAAAATTTTCTTATATTTCTCTCCTCCCTGTATTTCCTCTATATACTAGTATTAGTACAGAACAATCAAAGAAAAAGAATAAAAGGAAAATTTTCAGCTGTACACTTGTCCTAATCCTATACAAATAATTCTAACCACCTAACAAACTATGATTTTTTCTATGCTGAATATTGTGCTGCTCACGTGCTTGCTTTATCACAAAATATCTTCATCCAATGGTTGAGATTTCATCTATCAGATATATACTTGAATGACTGAATTTCTTTCACGTGGCATGTTGAGGGGAACCTATGAAAAGATTGAACACTTTCCTTTTTTGTGTCTAAAATCTCTAGACTTGCTTCACTATTTTTCCTTTCTTTCTTTCTGCTACTGATGGATAATGAAGCTAGTGAAGCATGGAACTTCTTCTTGCCAACATCCCCCTTCAAGTTGGAGGGGAGAGATGAGGGTGGTAATGACGAAACCCCCAACTTGGATAGTATTCCATGATGAGAAGAACCAGAGAGTGGTTTAGTGAACAGATCAGCGAGTTGATTCTTTGAAGGAGTAAACTGAAGCGATATGAGACCCGAGATGTATTGTTGGCGCACAAAATGACAGTCAAGCTCAACATGCTTGGTTCGCTCATGGAAAACTGGGTTGTGGGCGATATGAATCGCGGCTTGACTGTCGGAGTGAACTGGGACCGGTAATGAAGGGGAAATTGACAGATCCTCGAGCAAGCGAACCAACCAAGTTATTTCAGCTGTGACCTTCCGCATTGATCGGTACTCGGCTTCAGCAGAAGAAAGGGAGATCGAAGCTTGCTTCTTTGATTTCCATGAAATTGGAGAACCACCAAGAGTGATAAAAAAACCACTGATTGACCTGCGAGTGTCCTTGCAAGATCCCCAATCAGCATCGCAAAAAGCTAAGAGTTCCAAAGAAGGATCAGATGATAAAAGAACTCCTTGCCCTGGATCCAACTGCAAATATTTCAACACACGAAGTGCAGCAGAAAAATGGGAACGACAAGGTCTTTGCATAAACTGACTGAGCTTCAATACAGGATAAGCTAAATCTGGACGGGTATGAGTCAGGTAGTTCATCTTTCCTATTAAGTGTCTGAAAATTGTAGGATTAGGAATGGGTATATCATCATCTGCTTGTAATTTGATAGATGGATCCAAAGGGGAAGTAATACTAGGAATATGTGAGCAATCAAATTCTTTTATTAGATCCAAAGCAAACTTGCGTTGAGTGATGATGAAGCCCTGTTTTTCTGGAATAACCTCCATACCAAGAAAGTAATTAATGTCGCCTAAATCTTTTACTTTGAATTCTGAATGTAAGAAAGACTTAATATCTGCAATCTCAGAAACATCATTTCCTGTTAGCAAAATGTCGTCAACATAAACGGCCAGAATAGAGACAAAATCTCTTGAGGTCTTGTAGAACAAAGAATAATCATTCAAAGATGATGTGTATCCCTTATAGGCAAGAGCACCTGCAAGCCTAGAATACCATTGACGTGAAGCCTGTTTTAAACCATATAGTGATTTTTTGAGTCGACAAACCTGATTAGATAAAGGTGGAATGAGACCAGGGGGAAACTTCATGAAAACTTCTTCTTCCAAAGATCCATGTAAAAAAGCATTATTCACATCTAATTGTGAAACTGTCCAATTTTTCTTCACTGCCACTGCCAAGAGGCATCTGATTGTTGTCATTTTGACAACAGGAGAAAAAGTCTCATTGTAGTCAATCCCTTCTCGTTGAATGTCCCCCCTCACCACAAGTCTAGCTTTAAATCTCTCTATTGATCCATCCGAATGAAGTTTTATCTTATATACCCACTTGCAAGGTAAAGCTCTCTTTCCTTTAGGCAAATCTACAATATCCCAAGTGTTATTTAATTGCAAAGCTGCAATCTCTGTATCCATTGCAGCTTTCCACTCAGGATGTCCTGCAGCTTGAGAATAACTGGTAGGCTCAGAGTAGGAGTTAAGAGAATGAAAAAATTGTTGGTTAGGCATAGATAGAACATTGAAAGAAAAACTAGAAGCAGGAGGAGGGAAAGTAAAACATGAATCAGTGAGGTTGGTAAGGTAGACACTGTTACAGACAAAATCATGTAAATAACCTGGTCTATGTGAAATCCTTCCTGATCTTCTCAAGGGACTAGGTTTTGTTGAAGTAACAATTGTCTCTTGTGAATGCGGCATGTTAGAATCAATGTGGTCAGAAGGAATATGTAGGGGTATTTGAATGACTTGAGAGACGTCTGAGGTTGTGTCAAAATAAGGACTAGTGGATGGGAAAATAGGAGAAGATGACAGAGAAGAAGAGTCAGCAAAAGGAAAATTATTTTCATAAAATATGACATCCCTAGAAACAAAAACCTTTCTGGTTTTGAAATCCATAACTTTGTATCCTTTTTGCCCTTGTGGATATCCTAAGAAAACACATTTTATAGCTCTAGGGTCAAATTTTCCTCTTCCTTGAGATAGAGTTGAACAATAACAAAGACAACCAAATGACCTCAAAAATGAATAAGAAGGTAATTGATTGAAAAGAACTTCATAGGGTGTTTTTCCTTTCAAGACTTTTGAAGGAAAAATATTAATTAAATGTGTTGCAGTAAGAACACACTCACCCCAGTATGATATAGGAAAATGTGATTGGAAAAATAAACCTCTTGCAACTTCTAATAGGTGACGATGCTTTCTTTCTACCACCCCATTTTGTTGTGGGGTGGCTACACAACTTTGTTGATGTAGAATCCCATGTTCTTTCAAGTAAGCAGCTTCATGAGTTCCCTTTCCAAGTTCCAAAGCATTATCAGACCTTATGCACTTAACCTTTTTGTTAAACTGTCTCTCAACCATAGACAAAAATGATTTCAAAACAGGAAAAGCATTACTTTTAGTACTCAACAAATATGTCCAAGTTCCTCTACTATAATCATCCACAATAGTAAGGAAGTATTTGTATCCATTGTAGGTAGCATTCTTATAAGGACCCCAAGTATCAATGCTGAAAGGGGCAAATGCCCAAGTCTCATATGCCAAAGGCTTACATCTGGAATAGCATTAGCAATAACTGGAGTAGAAATGGAATTTCTTCCTTTTGGATTGACAACACTTAAACTAGACTTAGGGATAGCAGGTTCCAAAAGATATAATCCTTCTCTAAGTTCACCAAAAGCTACCACCCTCTTCATTAAAAGGTCCTGCAATAGACAATGTCCAGAAGTGAATAAAACATTCCATTTGATTTGATCACTAAGCCTATGCACAGAGAGTAGATTATACCTAAACACTGGAACATACAGTACATTAGTGAGAGTGAGATTAGGCAGAATAGACACGCTACCTATGTGAGTGACAGTTACCTTGAAAGAATTAGGTAAACTAATATTTAAAGGAAACTGAAGAGGAGTCATAGAAGAAAAGGAAGAAGCATCAAAACACATGTGTTCTGATGCTCCTGAGTCAATGATCCAATTTGTTGATTTAAAAACAGAAAAACATGTGCCTGAATACTTAAGAATAGTACCAGCAATTGCATTTGCACTAATTTCTGCAGTGGAAGTTGATTTTGACATGTTCATTGCATTGAACATTTGAGCAATCTCTGCTATTTGTCCTTCACTGAAATGTTGAAAAGAGTTGTTCCCTGCAACTTTGGGAAACTGATAGGAATTGTTCACTGCTTCTTTCATAAATCCTTCTCCTAGCTGACGAGCATCTTCTCCTGTGGAGACTGCATTTCCTTTTACCAAAGTATTCTTCCCTTTGGTGAACTCAAAATCATCGGGAAAACCAATGTACCTAAAGCAATTATCCATTACATGCCCTTGCTTAAAACAGTATGTGCAAGTTACATTTGGGTCATATTTGGCTCTCTTCCCTTTGGATTTGTTCTGAGTGTTACTAGATCTTTGTGTGCTAGGTCCATGTCTCTGTGGATAAAAAGCAGGTTTCAGATTTCCATTTCCGTTCCTAAAGTGCTGATTTCCATTGCCATTCCTAAAGTTTTGCTTTTCTTGATTTCCTACCATAAACGAGAAGAATCAGAGAAAACCTGTGCATTCATGTAGATCTCTCTCTGATTTTCATCCTGCAACACGAGTGAGTATGCAACATCCATCCCTGGCAAAGGTTTCATCATCAGTATGTTACCTCTTGCTTGTGCATAAATGTCATTCAATCCCATAAGAAATTGGATCAGCCTTTGATCTTGCAAAGATTTAGATAACTTTGATTTCCCATCACATATGCATACACAAGAGCATGTAATGTCTGCATTCAAAGAGTCTAGCTCATCCCAAATCCTTTTCATTTTTGTAAAATACCCTGACACATCAGATTTTCCTTGAACTAATGTGTTTAATTCCTTTTGAAGGTGAAAAAGTTTGGCACCATTTGACTTGCCAAACCTTTGCTCAAGACTCTCCCAAAGTTCTTTAGCAGTGTTGGAGTAGATGACACTGTCTCCAATATCTTTGGACAATGTGTTCAGCAACCACGAAATCACCATGTCATTGCAGCAACTCCATTGAGAGAAATCTGGAGAATTGAGATCTGGTGTCTTGCAGGTCCCATTGATGAAACCAAGCTTCTTCTTGGCTGATAGTGCTATCAAGATGGATCTCCTCCACCCTGGAAATCCTCTTCCATCAAACACTGTGCTGATCAAGTTCATTCCAGGGGAATCAGATGGATGAAGATAGTATGGATGACTGGAATCAATAACAGTTACATTAGCATTAGCAGTGTTGGTTCCAGAGTTGGGATTGTTGGTTTCTCCTGTCATTTAAGAATCTGAAAAATGATTTGATTATGAAATTTGATAGATTGAGCTTATGGCTCTGATACCATGTAAAAATGGAAGAAGCTTGTGGAAAATTTTCTTATATTTCTCTCCTCCCTGTATTTCCTCTATATACTAGTATTAGTACAAAACAATCAAAGAAAAAGAATAAAAGGAAAATTTTCAGCTGTACACTTGTCCTAATCCTATACAAATAATTCTAACCACCTAACAAACTATGATTCTTTCTATGCTGAATATTGTGCTGCTCACGTGCTTGCTTTATCACAAAATATCATCATCCAATGGTTGAGATTTCATCTATCAGATATATACTTGAATGGCTGAATTTCTTTCACGTGGTATGTTGAGGGGAACCTATGAAAAGATTGAACACTTTCCTTTTTTGTGTCTAAAATCTCTAGACTTGCTTCACTATTTTTCCTTTCTTTCTTTCTGCTACTGATGGATAATGAAGCTAGTGAAGCATGGAACTTCTTCTTGCCAACATAACAACACTAAGAAACCACTAACAGACTTCCTAGAATCTGGACAAGATGCCCAATCTGAATCACAGTACCCCTTAATAGTAAAATCAACATCTTTAGAGAGAAATAAGCCCAGTGTAGGATCATACTTTAAATATCTCAGAAGATGAAAAGCAACTTGTAAATGAGGCTCTCTAGGATCTTGCATGAATTGACTCAAATGTTGAACACTAAATGCAATGTCAAGTCTTGTGTTTGTGAGAAAATTCAGTTTGCCAACCAGCTTCGTATAGTAGGTTCCATCACTAAGAACTTTGCCTTCCTTTGCTTTCAATTTGACACTGGGATCAAGAGGAGAAGCCAAAGAACTCATTTATAAGCAATCATGCTCTTTTAACATGTCAAGAACAAACTTCTCTGTGAAATTATAACTCCATGATCTGTGTGAAGTACTTCCATACCCAAAGAGTAATGCAACAATCCCAAATTCTTGATTTTAAATCTGTTATGAAGATAGACTTTCAAGTATGTTATTTCAATAGCATCTGTTCTGTGAGAAGTATATCAACACACACAGCCACATAAACAGCCAAATTGTCCTTCTTTTTGTAGAACAAGGAATAGTCATACATGGAATGAATATATCCTCTAGAGCATAAGTCTTCAGTGAGCTTGTCATACCGTTGCCTGCTAGCCTACTTGAGTCCATACAGAGACTTGTTCAATTTACATACCAAATTAGGAGAATCAACTGCAAGTCCAGGTGGTATTTCCATATAAACTTCCTCATGCAAATCTCCATGGAGGAAAGCATTATTAATGTCTAACTGATACATAGTCCAGCCTTGTTTAACTGTTGTGATTAGCAAAGCCCTGACTGTGGTCATCTTAACTACAGGAGAAAGTCTCAGTATAATCAATACCTGCCTGTTGTGTGTACCCTTTGACAACAAGCCTTGCTTTTAGCCTCTCAATAATACCATCTGCCTTGTGCTTGACCTTATAAACCCATCTACAACCAATGACTTTCTTTCCATTAGGTAGTGGAACCAAATCCCAAACTCTTGTATCATGGCCACCTGCCAAGCAGGATCAGTTGTAGCTTTTTCATATGAAATTGGTTCCTTGTCAATACAAAAATTTCTCACAAAATCTTGACTACTAGGAACTAAAGTACTGTGATCCATGTGTTGGTGGTTGGATAAAAGAGTCTTGAGAGAAGTAACAGTATTGTTAAGGTGTTGAGAATTATATGGTTTAAGTTATGGCATATTATATACATAATCATGCATGTGAATGGGAAATTGGGGATTTCTAGTGGATCTTCTAGGTTCTGGATGCATGGTGGGAACATAAATGAGGTTAGAAGGAGAGGTTGAAGGCATTATGGAATCAGGTGATGGAGAGGTTAAAGACATTATAGGATCAGGTGATGGATTGTATGTAACACTATAACCATTTGATATAGTTTGTTTTTGATTATCTTGTGTGCCATGACTAAAAGATTTATCTAAAATATCAATGAAGGTAGGAAACTGTAAACAAAAAGTAGATGAAGTAGGCTAAGAAGTATTATGGAGAGAAAAACTCTTCTTGATTACTTAAACACTTTAGTTTTGTTGCAATATTAGATATAACTAGAAATCACAAGTTCATGTCGACTTTTTGAATCATCACCTTATTACAATTATTATTTGAGAAATATCACTACACCAATAATAAAAAATATGATTTATAGTAAAAAAAAAATTAAAATATTAAAAACGCCCGAGGCATACGTTATTACGCCCATGACTTATGTTTTCTGCTCGAAGCTTACGAGTTACGCCTCAAAAATGGGTCTTACGCTTTATGGATCTACGTCTTTAATTTACCTCCGAAGTGTTTTTGGTACGCTCCGTACCGAGACTCACAGCAAGATTCACCCCAAAAGCGTTTTTAAAAACACTGATTTATTACATACTTTAACTATTGTGAATTACCATTGATGGTGCACTTGTCGTCTTCAAATCCTGAGTTAGTCTCTGTATCCGATCATAGTACATTTGGAGCGAACATCTGCCCCATGTGATTTAATAAAAAAAGTTTTAAAAAAAATAATTAAAACGCTTATATTAAAACAGTAATACAAATTTCACCTAAGTTTTTTTCTCAATAATATTACGAAGATGTGGTACAATTTCGTACATCTCTCAAAGATGCATTTTGCTTTATTTTTCTTGATATAAAATCTGGCTCATGTACAAGATGTATTAATTATTCAATATTCAACCGACCATACAATTTTTAAACTAGGAATTTCTAAATATGAAAAAAAAATTATTTTAATTATTATTATCGAAATGATGAATCATATGCATCTCCACTCAATTATAAATGATAATTAAGTCTGATGCTTAACTATTCAAATTTTAATTAAATATTAAGATATAATTAGTCAGCTATTTCTTATCAACTTTGTACGGCCTGCTGATTCATACTTATATATCCTTTGCTAACAAAATATTTTTTTTAATGTAGTATATTAGAAATGAACAAATGCTTGTTGAAACAACATTCTAAGTTTATACTTAATAGGCCATAAATAAGTATTATCAATTTGATTTCCTACTGTAAGATGATTAGATGAAGAAAAGACCAAGTTTAATTTGCTAAATAATCATAACACATTATTAATTTATCATTTAGGTTTTATTTTATTCTTATCATTAGTTATAGTCATTTTCAATATATTATTTTAAAATATTAAGTTTATTATAATTAAAAGAATTATATAATAAATTTATAATTTTATTTATTACTTCTTAAAATTAGCGCGTCTAGTCAATATTGAACAAGTAAAAATAATCAGTCATCCCTATCAACATCTATTTGCTTTGGTACCGCCAATTATATAACTTATTGTCACATCCCGCCACATGACAATTAAATTTTGGTTCGGAAGGGGACGGAAGGGCCTAGAGTTGTGGAGGTTTTGAGGAGAACTCTAGAACCTTCTAGAATAATCAAGAAGGCTAGAATAAGTTGGATATTTCAAGAAAGTTTTTGGAAGATCTTAGAAAGTGTAGATTTTTCTAGAATAGGGATCAATGTATTAATAATTTAGGGACTTGTAAGTAATTTTTATTTACAATTTAGCCTTCTAGGAAGTAGTATAACCAAGCAAGTTGTAAGCATCTTCCAAGCAATATAAGTCTTTTTCCAAAATTCTCTAAGTCTTCATTTCATTCTCTTAGCGATCTTAATATAAAAGACTTCCTTAAACTTCATTCATTCTCTTAGCGATCTTAGTATAAAAGGCTTCCTTAAACTTACAAGATCTTGAAATATTAGTGAGTAAGTCCAAGAGGATCGCATAGAGTCTTAACAAATACTCTAAGTCTCTGGCATTATGATATATATTTTTATTCGCATAAAAATCGTTAAGAATGAGAAATTAAAATTTAAGAGCAATAGATTCCAAAAGTCAAACACAAGCAAAATGAGGCAACATTTCTAATGGAAAATTCAATATTTAAAAAATTGTATCGAGATTAATTGAAAAGAGAAAACATCATATAATTTGATTATCATGAATGAACTAATCCAAAATCTTTATAAATAGCATGTTTTTTTTATTTGAGTTACTACTTCAAGTCAATTTTTGAAATTTTAATTTGTACATTTAATGAGTAAGATAAATTAAAGTAAATAAGTAGTCCGATTTTAGTAATATAAACTTAATTTGAGCCAAAGATTTTAAGATGTTAAGGCTAAAAATGTCATTATATCGAATCATTATAAAGAGAACAAACGTTTTATTCATTTGAGAATTAATAAATTAAGATAATAAAGAATTGATTCAATTATGTTCGTATTCAATTCAATGATCCTCCATATTATATGTTTGATTAGATTTTGACACATCATTACCGAGTTGAAAATATAATTATATATATGCGTTCTCTTACGGATTAAGATGAGATAGACATACATTTCAACATTATATTAGAACAAATGGATGTCATGAACCAAATTTGATTGCCATCCATATAAAAAAAAAATTTCCACGACAAAATCAGTTTGACTAACATGAATTCTATCCAAATATTCAAGTGATTCATCATAGTTAGTACTTGTACTTTTTATATTTTTTATGTTAACTTTCAACCTAATTTAGTGGCACAATAATTCTCCTCTAATCAGCCTTAATTATTTGTTTAAGTCACATATACATGATGCCAACAACATTATATATAATGCTGATATTAATCCTAATTTTCTGTTTCTAATTGACACATTATATTGCATATTATCCATTTTTTCTTATACATTTATTAAGTTTTATCTCCATTATTATGAAAATGATGATGCATTGACCGTAACAATTTCCGTACATTATAAAGATAAGAAAATGAATTGTTCTTAATATGATATGACACATGAATTAAGACATTTGTCATCATAGTTTATTTAAAAATTTGAATATAGTCAAACAAAGTTTTTAATTAAATACGAATAAAAGTATAGAAATTCTAATTAGGTATCCATTACTATCAAAAAGTCCTCTCTTTTAGTATACATTAATTCAATGAGTGATCTCCCATTATCCAACCACAAAATTAAGCTCCATGAATATCACATTTTAGTTCAAATGATGGGATAAAAGTATTTTTGGCAGCTACTACTAATCAACTATGTAGGGCCAACTTGTTCATAGCCTACTAATTCTTATTAATTGTGTTTTCGCGATACATATATATAAAGAAAATCATCAAGAGATATAATTTTTACTATTATTTTTTTTGTGAAATAATAAATATAATTAAAGAATATGTAGAAAAGATGTATAAATAAAAATGGAAGAAGTAAAAAAGAAAAGATTCTATATACTAGAAATGAATAAATGCATATAGAAATGAATATATTAAGTTAAAAAGAGGAATGATGTCTAACTTGCTTCCATATGCCATACACTAAATGTCATATATTTAAAATTTCAATGTAAATTTTATAAAATGAGAGATAATTTTCTTTGCTTTTGTCATGAAAATAGTTGAAATTCAAACTTTTCCACTTAACATATTAGAAGTCTCTAATTCTAGCTACTTTCTTTTTTATTCCAAGCTATTGGTTTTCTTAGCGTGGAAATCATAACGATAAAATTTGAATCGAATATAAAAAAGATAATGTAAATATGAATTTAATTGACACTAAAAAGGAATTTTAATTTCTTATCAACCTGGATTAGAACTATGTTATATTGCATCATCCATTGATTAACATGCTATTATTTAAATAATAAAGAGTTTTTGATAGCTTGGCATCATGACACTTGGTATAATTAGACATGTTTGATTCTTGATAAGCTTTCAACAATTTAAAAAGGCATCTAATAATTATATCCATTCCTTATAATATATATCATATAACCGCCTAAAGGTGAAAATAAGTGTTATTACGAAATATTATATTATTCACAAAGAAAAAAGCTAACCTAATATTATATATCCCTATGCTAAATTTTGTATAAGATTAGCTCTCTTTACAATGCTCTTCTTTGTTGTGATAATTTTAATATTATTTTCTCTTAAAAGATAAGACACATTCAAATGAACTTTTCTTGATAAGACATTTGACTATGAAATATAATTAATTAGTCAGCTACAACTTATCAACTTTGTTAGTTGTTTGGCCAAGCTAGTCATAGCCTAACTTATTCTCTGCTCAAAACTATTTTTTAAAAATTGAATTAAACGAGAAATGAATAAATAATGCTTGTTCAGATAAATTAAAAGAGGAATATGATGCTAGTTGTTTTGTAAGAACTATTCTCATTAAGGTCCAAGTTAGTGTGATGATATTAATTGACATCAAGTTTTAAGGGGAAAAATTAAGATTTTTAAAAATTGTGATTTAAAATAAGTAATTATATGATATGTGGGCGATCATAAATTATTTTGTTAAGTATGAAATAAATATTTTAAAATTTAACTGTTACTACTAAACACTTATTCTCCAAATAATATTCAAGTGGTAAAATATCTTTACTAATAATTATATTTTTGATGAATGTACCAAGTCAAATAGTTAGAAATAAAAAAAATAAAAGTACAATTTGAAAGAATTCAATTATTACTAATATCAAAAAAAATTATTATTTTTTAATGGATTAAAAGGAAAAGGGTTGCAGTATAAACTAAAACGTAAGGAGTATCATTTGATTTCTAAGACATGAAAAATATTGCTTGGAATAACAAGACTTGTATATGATTGATGAATTCTTGATAAGCTTTCAAATATTTGAAAAGGCATCTTCTCTTATTTGTCAAAATATTAAATTTATACGATGGCAAATTGGAATCATAGAGAAATATTATATTATTGTTTGATTCTCAGAATATAAACAAATTAAATTTATTTGTTTTCCAAATTCTTTGATTCCTTCATATTACCATGATGACAACATCCTTACATGTTGGAATGAGTCAACATTAAAATTAAAATTAAAATTAAAATTGTAAGCAAATCGTATTAAAGAGTCAACACATTCAAAATGATTGTCTAATTGATCTTTGGGTTAAGTTACCAGCTAAAAAAACTAGACTACCCAATTTACTCCTTCAAATTACTCATTCCGTTCAAATAATATTTTTCACTTATTTTAAAAATAGTTATCCAATAATACTTATCAAATTTAGAAAATCAAGAGATCATTTACTTTCTTTGACTATTTTATCTTTGCTATTAAATGGTACTATCTAATACATTTTTCAAGACATTAAATTTAATAAAATCAAAAGATAATATAATATATGATAATATTACCCCTATTATATATTATTTCTTAAGGGATATGCCAAGTCAGTACTGAACCACTATTGTTGGAAATAACGAGTACTCTATTCCTCTCTATTGTACTTTCTCAAATTAATTATCTTAGCTTGTTTATTCAGTTTACTCAGTATTATTTTTAGAAGTTTAAGATAAAATTAATTACTCCCTCCATTTAAAAAAGATTGACCTAGTTTGACTTGAAACGGAATTTAAGAAAAAAAAAGAAGAATTTTTAATCTTGTGGTTCTAATTTTAAGTTATGTAAAATGTACCAAAAGATCATTTAATCTTGTGGTCTTAAACATGCTACGTGAAAAGTTAAAGTTAAAATGTTACCAAAAAAGGAAAGGGGTCATTCTTATTGAAACAGACTAAAAAGGAAAGGGGTCATTCTTATTGAAACAGACTAAAAAGGAAAGGGGTCATTCTTTTTGAAACAGACTATAAACGAAATAGAGTCATTCTTTTTGAACCGGAGGGAATATCTTTTTATATTTTATCGGGAAAAGGATCAAAAATACCATTCAACTTTGATTTATTGTTTAAATTTACCCTCGCCGTTAAAATAAAGTTAATTTTACCCCTTGCCGTTAATAAAGTTAATTTTACCCCTTGCCGTTAAAATAAAGTTGATTTTACCCTTGGCCGTTAAAATAAAATTGATTTTACCCCTCCTGTTACTAATTTCACCAAATTTACCCCCCATTAGATGGATTGACCCAAATTGACCCGAATTTTAAAAATAAAACCTATTCCTTATTTTAATCCATTAACCCGATCATTTAAAATAACCCGACCCCATTCTCCAAAATCTCCTATATCCATTTACCCATTCTCCCAAATCTCCATTAAACATGTCAAAGAGGTAAATTCGGGTCAATTTGGGTCAATCCGTCTAATAAGGGGTAAATTTGGTGAAATTAGTAACAGGAGGGGTAAAATTAACATTATTTCAACGGCGAGGAGTAAGATTAACTTTATTTTAACGGCGAGGAGTAAAATTAACTTTATTTTAACGACGAGGATAAATTTAAACAATAAATCAAAGTTGCGAGGTATTTTTGATCATTTTCCCTATTTTATCTTTTTAAGTGTAATTGTGCTGAAAAATTACATACCCTTTAATTATAGGGTGATAACACACAAATAAAGTGAATAATTAATGAAGAAATATTATATCATAAGATATAAATAAACATAAAATAGTCAAAATTGTTCTTAATAAATAATTAGGAGCGTGTAAAAAGAAATACGATAAATAATTTGAGATGGCGGAGAGCATAATTTTCATGGTTTAACTTAACACTCTAAAACATTCTTAGGCTTCTTCTTGGAAATTAAGATTCATCATAAACTATAAGCTGAGGTGTTAAAGCTGAAGTCTTTACCTTTATTAAATAATTAAAGTATGCTTATGTTAATTAATCCTACAAAAGTACAACTCAGATGCCCCCTTAAACTGAATCTTGGGGTAATCTAAAATAATTGTTGACCCTGAATCATTTTTTTTCTAATCCTTATCAGCCACAATTATTATTCAGAATATTCATTAATCTCATTTTTTCAACTCTTTCCAATAGTATAACAATATTTCTTTTATATAAAGGATTCTCTTTAAGCATCAAAAATAAAGAAAAATAATTAGTTTACAATATGGGAATCTGCATATCCTCTGAATCTTTTGAGATTCAACCTGTTGATTTTGGTAATGAAAATGTTGTTCATTATGATGATAACAACATTAATGAGAACCAATGTTTAATTGGTTCTGTTTTTTCTCAACAAGGAAATAAAGGAATCAATCAAGATTCTGCTATTCTCTATCAGGTTTGTCATTTTGCAACATGTTTACTTAGTTTTTCATTGACATAATGCGTAAACATGATCCTTAACTAGGTTTCAGTCGATAACTATGCCCTTCAACTTTAAGTCTGTACAAATAAAAACTTAATAAAATTGAACAATTAGACACACGTCCTACGTGATATCATACATGGGATATCAGTAGTTAAAATTCATAGTTATCAGCTGATGCTAAGTTAAGGGTCGTATTTATGTATTATACCTTTTTCATTACATGGGGTGTATAAAGATGGAAACTGTTGGAATTCTACCCTCCTGAACTCTTCAAAGGAACACGTACTAACAACTAGTTTGTGTTTGCTTGAAAAACTTTAACAGTAATTAATTTGAACAACACTTTGTATTATTTGTAAATTTCAAGTAATACAAAGATTACAACGCTTTAGCTCTCAAGGAATTATAAACTCTAATTCCTTCTACTCAAGACAAAAAACTACTCCCTAGTTTTCTATCTTCTCAATGCTTTTCAAGTACTATAACTTGTCAAGCAACTCTACTACCTATATTGTAAACAAGACTCTTGAATACAATCTTTACAACTTTATCACTCAACTCACAGCACTCAAAAGAATTTAACAAAACTCTCTCAACCCTCTTGATTGTGTTTTGAAGTTCTCTCTTTGTAAGTGGCAAGTTTTTCTGATCCAAATAGCTCTCTATTTATAAATCAGAAATTCAACCAATCCTTGTATAAATCAACTTGTATTTGTCTTCTACAAATCCTTGTTGACTTCTACTTGGTCTTTTACTCAAAACCTTATTGTACTCAAATTTGTTTTCAATAGTTTTCCTTAACCACGTAAACTACTATAAACAAAAACGTACATATAAGTTTCCATATATAACTAAGCACTCCACGTACGCCGCCACTTGCATACCCGCTGCATTATTTCACTGGAACATGTTGCGTTACCTGTTCAATACAATTTTGCCATATTCAAAATCTCAAGATTAACAAATTCTCCCTTTTTGACTATGGCAAATAATCAGCTTGCATTTGAATAGGTACACAATACATCAATCAACATATAGAACACTTTAATATCATCTGCACAACTGCAGGCTGCTTCCCCCTTTTGCCATTAGCCAAAAATAGAAAACCAAAGTACATATGCATACTAAAATAGAGCATCAGACAAAGTCATTAGTGACATCAAGAGTTAGACATTAAACCAAAATACATACAAAAATAGTAATGTCTACTTCAGTCTTTAACTAGTCAAGAACAAAAAATTATAAGACAATGCATATATGAGGATTGATTAAACAGAGGGTGCCATAGAGGTGGAAGAGTTTGAGGATCCCTTGGTTAGGAACCCCATGATACTTTGTAGATGCCCAGAATTCACTTCTCTTTCTTGATGTAACGCAGCCTGAGTTTGAGTGAGTTCTTCCTTAATTCTGCAGTTCTCAACAATCAATTCCTCACGTTCCAATTTATGAGCAATCTGAATCTGTTCCATTTCTACTGAGTGAGCCTTTTTTAATGCTTCCATCTCCTTTTCTACAGCACTGAGAGAGGCCCTTAACCGTTGAGTTTTCACATCAACCCTTTTAGGCGTACCAGGCATGTTCATGTAATCCACCTCCCCCATAACATCAGAAATGGTTTGAATCTGCCACTTCTTTACAGGCACACAAAAATGTTCAAATACTTGTCCCAACCAGAATCCATAAGCCAAACCCCTTTTCTTTTTATCAAGCTTGGACAAACTATGTATGTGACTCATTATTAAGATAGGCAAGTTTATTTGAGTCCTAGACAATAGTAATTCCATAAGAGTAAGATCCAAGTAACATGCTTCAGTCCTTTTTTGCTTTCTTGGCAGAATAATTTTATGAACTACGTTAAACAACAACTGATGTAAAGGTAACATACATCCCTTGTCAACACTAGAATATTCAGATACAGTAGGATCATTTGAGAATCGCCTACATATGTCAAGTTGAGAGGTGTTACCCTCTAAAGGAGGCCAATCCTTCTTGACATAGTGACCCCATCCCCTGTTAGATATCCTAAGTATTGAAGACAGAGTCTCAGCAGTGAGTGTAAAAGAGACACCACAAACTGTACTTGTAATTAACGACGCAGTTCCTGTTGCATTAACATAAAATTCCCTAGTTTCTACTCTACCCATTTTACGCCTAAAGGATCCCTGAAACATCAGTTCTGTCCACCCTTGATCTTGTAAAATAGTCACCAACTCATCCATCTCACCACCCCCAAAACCAGAAATTAAAATCCCCCTAATCACACTCCTCTTCTTAAAGGCTAATACTCTCACAGAGTAATCACTATCATCTGAATCCTGAGATTTTGATTTGGATGAAATTTTTTTTTTCTGACTATTCACTGTATCTGCTACAAAAGTTAAAGATGATGGAGACTTACGCTTTCTTGTGCGATTTTTCTTGGTCGACTGAGCCAAAATCTCTGCATCTCGAGTACGTTGTACAGATCTAGTTACTCGCATTGGAACCTTTGCTGGTAGAAAAGAGTGAGATTCTTCTTGAGTTTCAGGAAGAATCGCAGCAAGAGGATTGCAAGAAGAACTTTGTTTGGAACAAGTTCGGATTTGGGAAAGCATTTCAAGCAAAGTGATATTTTCATCATCGGAATATTTACCCGGTCCTGTGATGAAAACAAATGTTCCCCCTCACTTCGTGTACTCATGTTCCCTTTCTCCAACCCTTGACTTCTCTCTTCCCCCTGAACTGGTGCATCTTCCATAAGAGAACATCGAGTTACGCCGGTCAAATCTATGTAAAGAACAGCAGGTAAGGCGTGTAAGCATTCTTGATTATCAAAGGGGATTATGGCTAGTGAGAGATTTGAAGACATGGCCCTTTTTCTCAACAAACACAGTGTGGATTTTGGGATTTCAAAGGTTTGAGAGAGAATGAGAGCAATCGGGAAAGAAGGAGAGAAGGAACTGAGTTTTAAGAAGAATTATAGGGAAGTGTAAAGGGTTTTTTCTGAGAATAGGAACAGGTATGATTTGAATGATTTTTGCAGGTTTTGATTTGGCGGTTGTAATTTGTAATGATTTTTTTTAATTAAAGGAACGGAACCCAATGCATTGGTCTTATAATTTTAGTCTATCTTAGTCAAGGAGAGTAAACATACCTTTAAGCATGAAAAGATGATTTTGAGAGTCCAATTCCTTCAGCTTCTAATTTCTTAGTTTATCTTCATCATTCCTAGATCCATCCTGTTCCTTTCAAAGCGTTCCCTTGCTAGTGCCTTTGTAAAGATGTCCGCGATTTGTTCTTCCATAGTACAAAAGTTCATAGAGATTAAACCTTTCTCCACATTGTCTCAAAGAAAGTGATGACGAATGTCAATGTGTTTAGTTCTCTTATGTTGTACCGGATTTTTTGCAATGTTGATTGCACTAGTATTATCGCAGAAAATTGGAACTTGTTCAATTTTGAGTCTGAAATCACTAAGTTGTTGCTTAATCCATAGAAGTTAAGCGCAACATGACGCAACTGCTACGTACTCAGCCTCAGCAATGGATAGTGCAACTGAGTTTTGTTTCTTTGATCCCCATGAGATGAGACACGATCCTAGAAAGTGAGCCATTCCTGTAGTGCTTTTTCTATCACCCAAGTATCCAGCATAATCAGCATCCGCATACCCAACTAAGTCAAAGTTGCTTCCTTTTGGGTACCAAAGTCCTAAATCAGAGGTTCCTTTTAGATATCTGAGAATTCTCTTGACTGCCTGAATATGTGATTCTTTAGGATTAGTTTGAAAGCGAGCACATAATCCTACACTAAACACAATATCAGGTCGACTAGCAGTAAGATACAAAAGTGAACCAATCATGCTTCTATACAGTTTTTGTTCAACAGTAGAACCTGTTCCTTCAAGGTCTAACTTAGTGGCAGGAGCTATTGGAGTATCAATTGGTTTAGCATCGTCCATTTTAAACCTTTTAAGCAATTCTTTGACATATTTTTGTTGATGAATCCATGTACCTCCAGGTGTTTGTTTTACTTGAAGCCCAAGGAAGTAGTTTAATTAACCCATCATACTCATTTCAAACTCATTGCTCATAAGATTTGCAAATTCTTTTGTGAGACTCTTATTTGTTGCTCCAAATATGATATCGTCAACATAGATTTGCACGATCAGGAAACCTTTTTCTTTATTCTTGAAGAAGAGTGTATTGTCAATTTTACCTCTTGAATATCCATGACTTAAAAAGAAATTTTGACAATCTGTCATACCATGCCCTTGGAGCTTGTTTTAACCCGTAGAGAGCTTTGTCAAGCTTATATACATGATCAGGGAAGTCACTATTCTCGAAGCCAGTGGGTTGTTTAACAAAAACCTCTTCCTGTAATAGCCCATTCAAAAAAGCACTTTTGACATCCATCTGATACAATGTGAACTCCATGTGAGATGCGAAAGCTATAAGCAATCTGATTGCTTCTATTCTTGCCATGGGGGAAAAAGTTTCATCATAATCTATCCCCTCTTCTTGATTATATCCTTGAACAACCAACCTAGCTTTGTTCCTGATTATGGTACCATGTTCATCTAACTTGTTCCTAAACACCCATTTAGTTCCAATTATAGTTCTGTTTGAGGTCTTAGGTACTAGATGCCATACTTTACTCCTTTCAAATTGATGTAATTCTTCTTCCATGGCTATAATCCAATCTGCATCTTGAAGTGCTTCACTTATTTTCTTTGGTTCTACCATGGATAGGAATGCACTATGCGCGTAGTGATTCTTTATTCCTGATCGGGTGGTAATTCCTGAAGAAAGATCAGTGAGCAGGTTTTCCAATGGGTGTGATCCTTGGTATTTGTACTCTTTTAGGATAGGAGTTGGTCTTTCCCTCTCTTGCTCTTCATTAGTATCTGGTTGGTTTTCATCAGTATCAAATCCCTCATCAGAATTCACTTGAGTTTCAGTATCTTCTCTGTTTGTTGTGTCAGAGGAACAGGTTTCTTGGACCTGCTCCTGGTCAAAGACAGTATGTTCTTCAGCTGATGTTTTACTGACCAGCATATCTTCATTAGATATACTGTTGCTTTCATCGAAAATAACATGGACACTCTCTTCTACACACATGGTTCTTTTGTTAAGTACCCTATAAGCTTTACTATGTGTAGAATATCCAAGAAAGATTCCGTTGTCACTCCTAGCATCGAATTTTCCAAGCAGATTTTTTCCATTGTTATGAATAAAACACTTGCATCCAAATACTCTAAGATGAGAGATGTTGGGCTTTCTGCCTTTTAATAATTCATATGGAGTTTTTTCTAACAAGGGTCTGGTCATGCAACGATTTATGGTGTAGCAAGTAGTGTTTATTGCTTCTGCCCAGAATTGATTTGTGATTTTACTTGCGATCATCATAGTTCTAGCCATTTCTTGAAGAGTTCTGTTCTTTCTCCCTACCACACCGTTTTGCTGAGGGGTTCTGGGGGCAGAGAAGTTATGATCAACCCCATGATAATCACAATATTGGGCAAATTTTGAGTTTTCAAATTCAGTTCCATGATCTGATCTGATTGCCTTTAATTGTTTCCCATATTTTCTGTGAATTTTTCTCATCAGTGAACAGAAAGCCTCAAAGGCATCATCTTTTGCTGCAAGAAATAGTGTCCAGGTGTACCTAGTGTAATCATCCACTAAGACAAACACATATCTTTTCCCCCCTCTACTTTGAACCCTCATTGGTCCACATAAATCCATGTGAATTAGTTCTAAGGAACAAGTTGAGCTTACCATCTGTTTGGACTTAAATGATGATTTTATCTGTTTCCCTAGAGTACATGCTTCACATACCTTATCCTCCTTGAATTTATTTTTAGGCAGTCCTATAATTAAATCCTTGGTGATAAGTTTGTTTAATTGAACTTGGCTAGCATGACCCAACCGTTTATGCCATATCAAGGGATCTTTTTCCAACACACTTAAACACACTAAATTTTTGTCAGAGATAGTTGAGGTATCTACAGTGTAGACATGTTTATCTCTTTTTCCAGTTAACACTAATTTTTGTGTGTTTAGATTGATTACTTCAACACTAGTGGATCGAAAGATTACCTTGTTTCCTTTGTCACACAATTGAGATATGCTGAGTAAATTGTGTCTAAGTCCTTCCACATAGTATACTTTATCAATTGAATGTTCATCAAATCTTCCAATCTTTCCACAGCCTTTGATTTGACCCTTTTTTCCACCACCAAAAGCAACCATACCTCCTTTTCCTTCTTCTAGTGAGAGAAACAATGTCTTATTCCCTGTCATGTGTCTTGAGCAAGCACTGTCCATGTACCACTGATGCTTGCTTTCTCTCACTTCTTCGTGAAGAATTAGAGGTTAGATTTAGGAACCCAGATTAGCTTGGGTTCTTTGTTTTGATCAAAAGGGTGAATAAGATTTCTACGAGCCCATTTGGGCAGACTATTTTTTCTAGGAATGTACCTGTTCCTCTGAACAGCTTTTAGGTTCTTTTTGAATTATTTTCCTTAGTGGCAATTTTGTATTTAGGAAAATATTGTTTAGAATGACCAGAGTTACCACAAAAAATACAAAACGTAGGATTTCCATTTATGGGCTGTTCATATCCTATTCCGGTTTTGATGTTCCTATTGTTGTTTCCTAGATGAGTTACTATCATGGAGGATCTTGTCCATTTATTTGCTCTTTCCAGATCACTTCTTACTCTAGTCAATTCAAGATTCATTCTCTTACAGTTTTCTTTTCTAGCCTTAAAGTTTTTTTGAGTTTGTCAACCTCAAGCTTTTGGTCAGGCAGTTCACCCTCTTTTTCTTTGCCAAGAACTTTTAATTTTGAATTCTTAGTTCTTAGTTCCAGATTTTGGGTTTCAAGTTGCTTGATTTTTTCTTGAAGGTCGAGTTTGTTTTTATTGAGATCAATATGCTCAAACTTTAAGCTAGATAGGGAAGCAAGTAGTTGGATTTTCGTGTTAACAAGTTCTTGAATTGTGTCTATGGATGCAAGCAATAGAAGTGAGAGCTTTTTCTTGGAGAACTTTACTAGCTTATCTTTTAGGTTAAGAAGGTTTACCTC
Organism: Solanum lycopersicum; assembly: GCF_036512215.1. Classification (NCBI taxonomy): domain Eukaryota; kingdom Viridiplantae; phylum Streptophyta; class Magnoliopsida; order Solanales; family Solanaceae; genus Solanum; species Solanum lycopersicum. The sequence continues at coordinate 55,326,620 of NC_090807.1, forward strand.
AGCTTCTTCAGAGTCTGATTCAGGTTCAGCGTCTGATTCTTCTATCGCCATCAAGGCAAGGTCTTCAACATCTTCATCCATGTCCGAAGAACCTGTTCCCCAGGCTGCATACATTGCTTGTTCTTTTTCTTTGTTCTTTTTTTTGTTTAGGAGTTCCTTCCTTTCTTTTTTAGCTTTTTCTTTTTTCCATTCTAATTCCCACATTGGGCAGTCCTTTATCTGATGATCTGTCTTACCACACTTAAAACAACCTCCATTTTGTGATCGTTCAGGATTTTTTTCTTTCAAGGGTGGTGATTTCTTGGTAGAGTTTAATCCCCTTTTAAAGAGTTTCTTGAAGTTCCTACATATCAGAGCCAGATCATCGTCATCTATGTCAGATTCATCACTTTCAGTTGCTTTAAGACCAAGAACTTTTTCTTTATTTCCTTCACCTCTTTTGTCAACATGCATCTCATAAGTCTTGAGATTCCCAACTAATTCATCTAAAGACATGTTAGTTAGGTCCTTGGCTTCTCTAATGGCAATGACTTTTATTTCCCAAGACCTAGGCAAAATCCTAAGTACTTTGTCAACCTATTCCTCAGTGGTATATACTTTACCCAATGAGATTAGTTCGTTTACCACAGTGGTGAATCTGGTGATCATATCTTGAAGAGATTCTCTGGATTTCATCTTAAAGGCTTCATATTCTGAACACAAACTAGCAATCCTGAATTTTCGGACTTGAGTTGTACCTTCATGAGCGTTTTGTAGGGTATCCCATATTTGTTTAGCAGAGGTACAACTTGAGATACGGTTAAATTCATCAGGTCCTAGTCCACATACAAGAATACACTTAGCTTTTGCATTCTTTCCTAGCATTTTGTAATCTGCTTCATTATATGTATCTGCGGGTTTAGGTACTTTATTTCCTTCACTATCTGTAATAGTAGGAATTAGTGGTCACTTAGTAATTCTCACCCATAATTCGTAGTCTTCAGCTTGAATGAAGTCTTCCATCCTTGCCTTCCACCACGATTAGTATTGTCCATTAAATAATGGAGGTCTGTTGATGTGTTGCCCCTTACCGTGTCCGAGTGGAGGTGCAGAACTCATGTTGATCTTATCTTGAGTTGTTAGACTCTCTAAAGATAACCTTGCTCTGATACCACTTGTTGGAATTCTACCCTCCTGAACTCTTCAAAGGAACACGTACTAACAACTAGTTTGTGTTTGCTTGAAAAACTTTAACAGTAATTAATTTGAACAACACTTTGTATTATTTGTAAATTTCAAGTAATACAAAGATTACAACGCTTTAGCTCTCAAGGAATTATAAACTCTAATTCCTTCTACTCAAGACAAAAAACTACTCCCTAGTTTTCTATCTTCTCAATGCTTTTCAAGTACTATAACTTGTCAAGCAACTCTACTACCTAGATTGTAAACAAGACTCTTGAATACAATCTTTACAACTTTATCACTCAACTCGCAGCACTCAAAAGAATTTAACAAAACTCTCTCAACCCTCTTGATCGTGTTTTGAAGTTCTCTCTTTGTAAGTGCGCAAGTTTTTCTGATCCAAATAGCTCTCTATTTATAAATCAGAAATTCAACCAATCCTTGTATAAATCAACTTGTATTTGTCTTCTACAAATCCTTGTTGACTTCTACTTGCTCTTTTACTCAAAACCTTATTGTACTCAAATTTGTTTTCAATAGTTTTCCTTAACCACGTAAACTACTATAAACAAAAACGTACATATAAGTTTCCATATATAACTAAGCACTCCACGTACGCTGCCACTTGCATACCCGCTGCATTATTTCACTGGAACATGTTGCATTACCTGTTCAATACAATTTTTCCATATTCAAAATCTCAAGATCAACAGAAACTTTCCTTTTTATGGCAGGCATATGGTGTAGAAAATGGAGTTTTCGGCGGAGTTTTTGATGGACATGGAGAGAATGGACAATAGTCAGCAACTTTGCTGCTGAAACTTTACATTTTCTCTGCCAAAGATCTTTTCTGTGAATCAAAATGTGATGAGAAGGAATTTTAACAAGTGGCAAAAGGCTTGTTGGAGTTCCTTTATGGTGATCGATAGAGATATTAAAAGTCTTGAGAATTTGGACTGTTCTTTCAGTGGAACAACTGCTGTCGTTGCTATAAGACAGGTAACGAGAAAAATCTTTCGTTTGACCTCATTATCGTGAATATTGCTAAAAGTTTTGGAGAATCTAATATAGAAATGTTATAGGATGATGATCTAGTTATCGCCAACCTTGGAGATTCTCGAGCTGTACTAGGAAGAAAGACAGAGGAGGGAGTAATTGAGGCTGTTCAGTTAACTACGAATTTGAAGCCTAGTCTGACTTATAAGACTCTTCTTTTCAGAATATTGACATGATACACTGGGCATAATTCAATTTCAAATTGTTCTTAGTAATGGTCTATCGGAAACAGTTTGTGAGGTAGAGATAAGGTCTGCGTACATTAGACTCCACTACGTGGAACTACACGGGATATGCTGTTGTTGTTTATTAGAGACTAAATGATCATAAACTGTTTGATGCATACAGCTGAAGTAGAAAGAATAAGGAGGTATGGTGGCAGAGTTTTTGCGCGGAAAGAAGAGCCACATATCCAGAGAGTGTATTTACCCAATTAAGATGTTCCTGGTTTGGCCATGACAAGATCATTTGGGGATTTCATGCTAAAATATTTTGGCATAATCTCCGAGCCTGATGTCTCTTATCACCACATTACTCCGAATGACCAGTTTGTTGTTCTAGCAACTGATGGGGTAAGCCTATTTTAACTATGTTGTAGTATATTTTGTTCTGTTTCTACAAGACTTGACATGTTTATTTTCATTGTAAAATAGGTGTGGAATGTGTTGAGCAACAATCAAGTCGTCTCCATAGTGCGTGCAACAAATAATGCAGCAGCAGCGACAGAGACAGTAGTACAAGTTTCGTTAGATGCATGGAAACAGAGGTTTCCTAACAGCAAGAGAGATGACAGCACTGTCATTTGCCTCTACTTGCAACAAGGTGCATCTCTGAAGAATGGTACTTGAAATGTTACTATTTGTATTAGTATATGGATATTCACATTTTGTTAGATTATTGAGTTCTGTGTAGAATTTTTGGAGAAAAATGTATGAAGGCTACAAACTCTGGAGATGAAATCTAAGTGTTTTTTTCTATATAAATAAAACAAACTACTACACAAACATCTTGTGTAAATATAATGCATTTTGTACACTCATTTGTTCACCATATCATTATATAGGTCAAAATTTGATTTAATGAATATATATTGAAGTGTTAGACACCTCTAGAATCTAGATACAAGTTAGTTGAAGGTATAGTTGAATTTATATGTGAGCTTTTTAAGCAAAGTGGATTGAATTGTTGCCAATCTGATAATTGATCAAGACGGAAAAAAAAACATAAATAATAAATGAGATAAAATAAATTGACTATATTAAGTAATAGGCCTAATCCATCGGTGGCCCCCTAAAATTGGCGCTAACTTTCACTTAGACACTCTAACTAGACTTTGTTCATTTTAGACACCTTAGGTAGGTTCTCGCTATACTATTTTAACACTTTTTGCTCACTTGGCATAGTGAGTGTTATACACACAATTACGACTCGTGAAAGCCTTATCTCACAATTTTTTAAAAAAAATTTTGTTCTTCTTCTCCATTTTCTAGCTATCATGTCTGAAACATAAACAAAAATCTATGGTAAATAGATTTAGTAATGCCACAAATAAAAAAAGTAAATTTCAGCCCATAAGATTTCTCAAAAGTTTAACTTTTAACATTATGAAATAAAAATCTATTTCTTTTTTTACGTATTTGAATCAAAAGATTTGAAAAAAAATCTTCTATTGTTAATTAATAACTTAGAAGTAAAAAGAAAACATCATACTTTTGTAAGATAATTTTTTCAAACTAATTAAGTTCTTTTAAAGTATCTCTTGAAAATTTAATGTGGTTGGAAAAGGGGTTGAAGTTGGAGTGGGTGCGGGCGGAGAGGACAGTCTGGTGGCTGGTGGGGTGGAGGAATCGTTGCGGTTGGGGTGGAGAGGAAGATCTAGTGGGTGGTAAGGTGGAGGAGTTGTAGGGGTTGGGGTGGGTGAGGGTGGAGAGGGAAACTTGGTTGGGTGGGGTGAAGAAGACAACGGGGTTGGGTTGGGGAAATTATTGTTTGAATTTAAATGACACATGTCATCAAATTTGTGGCCTTTTTTCTACTCAAAAGTCATTATTTGATTATTATTTTTATATATATACTACCTGTTCTCATTTGATTCGTCACTTCGACACATCACAAGCAAGTCAAAATGATACAATAAAACCTTACATAAAATGTTTAAAATGAACAAAGTCTAGTTAAAATGTCTAAGTGAAAGTTAGTGTCAAATTTAGGGGGCCATCTATGGGTTAGGCCTAAATAATATTAAGGAAATGTAGCATGTGTTGGCTTGAATCCAAAGATATATTTCTTCAGAAAAGCTTGAAGATTGCTCAAAGCTAATAAACAAGTAACAAAATTGTTAGAGAGAAATTGAAGTATTCTGTAAAAGAATCCGATGATTTACAAGGTAGTGATTCTATTGCTTTTATAGGGGTGACTACTCAGGAGCTAATTTCAAAGAAGTAAACCCTTTTAACTCATGATAATTGACATTTTAGGATGGGAAGAGTAACATTTTCATTATCCCTAGTGTTGGTCACTGGCTTTTCCTCCTTCATGATTGGTTCTTTGTGAGGCGATTACACATCCTGGATTGCCTCACAATGAACCAATTATGTGTACAATGTATAACACATTACATATACATAAAAAAAAAAGTTGATCTTGTTAGATCGATTTTTTTTTTGATAATTGACAAATAGAGGAACATATGAAAGGAATAGGTTGAGACGACATGCTCCTTTCAGATCGAATTTGACTGTGATAAGGAGAATGTCAAACACACGAATTAGAAATTATAAAGCAATGGAAGGGTTGCTTTTTTGACAAGAAACTATTGCAAAAAGGTTTCCTTTCATAAAGAAATCCTAGCGAAGTAGGAAGCGTAATGAAGTAGGAAGGATAAGCAGAGTAGGAAGTATAACAACGCAAATAACTTTCAAATTCGGAACGGAGTAGGAAGCATAATCAGATATGCAAATCGAGTTCAAGTTGAAAAAGGTTTTGAAGAGTTCAAAATCTATCAATAGGGCAATATTTTCTTTGGAGAAAATTGCGCACTTAAACAGAGAATTACAAGTAAAATACAATCAACTAGAGAGAGTTCATATTTGAGTGATTTCCGATTAGAAGTGCAACCAACCAGGGATGGCTCGACAGTGTTAAAAAAAGGACATACACCTTAGGCCCCCAAATTTAAGGGGCCTTAGTTTTAATAATAATAGATTATAAGTTATTATTTTTTTAACAAATATTGAATTCTTATTTGTAGAAAAAATTAACTTTTCATGAAAAATGAAGGAAATATTAGAAGAAATTTGACATATTTGAAGTAATATATCTCATGAAAAATAATTTAAAATAAAAATGGTTATATTATTAATTGAAAATTAGAAGAAATCAATAACATAAAAGTTATCAACAATACAAGTTTGAGGCTCCGTTTGATTTTCGCTTTAGGTCACGAATATGCTTGAGCCGCACCTGCAACCAACACATGGCATCAAGAAACAAGAACTGAAGAACTCATTCATTGTCTTATGTTTTATAGTTCTTAAGTCAAGTTTGTTGAAGAACTCATTCATAGTCTTATGTTTTATAGTTCGTAAGTCAAGCTTGCTTGTATTGAGTTTTTATCGAGTTGTATCTTTACTTATCTTCCATTAGAACATCTGGCGTTAGGACATCACTCAGTAGCTTAGTCGTATTAGGATAAGTAGTTTAATCGTACTAGGATTGCAGTACTAATTCAACAATTATTTAGATTACTTTAGTTCAGTTCGTTTAGGAGTCTTATTGGTTTCCCTATAACTCTATTTAATACCTTGTTGTCTTTAATAATAAATACCTTTTTAGCACATATTCAGTCTTTCTATGGTATCAATACACTGTACATCTGGTTACATCTTATTTTTTGGTCACAATCTGATTAGCTGGTCCTCAAATAAGTAAAATACTGTCTCACGCTCCTCCACTGAGTCTGAATACATGGCTATAGCTAATGCACTTTCTGAAACCTTATGGGTCACCAATCTCCTAAATGAACTGTACTTTCCAGTACATCAGCTACCCATAATTCATTGTGACAATCTTGGAGCCATTCTTGAGCAAGGATCACGTTCCTCATAACTGTGTGAAGCACGTCGTCATGGACTTTCACTTTGTTCGCCACTATGTTGACATCAAAAAAGGTTCGTGTTGTTCATGTCCATGGTGTTGATCAAATTGCTGGCACTCTCATCAAGGCACTTCCTAAATCTACTTTTGAGTCTAATTTGTTCAAGTTAGGCTTGGTGACTTGTTGACATCAAATTTCGGTCTAATAGTTTTTAAATTAATACATTTTTGAATATTTTATTTTAAATAGTTTAAAATATATGTTTTTGTCATTTTAATAAAGTTTGTTGATAATCATCCTCTTTTTCAAAGTATTAGGATTTTTATTGATTGTTATTTTCAAATTATTTTATCATAGTTAGACGTTCAAATATTTGTTCATTATTTATAAAATTATTATTTCTGTTAAGCTACATTTCTTACATGTAATTGATTACGTTTATTACGTTTCTTCATATTCATTTTTTTTCTCTATTACATTGTTAGTATTCATTTTTATATATCCTATGCAGTCTAAAAATTTATTCGAATACGAATACAATTTGAACACACATATATTTTGTCAATACGATTTTTGAGGCCATAATCTCAAGCTCATAATTTAGATCCATTTTTTTTTATAATTCCCTATATAAAGAACATTTAGCTAATTAGGTTGTGGGGTGGATAAACTTAAGGGGTAAAAATTTTCAGATTTTTCAAGTCTTCAAATATTCTTTAGTGCTCATATTTTTCCGGCCACCACCCTCGCCGGAGCATTTCCCGGCGAAGCCAAAGCTCCCATTATTTTTCTTTTCATTTTTGCAGCAAACAATAGTCGACAATACTCCTCTCTTCCGGCCAGCACCTCACCGGAAACAACCCACCACCACGATCTTCAAGCTCCGTCAAACCCGACACGAAAATGATCCTCCATTTTTCTCTTCTCAAACTGAAACTCCAAGCTCTACAACCAGCTCTGACGAACAGAGAAGGAGTCAACAGTTCAAAAACTCCGAGTTCCGCCGAGCAACCATCTGAAGTCGGTATCACAAATCTTTCTTCCGTTTGTTTCTATTTTAGTCATTTGCTATTTTTATTGCGTTTTGCCTACAGTTTTAGGCCTTTTTCCATAAATATATTTGTTTTCTTATCACAGTGGTCATTAGTAGTAATTTTTTTTAAATATCATTATTTCATTACTTTTAGGGCTCGTTTGGCCATAAATTTTTCAAATAATATTTGGGAAAAATTTGGTAAATAATGTTTGTCCATACAATTTGCCATTATTTGGTAAATATTTTTGGCAAATATTCCAAATTTCCAAATACTAGTTTTTTCTAGTATTTGGGCCAAATCTCATTATTTGGGATATTTTAAAAAAATTAAAATTTTACCCAAATCTTTTATCTTTTACAAAAACATCCTCTCTAGTTGTTGCTTGCGTTGTATTACATCATTTTTTACGTGAACACCAAAATAGTGATAAAATATTTAGTGAATATTAAAAAATGATATGATTGTTGATGAAAATTATTAAAAATTGGCTTTAGGTAACAAAGTCGTGTACTTTGTCTACTTCACAATGTATGGAATAATTCTTGTTGCACTCACTCCAAATTACCACATTGCTTTAGTGTCATGGACATTATTTGTTATTGTTGTAACGAACATTCAATTGACTTGTAATACAAACTTTTAGTTAGTTTTGATAGTTTTTAAAACTTGTGCGTATAAATCATATTTTTCTAAAAAGGTGAAATATATTTCCCAAATTTTATGGCCAAACACATGGTGAAATTTCACCCAAATTTTCACTCAAATAATATTTGCCAAGAATATTTGGAAATCTATGGCCAAACGCTAGCTTATAGTTGTGAAATGTTTACTCTAGTTTTAGTTCTATTGTTGTTTAAAATTACTTTCTGATTTATTATCTTGTCATGTTACCTTTTTACCTCATCTTAGTGTAATATATCACTTTTAGCTTTCTTTTATTATTTTTATTATTATACATGAAGGAATATTGATTGTATTGAAGTGTTGAACTAATAAGTGAATACATGGGAGATATATATAGGAGATATAGGAAGGAGTACTAATCCTAATAGGACTAGGATTAAGGAGTACTAATCCTAATAGGACTAGGATTAAGGAGTACTAATCCTAATAGGACTAGGATTAGTACACAGTAAATCCTAATATTATTTAATACTATTTATTTAATACTATCTGTTATTATCCCCCCTCAAGCTGAGCTGAGCGGAAGCGAACGGAAGCTTGGAACTGAGGTAATCGTGCTGTCGGCTCGGGAGAGGCTTGGTGAGAATATCAGTCGGTTGTTCTTCAGTGGGTACATACTACACAGTCATGGTGTCGGCCTGAACTTCATCGCGAACAAAGAGACAATCGGTTTCAACATGCTTCATTCTGGTGTGTAGGACGAAATTCTTGGCCACACAGATGGTTGATTTGTTGTCACAATAGAGAGCAGGAACAGCGTGAGTGGCGGGAGTTCGCGAAGAATATATGTGACCCACATGGTCTCAGCAGCAAGAAGAGCAAGGGCGCGGTATTCAGCTTCAGTCGAGGACCGAGAGACCTTGGGTTGTTTTTTTGTACACCAGGAGATCAGGTTCGGCCCCAAAAAAATGAGAAACCCCGATGTAGATTTTTTGTCATTTTTATCATTCGCCCAATCTGAATCTGAGAAACCCCGAAGCTCCAAGTCCCCGGGTCGAATGAGTAAACCACGACCAAGAGTGCCAAAAATGTACCTGAGAATGCGTTTTAGACAATGGTAATCATGTTCACTTGGTTGATGCATGCGCTGAGCAACTCGATTGACAGCAAACTGGATGTCAGGACGGGTAATGGCCAGATACTGTAGAGCCCCAATGAGGCTGCGGAAGTGGGTGATATCGACAAAGGGGGTGTCGGCTCCATTCGTAGACGAAGAGACTGCCATCGGTGTTGGTTGACTGGTGCATTTTTTCAGTCCAGCTTTCTGCAACAGATCTCGAGCATATTTTGACTGATGAAGAAACAAGCCGCTGCCTGTCCGAGAAACCTCCATTCCCAGAAAATAATGTAACGGGCCAAGGTCCTTTATTTTGAAGGTAGTATGCATAGCTCGAGTGACATCCTGAATGAGAGCTGCAGTAGAGCCTGTAATAATGATATCATCTACATAGACAAGAAGAATGACTGCACCATGTGTTGAATGTCGAGTAAACAGACTCGTGTCGTGTACGCAACATGTGAAGCCGAGTCCCTGGAGGAACATTTTCAGACGTGTATACCAAGCACGGGGGGCTTGCTTGAGCCCATATAGAGACTTCTGGAGTTTGCAAACATGTTGAGGGAAGCGGGGATCAACATAGCCCGGTGGTTGCGTCATGTAGATAGTTTCATCAAGCATGCCATGAAGAAAAGCATTGGAAACATCCAACTGATTGATGAGCCAATTGTTGCGCACGGCGAGTGACAGTACCAGGCGAATGGTTTCCTACCGAATAACAGGACTGAATGTCTCGGAGTAATCAAGCCCATACTCCTGATTGTAGCCTTTAGCAACCAAACGAGCCTTGTACCTGGAAATACTGCCATCTGCATTGTGTTTAATTTTCTACACCCATTTACAGCCCACTGGGTGCCGCCCATAGGGCTTAGGTACAAGGACCCAAGTTTTCTGATCAGTCAAAGCCTTAAACTCGTCATCCATAGCATGACGCCAATAAGCATTTTTTGAGTCAACAGAGTAGGTTATTGGTTCACTATCGGGAAGGGGTATATTTGGTAGTATGGTAGCCTGAAAGGTTTTGGGTTTAAAGAAACCGGCTTTGCCACGGGTTAACATGGGATGAGTATTGGGGGGTGGCACGGGTGGTGGTGATTCGGGGGTGGTCGGGAAGGATCCAAAACGGATCGGGCTAGAGATGTTGTGGGTATGGGGTGGTTCAGGTTGGTTGTGAGTGTGGGTTGTGGTTGCGTGTGTATTGTGGGTGAGGGTCGAAGGGGTGATGAGGGGTGGTTGGGTAGTGGGTGGAGGTGTGGGGGAAGATGGTGAGGGACCCTGTGAGTATGTTGGAAAAAGGGGAAGGACGCTAATGAATGACGTGGAGGAGGAAATAGACTCGTAGGGAAACTCATTTTCGACAAATTTGACATGACGAGATATGTAGACATTATGAGTTTGTGGGTCAAGACAGCGATAACCCTTGGAGGTAGGATGATAGCCCAAAAAAATACAAGGACGGGATCGGGGTTGTAATTTGTGAGTAATATGAGGGCATAGCCAGGGGTAGGCAAGACACCCAAAGACGCGGAGGTTGGTATAATTGGGAAGTTCTTGGTAAAGGAGTTGATAGGGTGATTTGTTGGAGAGAGTGTGACTGGGCATTCTGTTAATGAGGTAGTTTGCGGTGGCTAGAGCTTCTACCCAAAGGAGACAGGGAGATGAGATTGATGTAGAAGAGTAACCACCATTTCAATGAGATGGCGATGCTTACGCTCAGCCACCCCATTCTGTTAGGGAGTGTATGGATAGGAGGTTTGATGTATAATTCCCAGGGATTGCAGAAATTGGCCAAAGATGTTATTGACATATTCCTTTCCATTGTCACTTCGAAAAAGTTTAACATGAGAATTGAATTGTGTTTTGACCATTTTTTCAAAAGTGATAAAGGTGGTGTATGCCTGTGATTTGTGTTTTAGTGGGTACAACCAAGTATATTTTGTAAAATCATCCACAAAACAAATATAATAGCGAAAACCAGCAAATGAAGGAACAGCAGTAGGACCCCATAGGTCAGAATGAATAAGTTGAAAAAGTGCAGTTGTACGCTTCTCAGATAAAGTAAAAGGTAATTTATGAGATTTAGCAATTGAACAGAAGTCACAATTGTTTACATGAATGGAAGAAAAACCTAATTGAGACATTAAAAAATTTATTATTTGAGTAGACGGGTGACCCAGACGACTGTGCCACAACAGACTGTGGCCATCAGCCGAAAAAGCTACCGGAGCCACAGGAACGGTTTCTGGAACTGGGTGGGCAGACGAACTTGTGCCAGGAAGAACGTACAGACCATGCTCACAGGGGCCCTGAGAAATCACCCTCTTGGTAGTATTGTCTAGGATTTGAAAATCATTAGAGGTGAACAAGAGTGAGCAACTATTGTCTTTTGTGAATTGGTGAACTGAAAGGAGATTGGTTTTAATAGAAGGGACGTAGGTAAGGTTACCTAGGTGAAAGATAACGGTGGGGGTTTTAATGGTACCCGTGCCAGTGTGAGAAATATTAAGGGACTCACCGTTGCCAACAGTAATACCATTGGAGCCATGATTGGATTTGGAGCGTTAAGCTTGGATAGATCAGAAGTAACGTGCATGTTGGTCCCAGTATCCAACAGCCATTCAGAGGAAGGGCCGGCTTGAGATGCATAATTGGCACGGTTATCACTATTTCGGCTCTCCTCATACCGAAACCAACAACGAACAGCGGTGTGTCCTATTTTTTGACAGATTTGACAAGTTGGTCGATCCCGCTCGTAAATGCCCTGCCCGCCGCTGGAAGATGACTGCCCGCCGCTGCCGAAGGAGTGTAGGTTGTTGTTGCTGCCGTGCTGCAGACCGTCGTACGACGGACGACAGCCCTACCGACCGCCGCGCCTGCGGCCTCCGCTGTTTCTGCCGTAGCCGCCGCGGCTCCCCTGCCGGCCGCCACCACGCCCCCCGCGATAGTTCTGGCTTGCGGTGAGGGCAGTGGCCGGCTCCATAACAGTGGCTTCTCGGAGAAGAAGTTTGCTCTCCAGATCCACGTTGATTTCTTCACTTTTTAGCCACGAGGAGAGAGTAGCCAGGTCAACGGGCGTTGGACTGATGCGAACCGGCTGTTTAATAGAGGAGTAAGCTGATGGGAGCCCCCGAACGACGCACATGACGAGATCTTTTTCGGGAATAATTTCGTTCACGGTGTCGAGGGCTGTGATGATGGTGGAGACCTCGTCTAAATACTCCGTCATAGTTTTTGTGCCTTTGGTAATTGTGTGGAGACGATCACGCAATTGAAAAATATGAGAGTGGGAAATTGATGCATAGCGTGTTGCGAGGGCCGTCCACAGGGCTAAAGGAGTTGTGTAAGATCGGACGTGTTTCTGAACCGTGGGAGAGATGACCGCAATCAAACATGATCGGATCTGGCCATCCACGGCTTTCCAGGCGGCATGGGCCGGATTGGTTTTTTCTGATTTGTCCGTGGCGATGATGACTGCCGACGGCGGTTCTGTGCTTCCATCGACGTATTTGAGAAGGTAATTGGCCTCAAGGGCTGTAAGAACGGTTATTTTCCATGTAGGGTAATTTATGTCTGATAATTTTTTGGGAATTAGGGCATGAAGATGCCTGAGAAGGAGTTTAACGCCAGAAGGAAGTGAATCGAGAGGATCCACCTCGGTTGTCATGGCTGCCGCTGCCCAATAGAAGAGAGGGAACGATCGGTGCTCTAAAGAGAGAAAAAAAACCTAGAGAAAAGAAGATCTAGGTTTTCTGGCTCTTGATACCATGAAGGAATATTGATTGTATTGAAGTGTTGAACTAATAAGTGAATAATGGGAGATATATATAGGAGATATAGGAAGGAGTACTAATCCTAATAGGACTAGGATTAAAGAGTACTAATCCTAATAGGACTAGGATTAGTACACAGTAAATACTAATATTATTTAATACTATTTATTTAATACTATCTGATATTAATACATTACTATTAGTGTTACATTTGTCCGCGAGGTTTACATTATTTTATTTATTTATTTATTTATTTATTATTAAGTTGGATGTTGTTGATATTTTTGTTTTAGCTGATCAAATATTTCTATAGTAATGACTTTGAGTTTTCATATTGCTTAGTTTACAATTTTTTTATTTGTTGCCAAATTATGCGATGACATATATTTTTTTTTTTAATTTTAATTCGTTGATTCGTTTCACACCTAATTGACTTTGTCATTTTTTTAAATTCCAAGCTAAGATCCATCATCATTTATATACCCCATAATAGATTTTATTTGTTTATTGTTAATTAATTTATAAGTTATCATTTTATGTGATAGTCACTATTATTTTCTTTATTACTATAACATGTTTGCATTTATATTTTCTTATATGTATATTAAATTGGCCAATGAAAAAAATTCTTCGTCGATTTTGGAGGCCTCCCTAATATTAAAAGACGGAAATTTTTAGTTTAAGTTCATATCACTTGTTTGTTAAAATTGTTAAAATGATCGATGAAGAAATTACTCCAAGACCTCCCATGTTAATAAGAAAGGTTTTTATTTTCAAGTTATTATTTTATGTATTCAATTTTATTATATTTATTTATTACTAACACTTTTATTAAGTGTGTTTACAGATACCCAAGACTTGTTTCCTTGAAGCTATTCTAAAGTAGTTCGAATTATATTTTTCAATTTATTATTTTGTATATATCGATGTTAGGCAAACCTTAGGCCGATATTATTATTTTATTTTTATTGTGTATATTGCATGTTTATTATATTTATACATTATTTTATTTTCTTCCTCAATTTGAAAACAATGAACTCAGTCGGGAACCATGGTTAACTCCTTCCCTTCGAAATAACTTGAACCCCTTACCCAGGATCAAATTGATTTGGTAGACACTCTTTTATGTTAATTAATTAAGCGGTTTCCTAGTTTTCCTAAAAAATTAGGTGGTGACTCCCTTTTTCCCTTAACCCCTCTTACCCGTTTTAAGAATTATTTTAACTTATTCTTTTTTTTATTGAGTCACCATGACGTTGCTTCCATTCAAAGGATGTTAACATGACTCATTGCCTAACTTGAGGAGGCGTATTAGCTAGAAAATCTAGCGTTAGGACATCACTTAGTAGCTTAGTCGTGTTGGGATCAATAGTTTAGTCGTATTAGGATTGCATTACTAATTCAATAGTTATAAATTATTTAGATTACTTTAGTTCAGTTCGTTTAGGAATCTTATTATTTCCCCTGTAACTCTATTTAATACTTGCTACCTTCATTAATAAATACTCTTTTCAGCACACATTCAATCTTTATAAATTCTTTCTAGATCCAGTGATGTATAAACTGGAGGACTTAAAGACTTTGGAACATAAACCTAGGGGGGTGGATGGGTGGGGGTTTGTGTTGGAGTTTAGGAATTAGATTTAGTTTCTACGATTGCAAGAATTGTAATTTGAACTCATAACTTGAAGTGGGATCGGCGATCTAGTTGGTTGTTGGAGTCTAAGAATTAGAATTTATAATTCCTTAGATTACATATGATTGTAATCTTTTGTTGAGGCTCAGAGTTTAATAAATGGAGTTAAATTCTACATAGGTGTAGATCGTGGTTATTTACCCTTTATGAGCCAGGTTTTTCGCGACAAAATATTGTGTCATTACTTTATTTGTTTTACATAACGCAACTGCTCTAATCTACAAAGAAACAAATAGAATATACTTGTTCTTTAGGCAAATCTAGTGTCAGTATTCTAACCGATCTTATTAGAAATAGAGCTCTTATTTCGTGCATTATTTGTTACTTCTATTGATTCTGCCAAGGTGGTGCCGTTGGAGGACATTAACAGGTAGTATCACGATCAGACTGTGTTATGCTACGATATTGTTATTGTATACTTCCGATGGCCGGTCAGAATAGGCAGCAGGGTAAGCCGGAGGGGCTAACAAAAAGTTCGAGCTTTCGGAATTTCTGTTCTAAAATTTTGAAGGATGTTTCATTGTTTGAAACTAAACTTATACACTACGGACAAACTTAATTGTTAATTTCAAGAGAACATCACCTGTCCTTGTATATATACCATAAAACTTTCCGTAGACACAATATTGATTTGACTTGAATTTTTTTTATGTGAATTTGTTTGTTTAGAATGATTTAGTTAATTCTTTCTTAACCTTTAGTCATCATAATTATGTGGCATTTCATATTCATAATACATAATTCCTTTAAAATATGGTGAGAGAGAAGAAACCTAGAACCTCATTTCCTTGGAATGACATGTTTGGTTTTAATCCCTCTAAAATTGGAGTAATTATAATTATATATATCTTTAATTTGACCTTGTGTGAGTGATTACTAAATGGTGGTTTGGTTGTGTTAAAATAATTGATTTTGGTTATTATGTATATCACAATACAAAAATAATTTTTACAAAAAATTTAGAAAACATGAGTGTATAGTACGGATGTAATAATGACATGAAAACTTAACCAACATGCACTACAACAAAGAATACCATTGAGCATTTAATTCTTAATTGCCGCTAAAATATATTTTTAGCGGCAATTGTCACTTCTTACGTATAATCCTAAAGCTTTTAGCGATATTGGTTCTAATGACACTTAACTAATGTCGGTAAAGACATTAACACTCTTTATAAGTGTCAACATTTAATGTCGCTAAAAGTTATTTTTGTTGTAGTGATGAATTGTGGGCTCGAGGTGGGATTCTTACCTCTTAAACAAAGGTCTTGGGTTCAAGCCCCAGACGTGAGTGCCACCCTCGAAAAGGCCATGCAGTGCGCGATCCAGACGATTTAGGGCTTGTTTGCATTAGCCTTTGGCTTATGATTTATAAGCCAAAAGCCATAAGATAGGATTTCCAACTTATGACTTATTTTTGTAATTTTGGCTTTACAAAACTTTATCCAAACACTTCAAAACTACTTAAAAGTTTGTTTTGACTTAAAAACACCTAAAATAAGTCAATTCAAACAGCCACTTAGTCCGAGCTCCAATATGGACTCTATACACCGAGTGAGAAATAAAAAAAATATGGATCCAGCTTATAGTTGGAGCTCCAATACAAACTGTGGACAACGGGTGGCGGGTGGAAACCAAAAAATTGACATGGATTTTGATTTAGTCGGAAGTCCAATAACAAGTTCCGTACACTTAGCGTGGAACCAATATTTTTTATACATGGATCCGCGCTTAGTCAGACCTCCAATACAAACTTTGGACACCGGGTGGGAAACAAAAAAAGTTGACATGGATCTGAATTTAATTGAACCACCAATACGGGTTACAATGATGTCTATACCAACTCCGAACACCAGGTGGAAAATAAAAAAAAGTGAAATGGATCCAGATTTAATTGAACCTCCAGTAGGAGTTCCAATACAGATTCTGAACACCGGGTGAAAAACAAAAAAAAAATGACATGAAAAACTTGTCGCAAGTGTGAAGAAATTTCTTGTAAAAGAAGGAGAATAAATATATTGCAATATTTGTCAATATCTAGATAAATATTTCATGTTTTTTTTTTTAAAAAATAATCCTTTACACCTTTGAAATCTACGTTGTCTACTTGTCTTGATCATAGTATGTCTCTAATGTTGGCTTAAACGAGTTTAAAGTCCTATATATTTCTCATACATCAATATTACTATACAACTCAATACTCCAATTATCTTATTTGTTTGTTAATTTACCATAAAATACAAAACAATGATATTTAAGTACATAGTATGTGTTGCACTAGTTGTTGTGCTCTCAATTTGTGTCAACATTGAAGGTCGTAGTGTCTCTAAATTCTTAACAGAAGAAACTGTAGGGACCAAATGGGCTGTCCTAGTTGCTGGCTCTAATGGATGGTGGAATTACAGGCATCAGGTTATTAGCTACAAGCGATTTAACAACGAACTTAGAAATGTTGTGTTAGAATTGAGTGATGATTTGTTATGACATTTTATTTATTGATTTCAGGCTGATGTATGTCACGCTTATCAGTTACTCAAGAAAGGTGGTCTTAAAGACGAAAACATTATTGTATTCATGTACGATGATATTGCTAACAATACTATGAATCCTAGACCCGGAGTTATCATCAATAATCCACATGGCCAAGATGTTTACAAAGGTGTTCCTAAGGTTTGTATCTTTTTTCTTTCCTCTCTTTTCGACCAATTCAATCCCTCGAAAATACTTAGAATGTGTGTTATGTACGTTGATGAGGGCCGGGTTATTTTCTTGTTGAGACAGGATTATGTAGGTGAAGATGTTAATGCTGAAAACTTTTTCAATGTTATCCTTGCAAACAAAAGTGGTATAACTGGAGGAAGTGGTAAAGTTTTGAACAGTGCTCCAAATGACCATATTTTCATCTACTATGTTGATCATGGTGGCCCTGGAATTGTTTGTAAGTGATTCGATCGTCATCACACACACACACACATATTATATGTTCATATTTTTTTATTTCATGTTTCAAAATGAACAGCAATGCCAACTGGAGTTGTTTACGCGAATGATTTGATTGATGTGTTGAAAAAGAAGCATGGTTCTGGGACATATAGTAAACTGGTAACTATTGCTTCTTTTCAGTCGATATTATGTCCTTTGCTTCCTTGGAAGGAAAATAATTAGCAAAGCTTCGGTCTAATACTCCGTTGGATGCTGTCTTTTGTTATATGTTTAGGTATTTTACTTAGAAGCTTGTGAGTCTGGAAGCATGTTTGACGGTCTTCTTCCTGAAGGTTTAGATATTTATGTAACGACTGCATCAAATCCCAATGAAAGTAGTTGGGGAACATATTGTGGTGTGGGTGATGCACGCGATCCCTGCCTTGTAGCTTGTCCCCCTCCTGAGTTTAAAGGTGTGTGCTTAGGAGACTTGTACAGTGTTGCTTGGATGGAGGACAGGTAACGTAACACACAAATTCTCTAATCCCTGATCGAGGGAAAATCAATTGATTTAAAGTTATCAAAACTATAATATTAATGAAACTTCTTCCTATATCTTGATTTATTGATATGCAGTGATGTTCAAGATCGTCAAACTGAAACTCTAGATGATCAGTACGATAGGGTAAGAGCTTGTGCTATATGTAGTCTCGATTATGTATATGTTTTAACCAATTATAGCCTATTCTAAAGAACGAATGATAATTATGTTTCATTATGATCAGATTGCAAACAGAACAGCAGCCAATCTAACATATGGCTCTCATGTCATGCAATATGGTGATATGGTGTTAAGTGTTGATGCTCTTTTCCAGTATATGGGCGTTGCTTCGATAAATCACTCTCATGTCTCCATGAATTCTTATAAATCATCGTCACAGAATGTGGAACAACGAGAAACAGAGCTTTTCTACTGGCAATCCAAAGTATGTCCCTACCTTTCTTTGCAACACATCTAGTCATATGCAATATAATTTAACGTTTTTTCCTTGCCAAGAAAGACGCAAAAAAGATAATCTGATTGATAATACTTGCTAAATATTGGCAGTACGACAATGCTCCTGAAGGTTCTGATGACTATTTTGAAGCTCGCGCCAAACTTATTAATGTTGTAGCACATAGAAGTCAAGTGGACAATAACGTAAAACATATTGGAGATCTTCTGTTTGGAGTTAAATATGGTAATGAGGCACTACAAACTGTTCGATCTTCTGGACAACCACTAGTTGATAACTGGGATTGTCTTAAATCCTATGTAAGTATTTAGCCTAATTATAAAACATTTCTTCTTATTGTTCTTTTTCACGTATACGGAACCATGATCGTTTGTTCTATTATTTTCATGTATATCTATATATATAGGTCGAGATATTTGAGGCACATTGTGGAAAATTAAGCTCATATGGAAAGAAACATATCCGTGGTATCGCGAATATTTGTAATGCTGGAATTGAGAGGGAGCAAATGACTGCTGCAACTGTACAAGCATGTGGTCCTTTGTAGAGCTGAGAGCAATTTATGTTTAGCTTGTGTAATTTGTGTCATCAGTCATGGCTGGCTGCAAAGTTTCACCTTATGTAGCTAGCAAATTAATAATGTTACTCGTTATTCCTATTGGAATTATGTTGAGTCAAATGGAGTTAATTTGAGACTATGAATGTTCAATATTTTTTTATTTTCATATATTTGATGCTCACTTTTTATTTCTTTGATGACTCAAACTTACAACCTTAAATATTATTTGTACAATTCCCTCTCGTCTAAAAGACACTAACTAATTGACTGGATTTTGATAATTTGAGTAAAAAATCTGAAAAAACATTAAAACCACCCACTTCAACATAAAAAACTAGTATTGACAGATTGATTTTACAAGGGTGAATTCATGACTAAAATACATGAAGGATAGATGAATCAAAGATAAGTTTTAGTGGGACATTTGTTGCAAAGGATGAGATGATTTTATCGCAAGATTAACAATTAGTGTTGAGATAAGTTATCCTTCCTCAAGGATGAATTAGTCATTTTAGAATTAGTAATTAGTAAACTAACTAATTTGTTAGTACATATTTTTGTCCCATTTTCATCACTAGTAATGATAAACTAACGTACTTAATTTGCTGTACATATCGAGAGCAAGTGAAATTTTCATGTAAGATGTCATATAATACATGTTTGTTTATTTGTTTAATTTTATACAAGTTGAAGTTTTGTTTGTGCACATCAAAAGTTACGTTGGAGGGTATAAATGTGAACTGAAGCCATGTTGATTAAGGGATGTAATATATCACTCTTAAACTAAATACACATATAAGATTTGGACGAAATCTAAGTCGTTAAGGTGTAGAAAAATCTGATAACAATCAGGTGATTTAATTGTGATTTAGATTACATGAGGGGATAGATAACTTGTTAAGAAATTCGTACGACTTTCAGAAATTAAATTCGGGCGAGTAAAACTCCCAAAAGTGTTTTTAGCATGAATGGGATTCTTTTGAGTGTCGTTGGTTAGAGGTGTGAGGTAAAATTGGGGTGGTGGAATTAATTTAATAACTCATATTTCACACAAATCGCTCTGGCGCTGGATTTGGTCGCTTTGGCAGGACCGCTGTAGTTGGGCAGAGGTTGTTGTGGCGGTTCGCGCGACTTAAAGTCACAAATAAATTCCCAAATGACCTTTTTCTGCACTTTTTTATTTTTAGAGCTAAGGAACAAATCACAAACAACTCTTGACAATTTTCCACTATTTTTGAGGGTAAAGGTAAGCATTTCGCTCCCTTAATCAACTTTTCGATTCGTAAAACCTAATAGAATGTGTAATTATCAATGGGCGAGGGTTTTGAATTGAAAACCATGGTGGGAAAAGCCCTAGCTTGGATGCTTTGGATCATGGATATGATCTAGAGTTGTTAGAATTGTTAGTAATGTGAGTAATTAGTGTTGTTTATTGACTCTCGTATTATGTTGATTATTTGTAGACAAAGAACAAGCGGGACGAATTCAGAAAGGGAATGATCAATTTTCTTAGGGTTTCAAGCTTATTTCGAGGTAGATGATGGTTATGATTTTATGATTGTGTGATGTATGTTTGTTCTTACTTCATTATGATACATGTATGCATGCGAATTTTACATTATTGATCACACTTGTTATAAATGAGATATACGAATGACCATATGTCATGAATCACTTCTTGATTGTATGATTTGAGAATATATTTGTCATTGTTATTGTGGTGTGTTTAATGGATCAGTTGCCACGTTCTGCCATAGCTTACTAGGATCGGTTGTCATGTTTTGTCATAAATATGAGATCGGTTGCCATGTTCTGGTATAATTATTGAATTGGGTACCACGTTTCGGTATGCTAACAAATTGGGTTTAGGTTCCATGAGAAAACTAACTACTTGATATAAGTATGATATTTGAGAATATGAAATGCCCCGTTGTTCATAAATGATAATGATGATAATGTATATGTTCGATATATGCATGCTACTAATACGTTGTATTGACTTGCTGATGTTACACTTAATGGGATAGTCGCGTGATCCTACTAGTACACAATGGTTGTGTACTGATACCACGCTTGCTCTTATAATTTCTTGAGTATAGGGAATCTTCAGGTTACTATTAACAAACCTCGTTTAGGAGATCAGTGATCTCGTTGAATTCAAAAGTGAGTTAATTCTTTTGGGCTGCCATGAGTTCTCTTTAGTTTATGTCCGTATTATGGACTTAGAATTTTCTTGTAGTTAATTAGTCATTAGTTTGGGGTGTATCCCTTCTTGTTTAGATTTGTTGAACTTAGATGTTTTGGTACGTTGAATTTCAGGTCCTAGGTTATTTCTTTCGCATTTGTTTGAGTTGATATACTTTTGTATGGGAACTTCAATTTTTAGTTATTTTAAGTTGTTTCCGTAATTAAATGACTTAGCTTTTGGTTTAGTTGCTTGGTTTGGGTTGTAGTAGTATTTCTCCACCATAGAGTTAGTATGGGTGTCAATCATGACGGTCTGGGTCGCGATAAAAATAGTATTAGAGCCTAGGTTTATTTAACTCGATGTACCAAAATGAGTCTAGTAAAGTTTTGTGGAATGGTAGGGGACACCTTTACTTTTCTTCGAGAGGCTATAAGACTTCAGGAAATCGCTTTGTTTTCTCTTGCCTTCTTTGTGTTATAACTTGATTCCTATTGGTATATGTTAATTCAAATTGATATCTAGCCTTCTTCCCTCTTCTATCCGCAAATGGTTAACACTAAATTCAATGGCATTAGACCCGTAGCTCCCGCCAATGCTCTAGCTGACGAATCTACAATCAGAGGTCGCGGTGGAGGTAGAGGCAGAAGAAGAGCTAGGGGTATAGTCCGTGGAAGAGTAGCGTCTGCTGGGGATGAAACTCATGTTAAGAATGCTCGTACAATGAGAAACCTCTTATACCTCATGAAGATATAAATGAGAATGTTGAGGTTGAAAAGGTTGGACAAGAGGGAGAGCTACAGGCTGAGACTACCGGTGTTTCTCCCATCGACCCATTGTTATGTCAACAAATCATGTTATTCTTGAAGGGGTGATTGGTGCTATATTGCTTTCTTCTTTTCAATCAACTCAAGCTCCGGCAAATCCTCCTATTTCTATCACTACTCCCAAGGCAGTTGGAAACGTAGGTAACGAGGTTCTTTGTTGGTTTTTGTTGAATATTGGTTGTATTTAAGTGTTAAGGGAATACATGGGAGTTATATATAGGAGATATAGGAAGGAGTACTAATCCTAATAGGACTAGGATTAAGGAGTATTAATCCTAATAGGACTAGGATTAGTACACAGTAAATACTAATATTATTTTATACTGTTTATTTAATACTATCTGTTATTATCCCCCCTCAAGCTGAGCTGAGCGGAAGCAAACAGAAGCTTGGAACTGAGGTAATCGTGCTGTAGGCTCGGGAGAGGCTTGGTGAGAATATCAGCCATTTGTTCTTCAGTGGGTCCATACTGCACAATCATGGTGCCGACCTGAACTTCATCGCGAACAAAGAGACAATCGGTATCAACATGCTTCATTCTGGTGTGTAGGACGGAATTCTTGGCCACACAGATGTTTGATTTGTTGTCATAATAGAGAGCAGGAACAGTGTGAGTGGCGCGGAGTTCGCGAAGAATATGTGTGACCCACATGGTCTCAGCAGCAAGAAGAGCAAGGGCGCAGTATTCAGCTTCAGTCGAGGATCGAGAGACCTTGGGTTGTTTTTTTGTACACTAGGAGATCAGGTTCGGCCCCAAAAAAATGAGAAACCCCGATGTAGATTTTGTCATTTTTATCATTCGCCCAATCTGAATCTGAGAAACCCCGAAGCTCCAAGTCCCCGGGTCGAATAAGTAAGCCACGACCAATAGTGCCAAAAATGTACCTGAGAATGCGTTTTAGACAATGGTAATCATGTTCACTTGGTTGATGCATGCGCTGAGCAACTCGGTTGACAGCAAACTGGATGTCAGGACGGGTAATGGCCAGATACTGTAGAGCCCCAATGAGGCTGCAGAAGTGGGTGATATCGGCAAAGGGGGTGTCGGCTCCATTCGTAGACGAAGAGACTGCCATCGGTGTTGGTTGACTGGTGCATTTTTCCAGTCCAGCTTTCTGCAACAGATCTCGAGCATATTTTGACTGATGAAGAAACAAGCCGATGCCTGTCCGAGAAACCTCCATTCCCAGAAAATAATGTAACGGGCCAAGGTCCTTCATTTTGAAGGTATTATGCATAGCTCGAGTGACATCCTGAATGAGAGCTGCAGTAGAGCCTGTAATAATAATATCATCTACATAGACAAGATTAATGACTGTACCGTGTGTTGAATGTCGAGTAAACAGACTCGTGTCGTGTACGCAACACGTGAAGCCGAGTCCCTGGAGGAACGTTTTCAGACGCGTGTACCAAGCACGGGGGGCTTGCTTGAGCCCATACAGAGACTTCTGGAGTTTGCAAACATGTTGAGGGAAGCGGGGATCAACATAGCCCGGTGGTTGCGTCATGTAGATAGTTTCATCAAGCATGCCATGAAGAAAAGCATTGGAAACATCCAACTGATTGATGAGCCAATTGTTGCGCACAGCGAGTGACAGTACCAGGCGAATGGTTTCCTGTCGAATAACAAGACAGAATGTCTCGGAGTAATCAAGCCCATACTCCTGATTGTAGCCTTTAGCAACCAAACGAGCCTTGTACCTGGAAATACTGTCATCTGCATTGTGTTTAATTTTCTACACCCATTTACAGCCCACTGGGTGCCGCCCATAGGGCTTAGGTACAAGAACCCAAGTTTTCTGATCAGTCAAAGCCTTAAACTCTTCATCCATAGCATGACGCCAATAATCATTTTTTGAGGCAACAGAGTAGGTTGTTGGTTCACTATCCGGAAGGGGTGTATTTGATAGTATGGTAGCCTGAAAGGTTTTGGGTTTAAAGATACCGGCTTTGCCACGGGTTAACATGGGATGAGTATTGGGGGGTGGCACAGATTGTATTTAAGTGTTAAGGGAATACATGGGAGATATATATAGGAGATATAGGAAGGACTAGGATTAGTACACAGTAAATACTAATATTATTTTATACTATTTATTTAATACTACCTATTATTAGTTATGACTGGTAATGAACATGAGATTTTGACCAAGTTTTTGAAGTTAAAACCACCTATGTTCCATGGTTCTGAGAGAGAAGACGCATATGTGTTCATCCTAGATTGCTATGAGAGGCTGCATAAGTTGGAATTTTCCATCAGCATGTGGTTCAGCTCGTGACTTTTCAGCTTCAAAGTTAGGCTAAACAGTGGTGGATAAGTTATATGGAATGCGGATGTTCAACTTTACCTCTATTTACTTGGACTCAGTTTCATGTTTTGTTTTTGGAGAAATATGTGCCGCAGATTTTGAGGGATCGTAAGAAAGATGAATTTATGGATTTTGGAACAAGGTGGTATTGACAATGGCTGCTTATGAGTCCAAGTTTCATGTTTTGTCTAGATATGCTACTCAATTGGTGACTATTGAGGAGGAGAAGATTCGGTTATTTATTAGGCGACTTAATTTTGAGTTGCGAGTATTATCTTTTCATATGACTTCTGCAAGGAGGAGCTTTATTGAGGTAACTGGCTATGTTAAGAAAGAGGAGAGGGTGAGGCAAGAAGGTCAGGATAAGACATTGGAAAAATAGGTCAAGAATTCAGGTAACTTACAAGGTTCTTATTCCATAGGTTCATGGAGGCCAACGCAGCCAGCCAAGCCAATTCAGTCTGCCATGCCTGCTTTCACCGGTAATTACTTGGGAAGTCCACGTAATAATTATACAGGATAGCCAGGGAGTCGCACCTTCAATGGGCGCCATACCATCTTTTGATCGTACTTGATACAATTTTGGAGAGCTTGGACATATGAGGAGAAATTGTCCATACCCACGTGTGTTTTGAGTCTGCGTAGTAGCAATCCAGAGCAGTAGTACCTGCAGGAAATGGTAATAATGGTCGAGGGTGTTGACACCCAATTTTGACCGTCCCCGGTAATAGTTAATTCATGATCTTCGTAATTTCCAAAAATTTGGAATAATTAGTTTTATAAAATTCAAATACTTTCCAAAATCAATTTAAGTAATCTTAGTCGATTTTTATAATTTATAATTAGTAAATATATTTTCATATAATTTATAGATATAATTGGTATATTTTGTAAATATTTGTAAATCATCTCAAAAAGATTTTAATTTTAGTAAGTATTTTATTAAATTAGTTTAGTTTAAATTATAGTTATATTTTTGAATCACTAGTTTACAATTAAATTAATTATTTTATTTTTTTAACATTAAGAAGCTCATTAATTAATTATATTAATTCATCCTATCTATGTTTTAGCCGAATTCATTAGTAAAGTTTAATTTGGCTAAATCGGTAATTCATTTGGCTATATGAAAGGACCAAAATTTTGTGCCCTTATAAAACATTTTTCAACAGCCCATTCTTTTCCAAATTCCCTTACATTTTCCTATGCCCAATTCTTTCCTCCAAATCCCTGCAGGCTGCAGCCCATTCCAATACAATTCCCAGGCCACTATTTTCCAACTGCACACCTGAGAGAATTTTGAATTCAAATTCATCCCAAAATCCATTCCCTAGAAATCTCCTATAAATACTTATCTTTTCCATTCATTGGTGGGAGGGAGGGGGTTAGAGAAAAATTTTGGGGAAGAAAATAGAGGTCGAAAGAAAAGGTTTGACCAACAAGAATATACATAGAGAGCATACAAATATATACGAATATGGAGTGGTGATGCAGAAGGACACACTAGATATAGAAGCCAAAATTAATTTGAACAAGGGAAGATCGAGTACTCAACCATATATTCTTAAGTCTAGATTTTAGTCTCTTCCATTCTTCACTGGAATCGGTTCAAGGGTGGTGGTGGAATCCTGTTCAAGCTTCGTTCGTCCCGGGATGCTGCTCCAAAGAAGGTAACCTCTTCCCCCTTAAATTTGTTTTTTCCATTTCGGCTAAATTTATATGTATGCAATGTGGATTTAATTCATTTTGTGGTTTGATTTGATGATTCCAATCTATAATATGCTCTTCTTGATAAAAGATATGGTTGTGTATTGATTTGAAGTGGTAAAATAGTAGGCAGAATCTCGAAATGCAACTGGGTATGGAATATGACCACTTGTTTTCTCCATTTCAAATCTCATGGTTATTTGTTGATCATCGAAATATTCCTGTCTCTTTATTAGTTTTCTTGTTTTGATTGTGTGTTCTAAAGGCGTCAAAGAAATTATTATGTCGTTTATCTTCTTTGCATTTTCGGGTATAAATTAGCAAGTTCTGCTCACATCAATAGAGCTTCGTTTGTTATTGTCATCTTGTAGTGCAAGTATTTCTCTCTTCCATATAGAACCCTCTGCTATGTTTTTCCTACAGCTGCTGCCTCTTTGATTTGTCTCTTGCTAGCATGTTCATCTATATTTTATTTCAGGCATAATACATATATTAGATCCTACACTTGACTTCAAACTCCAACTTTCATAATGCACAAACAAACACTTTAACTATCCAACTTTGAAATAAATAAACACATGAGTCCTACATGACAAAATACACGTAGAACACCACGTAAGACAAAAAATGACATGTAGGACATGAGTGTCTATTTGTTCAATTTTATATAAGTTTAAGTGTCTACTTGTGCCCACCCAAAGTTGAAGGGTATAAATGTGATTTGAAGTCAAGTTAAAAGACATATTTATGTATTATGCCTTTATTTTATGTTGTTTTTTTTTTTAAAAAAAAATACTTTTCCTTTAGAAGTGGATGTGTTGTTTAACTATGGTTCAAGCGTTGAGTCAACTTAGTGCAACATGCCTAAAACGAGTTATTATTGCTTCTTTGGTTATGGGCTCTGCAAAGGACATCTAATCGTGTTTCTTTTCTCGTTCCCCTCGTTTTATTATTGCGTGGTACGCTAAGATATTTCCTTTTAGTATTAGTTGAGTTTGGGTTAGTTCATGAATTAGTTTTGATGTACCAATTGGGCATATCTTGAATTTCGACTATTGGGTAGCCGTATTTTGAGCTTGAAGTAGCACATATATTTGTGTTCTCTTATTTCTTCATTTTGTTTATTGTGGTGCCACAATTCTAATTTTTTTTTTATTCTTATTTATGTGAAATTTGTCCGAGTTCGCCATGAACTCCTCGCCTTGCATTTTCTTGTTGAGCCACGAAGGCTTAAACCATTATTCTCGAGTCATCCAGACCTCCTCAAACCTGATGAACAGGTCGAAAGCAGCAAATAGGTTGCTGGAAATTTACATTGCAGGTCTCCAAAGGCTTAGAAAAAGACTAATATACTGTTGTATACACTGATATACAGTGTTAATATACGATTTAAGGTTCGAAAAAATTACACAGGTGCTTTAAATTTTATCTGGGGCAGCATACATTCCGTATATATCCCAATATACACGAAAACGAATTGTATACAAGCTGTATACATCGGTATACATCAAAACGTATACTAGTTTTTCAAGAGAGAAAATGGGCCAATTTTGCGTATCGTTGGGAAATTGGGCCTAGAGGTCCAATTTTGCTGAATTTGGGCAAAGAGCCCAAGTTCAAATTTTCTCCTTTCTCTTCTTTATAATAGTATTAACTTACATTTCATTTGTTAAATTTTGGTTTGACTCAATTAATTTCCCCAATGTTAGTCCTTTCTCTTTTTATATTTAAATAAAAATTATTTATTTTTATATTCTATATTTAGATTATTTTCACTATTAGACCCTTTTAGAAGATTCCTTCTAAATTCATTTCCCTTTAAATTAGTCAATTAAAATAGAATTGTAATATTAGTAAATAAATATAAAAAAGAATTTGATTTTACTTTATTTAGACAATATCTAAAAAATAGATTATTTTTAAAAGTCATTTTTAGTCAAATCGCCGGTCAACCGCAAGTTAGCGAACACTCTGAGGGCCTAATACCTTCTCGGAATGTACATTTGAACTTCGAACCCTTTTTCAACTGATTTTTATTAGTTTTAAATCTTTTGAAAAAATAATTTTAAGTTTTCTTGGTTTTACTAAAAAATCAAGTGGCGACTCTATAATTTTGAAAGTCAATTTCTCTTAAATCATAAGATAAGTCAATTTTTCGAAACTTAGTCCTTTTTTACTTAAATATTTTCGTAATACAGAGGGCATCAACAAGGTGGGCGGGGAGGTAATCAATGAGGCTGTGGAGGTAGAATAAATGGTAATGCAGGCATGGAAGTGGTTCATCAAGATGATACGGCTTAATGTTATGCTTTTGCGGCAAGAATGAGGTAGATGTGTCTGATGCAGTGATCTCATGTACTGTTCTTACTTATGACCGGATGACTAATGTGTTATTTGACTAGGATTTTACGTATTCATATATATATCCATGCAATTTGCCTCATAATTTGTTATGATTTATGATGTACTTGATGCCCCTATCCATGTTTCTACCCAGTTGGAGAGTAAGTCATAGTCACCATGTTTATCGTGCTTGTCTTATTTTGTTTACGGTTTTCAAACTTGGGCTGATTTGGTGATTCTGGATTAGAATGACTTTGATATTATCTTAGGAATGCCTTGGTTGTCCCCCTATTATGTTGTGTTAAATTGTAATACTAAGTTTGTTACTCTCGAAATTTAGGCAAGGGAAAAGTTAGAGTGGGAAGGGGTGTAAAAGCCTAAGCAAACTAAGTTCATATCCTTCATTCGGACTAGGAAACTAGTAAGGTAGCGTTGTTCAGCTTATTTGGCTCATATTTGGGATATGAGGTTGAGACTCTATTTATTGAGTCTATTCTTGTGGTGTCAGAATTTAGAGAAGTATTCCCTACCTATTAGCTTAGTATGCCTCCAGATAAAAATATAGGTTTCTACATTGATTTGGAGTCTAGTACTCGTCCCATTTCTATCCCTCCATATCGCATGACTCTAGCAGAATTAAGAGAGCTTAAACTCAAATCCAAGAGCTTCTTGATAAGGTATTTATTTGACCTGGTGCTTCCTATAGGTGCCTCATTTTTGTTTGTTAATAAAAAGGATGGTAGTATGAGGATGCGTATAGATTACCAACAATTGATTAGGGCCATCATTCGAAATAAGTATACCTTGTCTCATATATATAGTCCTTTCTGAACAATTGCAAGGGTCATTTGTTTTCTCCAAGATTGATCTAAGGTCTGGCTACCATCAATTAAAAATTAGGCCTGAGGTTGTTCCCAAGACAACACTTAGAACCCTCTATGGGCACTAAAAGTTTCTAGTTATCTCCTTTGGCTTGACCAATGTGCCTGCAACTTTTATGAGTTTAATGAATTGGGTGTTGAATCCATTTCTTGAGTTCTTTCGTCATAGTCATTACTGATGATATTTTGGTCTATTCTAAAAGTGAGGAAGAACATGTCGACCATCTTCGTATTGTTTTGGGTAATCTTGGGAAACAAAGGTTGTATGCTAAATTTTCTAAGTGTTAATTTTTGTTGACATCTGTTGCATTTTTGGGTCATGAAGTTTCAAAAGAAAAGGTGATCGTAGATCCTCAAAAGATTGAGGTAGTTAAGAATTGAGTTCATCCTAGCTTTGTAACGAAAGTTAGGAGTTTTGTGGGGCTCACTAGCTACTATCATCGATTTGTGAAGAACTCTATTCCATTTGTACTCATTTGATAAAAAAGAGATACCATTGTAATGGACTGAAAAATGTGAGAAGAGTCTTCAAAATCTCGAGACTCTCTTTGACCACCGCACATATTCTAGCATTACTAGTGGGAAGGTAAAGATTTTATTGTTTATTTTTATCCTTCATATTCTGGTTTGGGTGTTGTGTTAATGTATGCTAAGAATGTTATAGCTTATGTCTCTAGTCAATTAAAGGTGCATGAGAGGAATTATCTAACACATGATTTGGAGTTGGCAGCGGTAGTGTTTTCTCTTAATATCTAGCAACATTACCTCTATGGTTTCAAGTGTGAATTGTTTAATGATCATCGTAATTTGCATCATGTGTTCACTCAATGGAAGTAAACTTAAGACAACGAAGGTGGATGGAGTTACTTAAAGATTATGATGTCACCATTCAATATCATCAGGGTAAGGCTTATGTTGTGGCTAATGTTTTGAGTCGAAAAGCAGTTAGTATGGGTAGTTTAGCTTACTTGAGTGTATCCAAGCGACCTTCAGCTAAAGAAACTCAGACCTTGGAGTCTAAATTCATTCAATTGGGCATCTTATAAAAAATGTGGGTATTAGATTGCATTAAATTAAGGGTCATATTCATCGATGAAATCAAGGACAAAAAAATTAAAGATGAAAATTTAGAGGAGCTTAGAAAGAAGAATGCGCTTGGTAAGGTGCAAGATACCACTCTTGATGCAGAAGGTGTATTTAGTTTCAAGGGAAGAATTTGTTTTCTTTGAGTTGATGATTTGATTCAAAAGTTGTTAATAGAGTCCCATGATTCGTGATATTATATTCATCCAGGTGTGACAAAGATGTATCAAGATTTGAAGCAAATTTATTTGTGATCGAGCATGAAGAAGGATATAGAGGAGTTTGTGGCTAAGTGTCAAAACTATCAACAAGTGAAATATGAACACCAAAGACCTGCAGATTTACTTCAAAGAATGCCAATTTCGGAATGTAAGTCGGAAAAAATAGACATGGATTTTGTGGTTGGCCTTCCCTAAACTTACGGAAAGCTTAATTGTATTTGGATAATAGTTATTAGATTGACTAGGTCAGCCCATTTTATTTCGGTAAGAATAAATTATAATGTTGAACAATTGGCTTAAGTTTATGTGAAAGAGGTGAGGTTGCATGGGGTGGCCTCTCTATCATCTTAGATCGTGGTACCCAATTTACATCTATGTTTTGGAGGTAATTGCATGACGAATTAGCTATACAACTCACCTTTAGTACAACCTTCCATACACCAATAGACGGACAATCATAGAGGACTATTCAAGTGTTAAAAATGTTTAGGGCATGTGATTGATTTTGGAGGGTATTGGAATAAGTTCCTACCTTGTGTAAGTTCTCTTATAATAATAGTTATCACTTCAACATTGATATGGAACCATTTGTGGGACTCTATGTGAGGGGATATAGGTCAACCATGGAATGGTTTGAGGCTTGAGATGTGGAACCTTTGGGTAGATTTAGTGAATGATGTTTAAGATAAGGTGAAGCATTTAAGCTAAGCTTCTAGCAGCCCAGAGTAGACAAAAAAAGTATGAATAGACATGACGTTTCAAACCGGTGAGGATGTTGTTCTTAAGGATCACTCATGAAATGGGTGATAAAATTTGGCAAGAAAGGCAAGTTAAGTCTGTGATACATTGGTCGCTTTAAAGTTCTTCAATGTGTAAAGCCTATGGCCTATAGGTTGGCCTTACATCCTGACGTATTAGGAGTTCATCTGCTGTTTAACGTATCAATGTTGATACAGAGTATATCATTAAGTGAGACTCAATTGTGTTAGACAAATACCCTAATATGAGCAGGACCCGATTGTAATTCTTGATAATGATGTGCATAGGTTGAGGACCAAGGAGTTAAGTCTGTGAAATTTTATTGGAAGCATCATCCAATTGAGAAAACTACGTGGGAAACTGAGAGGGATATGCGAGATAAGTATCCTCAATTCAGGTACTACTCCATTTTTTCCTGAGCTTCTTTTTCCTAAGTTTATAACTTGGGGACAAGTGATGGGTAAATTGGTATCTATTTCAACAATCGAGTTCCGTCTTATTAGAAAATCTAAGGGAGAAAATTTTTGGGTCTGAAATCTTTTCATAGTATCTTGAAATTTTCCAACCTAGTCCAAATTTGGACGTAATTGGAATCGTTAAGGGCTAAGGAAATCTGATTACAATCCGGTGATTTAATTATGATTTTGATTACATGAGGATATAAATAACTCGTTAAGGAATCCGTACAACTTTATGGGATTGGAGCGTATTTTTTCGTGCAACCCGCTTTGGCATTGGATTTTGGTCTCTCTGGAGGGGATGTTGTAGCGGGTGAGGGCCTCTTTGGCTGGCCATACATGACTTAAAGTCGTAAATAATGTCCTAAACAACCTTATTCTGCACTTTTTGATTTCTGGAGCTGAGGATCGAACTCTAAGAGAATCTTGACAATTTTGCACCATTCTTGAGGCTAAAGGTTAGTTTTTCACTACTTGAATCCATTTTTCGATCCATAGAACACAATAGAATGGGTAATTATCAATGGGGGGGGGGGGGTTTGAATTGGAAAACATGGTGGAAGAACCCTAGTTTGGATACTTGGGATCATGGATATGATGTAGGGTTGCTAGAATTGTTAGTAATACGAGTAATTAGTGATTATTTATTAATTCCCGTATTATATTGATTATTTGTAGACCAAGAACAAGTGGAACGAATTTGAAAATGAAAGGATCAAGTTTCTTAAGTTTTCAAGCTTTGTTGAGGTTAGGTGATGATTATGATTGTATGATTGTGTGATGTATGTTTGTTTTTGCTTCATTATGATACATGTATGTTAATGTTGCATTATTGATCACACTTGAAATAGACAAATTACTATATGCCATGAATCACTTCTTGATTGTATGATTTGAGAATATACTTATGATTGTGATTGTGGTGTGTTTAAGGGATCGATTCTCATGTTTAGGAATAGCTAACTAGGATCGTTTGCCATGTTTTGGTATAGCTAACTAGAATCGTTTGCCATGATTCGGTATATATATGAGATTTGTTGCCACGTTCTAGCATAATTACTGGATTGGGTACCATGTTCCAAAAGTCTGACTTTTTGGGTTTGGGTTCCATGAGAGGATCAACTACCTGATATATTTGTTATATTTGAGAATTGTGAAATGCTCTGTTGTTCGTAAATGATGATGATATTGTATTGATAGCAAAATGTATTTGCCACGTTTTAGCTTAAGC
This sequence comes from Solanum lycopersicum, assembly GCF_036512215.1. NCBI lineage: Eukaryota > Viridiplantae > Streptophyta > Magnoliopsida > Solanales > Solanaceae > Solanum > Solanum lycopersicum. The sequence continues at coordinate 55,359,683 of NC_090807.1, forward strand.
TAAAGATAACTTTAAATTAAGTGATTTTACTACTATTAAAGAATTGAGAAAATTAGACTTAGATTTTTTTGCAATAACACAAATTCTGAAGAAAAAAAAGTATTTTTTAAACTAAAAAAATTACACATCGGCCAACTCCGTTAATTAAACACGACACTTATTTTCCTTTTAATCCATTGAAAATAAATCGAACTTCTTATGCTACTTCAACTCTTTCTTTATCTTTTAATTATAATGAAGTACATTTTTACAGCCAGTGATGCAACTAAGACTTTTGTAAATGATATTTAAGATTTAATATATGTATGAACTAATATAATTTGACTGATGACAACCAAATTTTTTGATGAAACGACTAACCACCTTCGAGCCATTATGGCATTACATATAATTTATGATGAAACAATTGATGTAACTACCTGATTTCTTTCACTATGGAAAAGTCAATGAAGAAAGAATTGGGGTCAGAAAACTTTTTGGTAGTAACTTCGAATTCTTAGCCTAGTCCAGATTTGGATGAAATCGGAGTCATTAAGGTGTAAGAAAATATAGTAATGAATGAGAGATGTAATTGTGAAGTTGATTACATGAGTGGATAGGTAATACGATAAGAAAAATGTATGACTTTACGAAATCAAATTTGGGCGAGTAGAACTTCCGAAAATGATCTTAGCGTGAAGGGTAACATTTTATCTCTGTGTCGACCGCTGTAGCAGGATTTTGGGGCCATAGTAGGGCCATTACAGTGGGATGAGGCCATTGTAGCGATCCATACACAACTTAAAGTTGCTAATAAACCCCAAAATGATTTTATTTGACACTTTTCAATTTTTAGAGCTAAAAAGGCAACCTAGACGAGTTCTTGACAACTTTTCATCATTCTTAAGGCTAAATGTAAGATTTTAAATCCCTGAATCCATTTTTTGATCCGTGAAACCTATTTTCTTGGGTTATTATCAATGGTGAAGGGTTTTCATTTAGAAATTATGGTAGAAAAAGCCGTAATTTGGGTAGTAGGATCTTGGGTTTGGTCTAGGGTTATTGAGTTTGTTATAAGCCAAATAATTAGATCTTTGATTGTTGATCCTTGCGTATATTAATTATTGTAGACCTAGGAAAAGCGGAAAGAATTCGAAAAGTAAAGATTTAACTTCCTTAGGGGGCTCAAGCTTTGATTCGAGGTAGGTGATGATTATGATTTCATGTTGGTGTTATATGTATTTGTAATTGCTTCATTATAACGCATGTATGTATGTGAATGTTGCATTATTAATCGTAATAAGGATAATTGAATAATTGAATAATTGTATGCTATGAATCACCTCTTGTTGTATAATCTTAATGATGTTCTTGTGTTTTTGATTGTGGTGTGTGATTGGGGATTGGATTGGCACATTCCAGTAAGCTAATTTGGATCGTGTTGCCACATTTCGGCACAACTATTGGATCGTGTTGCCACTCTCCGACACAACTATTGGATCAGGTTTTCACGTTCCAACACAATTATGGAATGGAATTACCACGTTCTGACAAACTAACCATTTGAGTTTGGGTTCCATGAGAGGACCATTGAATTGGTTATGTATCTACTTGTGATGATTACGTTCATACGTAATGATTATTGATATTGAAAGATTATTGATATTGAAAGACTATTTATTACTCTAAAATGATTTAGTTATATATTGTCGAGAATTATGAAACAGTTTGTTGATGTGTGTCACTCATTCGGATAGCCGCTTGATCCTACTAGTACATTATGATTGTGTATTGACTCTACACTTGCTCTTATTTTTTTTGAGTACATGACATCTTTGAGCGGCTATTGACAGACCTTGTTTAGAAGATCAGTGACCGTTTCAAATTCAAGGGTGAGATAGTTATTCCGGGTTCCCTGAATTCTCTTTTGCTTACGTCCACTCTCTTCGGACTCGGACTATTCTTTAAGGTGTTGTTTAGTTTTGGGGTTGTACCTATTGTTCTTAGACTTGTTGTTAGTAGAGTTTTGGTACAATGACTTTCAAGGTCTAGGAATTGTATTTTAGCATTCTAGTTAGGCTATTTGTTTAGTTCCTTAATAAATAATTTAGTTACTTAAACCTGCTTTTGTATATTTAAATGTCTAGTTTTTTTCATTAAGTTGCTTTGTTGGGTAGTAGTGATGGTTCTCCACTGGAGGGTTAAGTTTGGGTGTCAATCATGATGGTTGAATCGTGATAAACAAGTTATAAAAGGATTTCTTTCTTCTTTAAGCTTCATATCTAATTGTCATCATATAAAATGAAACAACGAGAATAAATATATTAAGTACCATGAACATGAGTGAAGACACAGAGCAATAGCGTCTTCGTATAAAAGAAATCATAGATGAAATTAAATGTACTCATAACACTTAATGTCAAATCTGCAGTCTTATGCCCAAACTAACCTTCATTTATTTGTGACTGTTTTTCCCTGTTACTTTTTTAAAAATGGAAAAAAACAATAAATCTCATTTGAAGACTATCGATACATACCTCGTTGGCTCAATTCCCCTTTCTTGAACTCTTGTTGCAATTATATTTCAACAATACTAAAAAACTCTCTTTTAACTTTCTGAAAATTTTGCAATGGTGATTTTTTTAAAGCAGGAAGTTTAAGTTTTTGTACTTGGAGCCGGTCCATCAGGAATCGCGGTTTCAGCTTGTTTAAACAAGTTCGGTATAAAAAATGTTGTATTAGAAAAGGAGGATTGTTGTGTTTATTCGTGGAAGAAAAATACCTATGATAGACTTAACTTACATTTAGCTAAGGTTTTTGTTCATTACCCTTTATGCAACGTACAACTTCCTATGTGGAGCATTTCAGTATTAAACCAAAATTTCAAACTTGTGTTCGAATTGGTATTTTTCAATAATGAGGAAAATAAATGGAACGTCAAATCAAGAGATTTGTCTAGTGGAGATCTGGAAATATATGCTTGTAACTACTTGATTTTTGCTAAGGGAGAAAATAATGAAGGTTATATTCCAAAGGTGGGAGGAATTGAAAATTTCGAAGGCGAAATAATTCATTCAAGTGACTATAAAATCGGGCAAAAATATGAAGGAAAAAAACGTATTGATTGTTGGATCAGGAAACTCTGGAATGGAAATAGCGTTTGATCTTTCAAATTATGGAGTCACGCATCAATTGTTGTTAGAAGCTCAGTAAGTCTCTCTATATGTCTTTATACCTTGTCTTTGCTTCTTTGTTTTTTTATTTGTATGCATGTAGGTTTGTATTTGTTGATTCTTTTTAATCGATATTGGTGGTGTTTGGTCAGTTTAGTCTTGTTTTTTTTAAATTTTTTTCTTTTGGCTTCTTAGTAGCACATGTTATGTTGTAACTCTATTTATAGAGAGAATGAGTGTGAGTTTTCATCTAGTATTTTATACCGTGAGAAAAAGAAGGGTATGTTTTGAAGAGGTGACGAGTTGTCTAGTATAAACAACCATACATATATTTTTAATTTGTTGGGATAATGCACAAGTACCCCCTCAACGTCCGAAATCACAGAGACACACTTATACTATACTAAGGTTCTATTACCCCCTGAGCTTATATTATAAGTAATTTTCTACCTTTTTTAGCCTACGTGGCACTAGTTTGAAAAAAAGTCAACCATCGTTGGGCCCACAAGATAGTGCCACGTAGGTCGAAAAGTGGTAAAAAAATTATTAATGAAATAAGCTCAGGGGGCTAATAGGACCTTAGTATAGTATAAGTGTTTATCTGAGATTTCGGGCATAAGTTGAGGGGGTACTTGGGCATTATCCCTAATTTGTTTAAACAACTTGTTTTTTCTTTTGAGGAACTGCATTTGACGAAAAATAACTAGGGTTGCTTTTCTCTTATAAGTAGAATAGTTTGTCTGTTGTTCATCTTGTATTCCTAACTTACTTAAAACAAAACTTTTAAGAGCTTTGTAAGACAACAAAGTTTAAGAATATTTTCACAACTAAAAAATTAAAACTAGTAGAAAAACTAGAATCAGAAACAGATTAGAATAAATATACGAAATATTTTTCTTACGAAGAATTGTTGTTAATATATGTCTAAAGAATCTTACTGATTCCAACAAACATTGCAGAAACACAAAGTTACCAAAGTCTAATGAACCAGTAAATAACAAAATAATAGAAATTAATTCACAAAGCTAAAATTTGTAATATATACTAGAATTTGGAAAAACAAAAAGAAGACCAAGCCCACTGAATGCACAGTGTCTCCTTAAGAAAATTATTCTCCTCTACTATCCGAGGTTTGATTTGGAATATGTCCTCCCAGGTAGAATGATCTCAATCACCAGTGTATATCCCAAAACGCTGGTGTCAGCAAGTCACTCAATGAAAGTAAAATACACTTAGAATACTAGATTTAGAAGTAGAAGAAGTCCATAAATTCTATTTTTAAAATGAGAGGAAATCTCTCAATTTATAGAAAACAAAGGATAGTGCGAAAAAGTTCTTATTGTGCCTTACCAGAAAGGTCACAAACCTTTGGAAAAGTCACAATCTTTCGGAAAGGTCGTTACCTTTCATAAAGGTCACAACTTTTTATAAAAGTCACAAGTTTTCATAAAAGTCGCAACATTTCATAAAAGTCATAACTCTTCATTTTTCATTCACACCTTTTAAAACCCAACAATCCCCCGCATATGTACTTTACAAGCAAGAATTAATTGCATCTAGATAAGTAGGTTTCCATTGGACTTTCTGAAGTGAACATATGTCGGATATACTCGGTCAATCGGTAGATGCGATATCTTTGAACCACCAAGCTTTGGTGTATACCTAGACAACCATATGCCACACAATTAACCCTTTACCATTTATGGTTCTTACAGTTGTGTTTGTTTCAGCCATGAACACTTCCTGGTTTCATGAATGTATAGAGAGATGGGATTTCGACAATCTCTTCTTTGAAGGGGCTTACACTTCACACTCACATAGGTGATTCCTAACCGTGTTATTGCGTAGTTACACTATTTGGTCAAATCTGCCAAACTTAGCAAATCATTGAAACCAATAAGCTTTATTGACTCCTTAACAAACCTTAATGTTGTATCCTTGTCCCTGAGCATTGTCCTCATCATGTGAATGAATTGAGTTTCTTGACAATGTCGAACCGTCGTTCACAACTTTGTTTTTATCCTCGAATCTAGCTCTTGGGATCTCCAGTCTGCTAGATAGAGTTACCGCCATGATGACTTGTCCTTAGCCGTAATTCATTCACTTAGATGATCTTTCAACTTTCTCTCTAGTTAGGACTTTTTGTAAGTGGATCCGACACATTATCCTTCGACGTTACATAGTCAATTCTGATAATTCCACTAGAGTAGTTTTCTAACGATATCATGTCTATGTCATATATGACGAGACTTTTCGTTATACGCCATGGTCCATGCCCTATCTATTGCATCTCGACTGTGGAAGTGTATGCATGCTAATGTCAATGGTTTGGGCCAAAATAAAATATCTATCAAGAAATTTCAGAGTCTTTCAACTTATTCACCGACTTTATCTAGAGAACCTAGCTCAAAGATCATGGTAGTCTCTTTTGAAATATTTCTAAGAGACTGCTCCTCTACCAAGAATAAAGACATATTCACTCGTGGATTTTACTTCATTTGTCTAATGATCCAATTTGCATCACTATATCTTTCAATACTGTTGGATATTGTTATAATGCAAGACATAGTTTTAATTATTATTTTAAATACTCCAAAATTCTATTTATTGTCATCTAATGAATTTATTTGGGATCACTGGTGAACCGACTCAGCTTAAAATAGCAAATGCAATATCTGATCAGACACACTACATGATATACATCATACTTCCCGAAACTCTAGAAAAATCCAATTGTGTGTCACTTTTGCTTTCACTTTTTTGAAATGCAAAGCTCACATTTATTGGAGACTTGAAAATATTGACATCCAAATATTTGAACTAGTCAACTACCTTTTAAATGCAATGAGACCGTGAAAATGCTAAACATTATGGAGTTCTATGAATTCTTATATCTAAGATTGACCAGCTACCCCAGTATTTTTCATTCCAAACTTGCTTTATATCATACGTTTAGTAGCATATGTGTTATTAGTTTCTCTATTTATAATCAACATATCACCAATATAGAAACAAACAATGATCTTATGATTTTAATGTGAACACATTTATCACTTCCATCATTCTTAAATCCATTTGCCAACATGGTTTGGTCAAATTATATCATTGTTTTGGTGCTTCTGTTAGTCCATAATGTGACTTAACAAGTTCACACACTTTCTATTATTTACCAGGAACCACAAAACCCTCGAGTTGTTCCTGTAAATTTCTTCCTTCAATTCTACATTCAAGAAAGTTCTTTTCACATTCATTTGATGAATTTGGAGGTCATATACCACAACTAATAGTTTTAGCATCCGAATGGATGTAATTCTAGTTACTCACGAGTATATATATCGATAAGATCAAAACCTTGTTTTTATCTAAAGCCTTTGACACAAAGTCTTGCTTTTTTTTTTCAACAGTTCCATCAACTGTAGTTTCCTTCTAAAGATTCACTTTGAACCCAAAGGTTTATTTTCTGGAAAATCAATGAACTTCTATATGGTTGCTCAAGATTGCATCAATATCACTATTGAGACCATCTTTTCAAAGGATGAGTCTACAGAAGACACAAGAAATGTTACAAAATCATATTCGAAGGAAGTAAGTGTCCTTTAACATTTATTAAGCCTATGAATCTCTTTATTAAGTACATTAATCTTTTTCCTTTCCTAGGCCTTTTAGATCCTTCTGTAGACTACTAAAGTCTAATTTTACAGTTCACAGTCATATGTCCTATTTTAATTCTTTTAGAAATAAGAACTTGGACTTTGGCTAGACACCCCACACTTTGAAATATTTCAAGTTGGATTTCCTTACTTTCCATTTATCATATGGAAAAGATTGTATCCTGAACAAAAAATCATCTTCCTTTCTGAAAAGACAAAAAATTGTTGTTCCCTTTTGCATTAAGAATAGTTTCTCCACACAAGTTTCGTGGTAAACCCGAACTTATAAATAATGCATCCATCATTTCTTTCAACGTTCGATTTTTCATTAGATTGAGATGAATAGGACAGTAGTTTGATGGATAATCTCACTTTTCAAACATATGAGATACTTTTTCCCACCATGAGATGGTGTTAACTTCATATCACAAATGTCAGTGTAAATCAATTATAAGGGATTAAAATTCCTTTCAATAGATTTATAAGAATGCTCTACATATTCAGATTCCACAAAAACTTGACATTTTTATTTATTGCACTCAAAGTTAGACAAAACTTCCAAGTTGATCACAAGTTGATCAGTTTTCCTTACAAGGTTTTGTAATTGACTTGCCCCAAGTGTTCATGTCACAAACAGTGACTCAAGCAAGTAAGAAAAAATAAAAATATTGAGTTCGAAAATCTCTTCGCGAGGTAGTTTTTTCCTCCCTAATATTTTGTTCCTATTTCTTACAATTTTGTGTGATATAAACATTGTTTAGAGTCATGACCTTGTCAAATATCCTTTTCAAAAGGACCTTTCCATAACTTTCAATTTGACTGTTATGGGACTACCCATGAACAAAGTCTAATCGGGTTCAATAAAGATAATATAGTCCAAATGTTACTTTTACAAAAACATAACACATGACTATTCACATATATTCATGTCTATGCGAATACTTTTCATGAAAAATCACATCACTTCAAATGACGTTTTTTCATAAAAGAACACAATCATATTTAACAAGTATATATATAATTTGGTAATTTCATACTAGTCATACCGTATACTAGTAATGGAGAAACTCAACAACTACAATACCAAATATACTTCAAGAATTTTGTGGGTCTAACACAATGCAAAAAGTATCATTGAATTTCATATTTTTTGCTCCAAAGTTAAATTATACACCAAGTTTATCATAAGAAAAGAGCCCCCACATTTTAAATGTGATCTCAAAAATATTTTCAAGTATTTGAAAATAGTTTTTCCACATATTTTAATATGAAACTTCTTGTAGAAACATTATTTTACAAAAGAATTGTAGTGCTGCAATTTTTTTTTTACATAATCATGAATATAATATTATAAATGAATATTGAATAATACCTTTTGCGAAAATCAAATTCAAGGAAATGATATAATCCTAACAAGAATCCACGTACTTGAAATCGCGAAAGTGAACCTCAAAACTCAACCTTTATTTGTGATTTTTCAAAAAAAAAAGTAAGAAGATGAGAATAATATTTTTTACGTATGTGTTGCCTTCTTTTTCTTGATTTTTTCCTCCCTTTCGTTCTTTTTTTTACCTCCTGATGTCTGATTTCTTTCTTTTTTCTTTTTTTCTCGTGTGAGTCTCCGTCCCCTCTTTTTTGTTGTCTAATTGTATGTATATAGATAGTAGTAGTAGTAGTTTACGTGTGCAGGTCATGCATGTTGTGGGGAGAAGTGGGTAAAGTGGGGGTAAGGGGGAGTGGGATCGTGGGTCTTTTTTTTTCTTTTTTTTTAAATATTAAATATATATATGAAAATGATAATTATATTAATTGCTAATTGTTTTGAGTAAATAAATAAATAAAGCTAAATGGGTAATTAAAACAAAAAAGACATAATTAAGAAATATTAGTTTATTTAAATAATATATGTAATATATATACATATATAAGTCACATGTATTTTTCCTCTATCATAAATAGAAATACCACTTAGTATTTTAAATACTAACAATAAGGAAAATAAAATTGTACAATTTAATTCTACATTACATTGAAGTTATAGAAAATCAAAAGTACAACATTGACTTATTATGTGAAGTTTCCATATTCTTTAAACCAATTGCATAGTCCAATTATTCAGAGTAGACAACCACAAAAGTTTTTGGTCTACAAAAATCACACACACTAACATTTCTCTTGGAGTACAAAACTACAAAATTCTTTTTTTTCTCCAAATAGAATAACACATATTCTTTATTACATAGAAATGTTTTTCTTATCAAATAGTTTTCCAACTATAACATTTTGACATACTATTTTATCAAGCAAAAATATACATTTCTCATTTTTTTCAAACTAAAGAATTATAAAGGCAACAAATTTGCCAAGTAAAATTCATTCCACAACATATGGTTTGAAGATCTTATTCCAAAGATACAAATAATAAAAAAAATCATAGATGATAACTCTTAGAAATTATTGTCCTCCTTAGATTTTATAATAAAAAGGTTACCTGGTAATCTTTAATTGGAATATCACACAAATTTTCTGATACACTTCTCACTTCGACCTTGCTTAACAAAGCACCGAATTATGAAGAAGTAATGCATTTATCTTCTACTTCCATGATCAGATTCTCTCAATTAGTAGAATACAAATAATACTTACAGTATAATAATTTCCTTAAGATTGTTGTTCAACTTGTATTCCTAACATACTTAGAACAAAATTCTAAAGAAATTTGTAAGACAAAAGAGTTTAAGAACATTTTCACAACTAGAAAATTAAAACTAGTAGCAAAACTAGAATCAGAAACAAATTATAATAAATATACGGAATATTTTTCTTAAAGAATATTTATTGTTAATATGTGTCTAAAGAATCTTACTGATTCCAACAAACATTGCAAAAACAAAAAGTTACCAAAGTCTAATGAAACAGTAAATAACATAAGAATAGAAATTAATTTACAAATCTAAAATTTGTAGCACATACCAGAATTTGGAAAAACAGAAAGAAGATCAAGCCCACTGAATGCACAATGTCCCCGAATGAAATTATTTATTTCTAGTATCCGAGGTTTGGTTTGGAATATGTCCTCCTAGGGTAGAATAATCTCAATCACTAGTGTATTGATACACAACATGCTGGTGCCATCGAGTCACTCAACGACAGTAAAGTACACTTAGAATACTAGATTTAGAAGTAGAAGAAGAAGTTCATAAATTCTATTTTTAAAATGAGAGAAAATCTCTCAATTTATATAAAACAAAGGGTAGTGCGAAAAGGTTCTTATTGTGCCTTAAATGAAAGGTCACAAACCTTTGAAAAAGTCACAATCTTTCGAAAATGTCATTATTTTTCATAAAAGTCACAACTATCCATAAAAGTCAAAACTTTTCGTAAAAGTCGCAATTTTTTCATGAAAGTCACAACTCTTTATAAAAGTTGCAACATTTCATAGAAGTCACAACTTTTTATAAAAGTCGCAACTCTACATTTTCCATTCACATCTTTTAAAACCCAACATTGTCAAATTAACAATTTGTATATAGTCATTTAATTCACATGTTATAAATAACATGTTTTATTTTTTAAAATTTCGAGTCTCATATTTTGTAAGAAACTTGGTTGTAGATATCAATTATATAGCTTGATAAATGATAGTATAAAAAATTATATACACTAATTGCATACGAAATATAGATTAGTTATTTAATTTAATCTATCTTGCATTAACCAGTATATATTTGTTCTTTTAAGAATCCTTGCTAATTTCACTTACCAACTTTGGTCTATGTTTTTGAATACTCTTTTAAATCTCAATTTTCAACTTTGGTGTATTGATGTTAGTTCAAGAAACATCTATTGATGCCCGATTGAAGGGGAAAATAGTGATTGTTTAATTTAGATTTTCATGGCGTTAGTTGTATATGTCCTTCAAGCCCTTTATCTTTCTAATAAAACGGCGTCCCCTCGTGTTGTGGAAGAAATCTTGTACATGATTGGCAACGTCAATTTCTCTGAAGAAGTCATTATTAGGTAACTTATTTTACAAAAGCTTCTACATATAGAAAATATCATATTAGAGATTGGCTAAGTGATCTTAACTTGCCTCAACTTGGTTTCATATATTTCATTCGTAGAAAAGTTTATATTTAGTTATTACGTATACATATGTTTTTCTACATCTTAGTCGTTTCCATCAATTAATACACATATTTACAATGTAAACATTTTTTTCACTAACAACATACATAGTTTAACGTTGATTATTTTATGTGGTTACTCTTAATGTTTACCATGAAGATTTATATGCAATTATCTTCTAATTGACTTGATTTTGTACTTCCCTTTTTTAATATCATGACAACATGAAACTTATTTCAAGATGTTCTTCCAAAGTTCTAAAATCTTTCTATAGTTAAATGGTGAAATTTTTTCATATGCACAATCAATTATATTTAGGATTTTAATATATTATATCCTAATGTTTTTGCAGATTCATGTTCTAACAAGGGGGATGGTACATACTGCACTGTTAATGCTAAAATATTTACCAGTATCTTTAGTTGATACTATAATTGCGAAGTATGCAACATTTAAATTTTGAAATTTGGCAACATTAGGAATACCACAACCAGAAGAAGGCCCATTTTCTATTAAAATATCCAAAGGTGAATCTCCAGTAATTGATGTTGGTACCATTAACAAGATTTAACTTGGACATATAAAGGTATGATATTTGATGGAAACTGAATCTAATTGCACAATTGAATTATGGAAGAAGAAGCAATCACACTTTTATTATTGATCAGTTTTCCTGCAATGTATTACACTCTACATATATATATACATGTACTAAGTGACTTATTTACAAGAAAGCCATCTTCTAGAATCTTCTCAATATATCCTAACTTACTATCCACTAACTATCAACTAACTATCAACTAATCTAGTTAATTATTTACAATCTCTAATAGCCCCCTTCAAGCTAGAAGATATGAAGATGTTCTTCATTCCTAGCTTGGAGATAAGATGATAATGTTGATGTTTGCTTAGTCCTTTAGTTAGGACATCAGCTGGCTGTTCAGATGAGCATAAGTATTGTAAGACAACAAGACCTTTTGACACCTTTTCTCTAATAAAATGACAATCAATATCAATGTGTTTGGTTCTCTCATGGAACACTGGATTAGCAGCAATTTGAATAGCTGCTTTGCTATCACAATGTAGTGAAACAGGTAACACCAATGGTACATCCAATGTCTTGAACAAACCAATGATCCAAGTAATCTCTGCAACAGTGGAGGCCAGACTCCTGTACTCTGCTTCAGCAGAACTTCTGGAAATAGTAGACTGCTTCTTGGATTTCCAAGATATTGGAGAATCTCCATACTTGATTATGTAACCAGTAATTGATCTCCTAGAACTATCACATGATCCCCAATCAGCATCACAATATGCCTGAAGAGACTCTGTGGAATTGGATTGTGTTGTCAATAATATCCCAAATCCTGGTGATTGCTTAACATATTTTACTACTCTGAGGGCAGCATTCATATGAGAAACTTTAGGAGCCTGCATGAATTGGCTGAGACTTTGAACTGCATAAGATATATCTGGCCTGGTGAGAGTAAGATATAGTAACCTCCCAACTAATCTTTGATATTCACCAGGATCTAATAAGAGTGAATCAGATGTATCTCTAACTAAATCATCAAACTCAGGTGTAGTAAGTTTCAGATTTAATTCTGCAGGTGTAGACATAGGTTTAGAACTCCCTAACCCCAAATCTGAAATCAATTCTAATGCATATTTCCTTTGGTGCATTAATATTCCTTCTGAATTTCTAGCAAATTCAATGCCTAGAAAAAATCTAAGATCTCCAAGATCTTTTATTCTAAAATGATCCTTTAGAACCTGCTTTGTTTCCTCTATCAGTTGGCAGCTGCTTCCTGTCACAAGCAAATCATCCACGTATATAAGAACAACTACAATGTCACTTCCAACTTTCTTGGTCATGAGAGAATAATCAAGATGACTTTGTTGGAAACCTACTTCAATCAAGGCATTTGTTAGCTTAACATTCCACTGTCTTGAGGCTTGCTTAAGCCTATAAAGAGACTTAATCAGTTTGCATACTAGACCTTGACCTTTTCTTTTCTCATCAGCTTGAAATCCTTGAGGTAATTGCATATATACTTCTTCCATTAAATCTCCTTGTAGAAAAGCATTATAAACATCCATTTGTTGAACATTCCACCCTTTTGCTACTGCTACAGATAACACTGTTCTCACTTTCACCATTTTAACAACAGGTGAGAAAGTTTCATGGTAATCTAATCCTTCCTTTTGATTATAACCCTTAGCCACCAACCTAGCTTTGAACCTTTCAACCTGTCCATCAGCTTTGTACTTGATCTTATATACCCATTTAAATCCAATGGCCTTTTTTCCAATAGGTAATTCAACAAGTTCCCATGTCTTATTGTCTTCAAGTGCCTTAATCTCCTCCTTCATAGCTTGAACCCACCTTTCATCTTTCATAGCCTGATGATAAGTACTTGGTTCATTCTCCATTGAAGAGTTAACAATATAACATCGATATGACCTTGAAAGACCACTATAATCAATGTTATCTGAGATAGAGTACAAGCAATTTGACTGGTGTTTAGATTTCCCTGATTTTGTTAGAACAAAATCTTGCTGCCATAATGGAGCCTTGCT